>NW_028247511.1:600000-993421 GCF_964263255.1 Lissotriton vulgaris | reverse complement strand
CCATATGTTGGTTTGACCTCATGAATTTTTTCAACAATGGGTTGCTATGAATGAATTTCAGTCTGTAAAATCAAATAACAAGTACAGACCGCTTTTGTGCGTTTTCACATATTTGTTTTTGTCACTTGTTCTGTCTTGTTGTCTGTGGGTCACAGGCTGTGCCCACTTTTGTATAAATGTTTTATATATAAAAAAATCAGTACAATAATTGAAAAATAAACACCTGTCCGGCTGGACAGAGGTCATGTATACTATTTAGTATATGTCTATCTTTTGTACGATCCTCATTTACTAGGGTCCCCTGTTCTGTACAATAGATAACTGCCCAAGGACCCTAGCCTTATTCCTTTTGGGTTTCCCTTGTTTTGTTAAACAGAGTTGACCTTCTAGAAGCGCAGATCACTACCCTGATTCATGGCCTGAAGGAAACCTTATCCTCCCTAGGGAAACTCCAGCTGCCTTCCCCTCACTCCACAACACCCCACATCCCTCCGCCTCTCATTAGAAATGACTCACCGCCCCCTAACCGGTCCCTGCCCCCCCCCCCCCCCCCCCCCAGGTTCCTGGCCTCCACTCACTAAACCCAGGACTGAGTCCCGAGCAGACAGTCCCAGAAGATCTATTCCCACCCTATCCCCCCAGGAATTGATCGCACTCGTCTCATCATATGAACTCCCCTCTAACCAGCTTGCTCAGGCTCCACCCCTTAACCTTACTTCCTTCTCCTCGATCCAAGTCATTACTGGAGTGGGTAGGGACCCGCCCCCCCGAAAAGCCACTAGACTCCCAACGTATCTATCCTCCATACCCAGAGCCAAGCCTGACAATCTGAAATCTAAAGAAGACCCTCCAATTAACTGTATGCTTATCAACAGCCGGTCCGCCGTCAAACATGCAACGGAAATAGCTGAAGCCATACTCTCATATGATGTAATGTAATGTATTGGCATTTATATAGCGCACTACTTACCCGTAGGGTCCCAAGGCGCTTCGACCGCTGCGAAACCCTTCCTGGCTTCCCTGAGAGACGGTCCCTTAATGGGTATCTCCAGGGTGAGACCAGGCATCCCCGGCGGTCTGGTGGGGCCGTTAGTGAAGATGAGGCAAGCTAATGCCCAGAGTTGCCGAGTGTGATCGCTGATCAGAGTGGGCACCGAGGCGAGAGAATTATCGAGTCCGCTGACCCTGGTCCAGAAACCTGCCGCGCCGGGAATCGAACCCTGGTCCGGGCCGTCCTCTGCTCTCGGGTCTGCCGCCTCTAACCAGTGAGCCACACTACTGATCTGGATATAGCTTTCATCACGGAAACGTGGCTAAACGCCCTGTCCCACCCCATTCTGGAAATGCTGGTGCCGCCCGGTTTATCAATTATCCACAAAGACAGGCCCCAACACAAAGGTGGCGGCATAGCAATTATTCACAAAAGTGATCTCTCCATCTCAGAAATTCCCGCCTGCCTGTATAACTCCTTCGAATGCCTATCGGTCAACTTCAAATCGCCCTCTCATAGTTCACTTCAATGCCATCTCCTATACCATCCACCAGGCAACTCCAACGAATTTGGAGCTCAGTTGTCAGATCTGATCACCCAATCTGCACTCAACAGCGACTACAGAATAATTCTGGGCTACCTCAACCTAAGATGGAACGAAACAAAAAACCCGCTCATTCAATCTCTCAACACCCACCTGCAAGACAACGATATGATCCAACACTGTTCAGAGGAAACGCACCATAGAGGAGCGATCCTGGATGCAATCATTGCGGACAAAAATGCAATCACGATTGACTACATCATCCCGGTGGACTGGTCTGACCATCACATCATTTTTCATATCAACCATCCGGCCCTATCACTCCCACCCACTCAAGCCTCTCTTAAATGGTTCAGGAATACATCCAGAGTCCCCCAAGACAATCTAGCAGAAGGACTTAACGCACTCCTCTCCAACACGACGGATCTCCTCTCAACCACGGAACTCACCTCGCTCTACCATTCCAACTCGGAGCTCACCCTGGATCAGCTGGAACCTCTGAAACTTAAAAAACCAAGAAGCATCCCCTCTAGGTCTTGGTTCTCCACTGACATTAATGAGGAAAGAAGACACCTCAGATCCCTGGAAAGATCCTGGAGGAACAACCTCACCCTCCTCCACCGGGATCAACTCAAGGCAGCACGCAAAAACTACTATAACCATATCAAGAGCAAAAAGTCATCCTTCTTTTGTTCTGCTTTAGACAAGGCTAAAAACCGCCCCAAAAAACTCTTCAACATCATCAGGAGTCAAACCTCCAATCCAGTGACAGCCAACACAGTGGCTTCCAAAACCCACTGAGACAACTTTGCAAGCTTTTTCAATGAAAACATCGCCAAAATTGATCGATCATTCATCTCTAAGCCCTCCTCCCGCAAAGAGTCCCTGACTCCAGCAACCAACCACAACACCCCTGTAACCTCGTCTATCCGCTGGTCATCCTTCCAGCCCGTCCAAGATGCAGTGAAAAGCAATCTAATCGCCTCCGCCAAACCCTCATCACACTCCCTCGATCAGCTACCCTCGAGACTGACTAAAGACCTGAAGCTTACCCTAGCCCCAATCTGGGGGAAGATCATTAATAGCTCTTTGAGCGATGGATCCATTCCAGATTGCCTCAAAATAGGACAAGTCATGCCGCTTCTAAAAAACCTGGCCTTGACCCCAAGGACATGAACAACTTCAGACCGGTATCAAACCTCCCTCTCTTATCCAAAATTCTTGAAAGATGTGTGCAGTCACAGTTAACCCAACACCTAGAGAACACGAACCTACTGGACCCACACCAATCAGGGTTCAGAAAGGGCTGCAGCACTGAAAACCGCAATCCTAAATGTCCTAGATGATCTGCACATGTCACTCGACTCCAACCAATGTAGCCTTCTCATCCTCTTAGACCTCTCGGCTGCGTTCGACACAGTTGATCATACCCTGCTACTCAATGTCCTCCAGGAGAGAGCGGGCATTGAAAAGACGGTTCTAAAATGGTTCTCCTCCTTTCTCAACAACCGCACACAAAGAATAAAAATCAACAGCTTTGAATCGGACCCCCTCCCCATTAGTAGAGGAGTTCCACAAGGGTCAGTACTCTCCCTGCAACTTTTCAACATTTACATGGAACCCCTCACCTAAGGAACTCCAACATCCCCTTCTACCTCTAGGTGGACGACACACAGCTCTATCTGGAAACCACATCGATCGCAGACATTCACAGATTGAACAGTACACTAAGGGAGGTCCAACATTGGCTCTCTTCCAACCAACTCAAACTCAATGAAGAGAAAACAGAAGTGCTCCTCATCTCAAATAGAGATGAAAACCCCCAAATAGTAGAATGGCTCAAAGCCTTAAACGCCCTCAATGATACTCTTGCGCCAACGGACTCTGTAAAATCCCTAGGGATTACACTCGACCCCAAATTGGACATGAAAAAACACATCTCAAAAACAGCCAAAAGTGTGTTCCTTAACCTGAAACTTCTCTACAAAATCAAACCCTTCCTCCCCCCGAAAGATCCGAAGCAGGCCACTCAGGCACTGGTGCTCTCCAGAATTGACTATGGCATTGCAGCGCTGACTGGAACAGCCAAATCTCACCTGGAACCTCTTACCACTACCCTCAATGCCGCTGCGAGAATGGTCACAGGAACTAAGAAATTTGAGCACATCTCACCGGCACTCAAGGAACTGAAGTGGCTCCCTATAGACCAACGAGCCAGCTTCTGTACAGCTTGCCTCACACACAAAGCCCTACACACAGGCAAACCAGAATATCTGGCCGCCAAACTCAAAAGAGCCGGTCAGTCTAGGAACCTCAGAAGTTCCAACACGCTCCTACTCATCCCGCTGAAATCACAGAAACACAAAACCTCAAATAAATCCTTTGCGGGAAATGCTCCCAAGATCTGGAACTCCACCCCCTCACCCCCCCCCCCCCCATATCAGAATGACCGCCTCCTTCCCGAAATTCAAGATTCTACTCAAAGCCCTGTTCCTCGAGCGATCTGAATCATAACGAGAAACCCACATTTGACTGTGAAAGACAGCTATCTCTCTGATCCCAGAGCCGGATGTTTCGCTCTTGATCTTCGTCCCGTATTGCGCTCAAGTTGATGTTGTGCAGACTTTTTCTTCCCGCTTGTGTTCCTTGTTCTTGTTTATCGTCCACATTTTCTTTTTGGTGCATATCTGTATTTGCTGTGAAGGGCTCTGATACCCTCGGGTCCAGCTAGCGCTTTACAAAACTTCAATAAATAAATACATAAATAAAAAATGTACTTTTATTGCCCTTTTTCACAATTTTTATTCTTTGTTTTTTTTGCTTTTCTCCCTTTCTTCATTGTCATTTTTTTCCATGGTTCTAGTTATTACAGGCAGATATATACAGGCATGTTAATTCAAATGTCCTGAAGATGATCCTAGTATGTTCTCTAAGGATCGAAACGCCATTGACTACTTGTACACCTTATACACTCGCTCAAATTACTATTTTTGTGTAATGGTGTCTTCTGCATAATCTGTTTGTTATATCAAAAATGTGTTCTAAACAAACAATTTGTTTTGCCTGAGCCTTCTGCTTTATGTTGTATGTTTTCTTTGCTTAAGTTGGATGCAGGCTTGTTCCAAGTTAATTTTTGTATACCTATCTGATTGAATATTAAATACCTGTCTGGCTGGACAGTGTTAAAATATAGCACTGATTGGGTCTATATTTACTGATTCATTTAATTTATTGTCTAGGGACCACTGTCTTTCGAAATAACTTTTAGAAGTTGGCATTTCTGTGTACTATGTGCCTTTGTGCCTGCCTGATGTGTATTGCATGTCGAGCCCTGGAGTGACAGGGACTGGGGAGTTGCCTTGGCTCCAGAGGGGCTCAGTGAGTCAGCACTAGGCTGAATAGGCAGATCTGCATTGGGAGTAGTGGGAGGAGTAGCACCTAACCCTGAATAGGTCTGTGCCAGCTTGGGACAATGCTGGCTCCCCCGTTGGTGTGTCTGGGGCCAGAGCCTACACTTACAAAGGAGGGTGTTGGTACACTGTAAAGAAATGTTTGAGTGCCCTAGAACTGGTTTGAACTAGGTCCAGTGCCCTGTGCCAGGGCAAAACAAAGGACACAAGTGGTATATGTATTGGGGCTGTGACCCCATGTTGAAGTGTGCTGCTTGGTGCTGACTTGGAGCTGCAGGACAGCTTGGCACCAGGAGGAACCGCCACAAAGGCCCCCCTGTCTGCTATAGGGACCTGTGCGCTGGCCTGCCTGGGCCCAGCTCTTCCCCCGAGGAAGGGTGGAATGCTACCCCCATCGCCAGAACTGGTTGGGGGTAGTATTCGAAAGTGTTTGAAACCAAACAGGACATGTTAGGCTTAGTGTCTGGGGAGCGCTTGATCCTGCCCCTACAGTACTTAGCAGCTTTAGCGCTATGACAGCACTGGGTTCATTGGAGGTGCCCCCTCATCCTTTGCATGGGGAACTTCGATGCCTGTTGCCTAATCCTGGGGGAGCATTGCGCCTTTTGAAAACGCAGGAGGAGCGGTGAAATTTGCCAGGGAGTTCTTTCTGGGCTGAGCCCCACCGGACCGAGTAGAAGGCGCACAGCACAGCCGCTCAACAGGGACTGAGGGCCGCACAGAGAGCCATTGCGTTTTAGGTAGAGCCCGAGTCACCTCTCACTATGGCTGTGGAGAGGAATGGGCCACCGCTGCAGTAGGGCACATGGAGCGCCTCACGTTGGCTTCTCCTTTGTGCTCGAGAGATTTCTTTTGACCGCGCCAGAAGCTAGGCAGCTATTGACTGGATGGGGGCGGGGCCCGGCGGCAAGAGGAAGCCGCGGCCGCGACCTAAAAGGCAGCCAGACAGAAGCAAAGAGCCTTGCATGCCCGATACAGCCTACAGGTTGCCATACCAACCACCCAGGAGGAGGCTCTCTACGGGAGTCCTGCCCGGTTGGCAGCCGAGGAGAACATGCAGGAAGTCAGGCATGTGGATGCCTGGTAGTGGGGGGGCTCCCTGTGCCGAGGAGGACAGCACCGCATGCCTACATGTGGAGACGGACTCCCGCGTGCTGAAGAGACCGACCGGAGCATCGCGGGTTCCAAGCGCAGACGTTTCAGGCAAGTGCAAGGTACTGGGGAGTAGGGCCTGGGAGGAGCCCGGGTTTCACATGACAAGAGTAGGTGTCCCCCCTGATCTAAAGGAGGCGTCATTCATGATTTTTCCAAGCCAGCGAGACAGGCCCCGATGAGTGGGACTGAGAGGGCACATGGTTGGTGCCTGCGCGTTGCACCAAGAGGAGCCCGGCGAATGGGGCTCCCAAGGCACTGTTGATGCCAGTGCTTATTCTTACAGCTGCACCGCCAGGGTTCAGGCAGCTACAACACAGGGGCATTTTCTTTTTTGTGTGCTAAACCCAGACAAGAGTGAATGGCACCCTTGCCCCCATTACCTTGCGGGCCAATTTGTAGGCATCGTTGTGAGCCCTGGTGGAGGAAGGAACCTTCACAACCCTACCACGCAGTCCCGTTGGTGAATGCAGAGGCACAGGGACTGCCAATTGAGGGCCCGTGGGCACTCAGGGATATCGGGCCGGCCTGCTGACTATGTTTAGCGATGGTGCAGAGGCACCCAGAGTTTACACTACTGAGGTTGCTATAAGATTCCCTGCTGGGGTTGCTATAGGGTACCCTGCTACCGGTGTAGCTATCTTGTGCTTTGCATAATATAAGGGCCTAGATGATGGCAGGATGTGGTGTGTGTTTACTTTGAGGCACTGTTGCGGATTATGTTTTGCATAATGTGTGAGAAGTTGGCCTGGTATATGATGTCCACTATTCTAGTGGGCACCTTGCATCCGTCCAAACGACCCTTATTGATGGTAGGTTGTAAAGTCAACCTTATAGAAAGCTATCCTAGTGGTAGCTGTGGAGAGCAGCCTTCAGGCTAAGACTTAGAGGCGAGTTAAGCAAGTTGTTTTACCAGTTGTAGTCTCTTGAATGATCAAATGAAAGCACACCACACAAGGTATATATCAAATATATATGTATTTAATCTAAACACAACCCCTCTGGACTCTTTATGAGGTCAGAGGTAAAAGTGCAATACAAGAAACTTAATTAGCATACGATAAGTTGCACAGTATACGTTTTGCCCTAGGGGCCTCACAAACCATATACTAAAATAGTGGTATAAGAACAAAGTGAGGGATAGAAAGCATCCCTAGGGCCTGTAGAACCACTGGGGCTACCTGGAACTACCCAAGGTTAGGATGCAGGAGGCCCACGGGGGACGCGTGCAGTGTCTAAACACAGCCGCGGAGCACCATTGACTTTCTATGGAGAACGAACAAGTTACAATTTTAAAGAATAAGGGCACTTAGGGGTGAACTACGATGGAACCCTTTTAAACTAGGACCCACGGGAGCACTGAAGTATTCGTGTTACCTCATCCAGGGAAACCGGGTTCCTAGGTGTCTTTTGGTGTTGGGCTTCGTCGTCGATTCCAATGGAGAGCTGCGAAAAAATGCTGCAGGGGACCAGAGGAAAAGTGTCCGGGTGGATCCAAGGGTGGATCGGAGATGTGAAGAACCTGAAAGCAGAGGGGACAGAGTCTGGGTCACTAGCCAGTGACCAGGATGGCGAGGAGAATATGCCAGCCGATGTCGGGTGATTTCAGGTGAAAGAGGTGAAGCTTGACTCTTCAGCCAAGAGGACCAGGAGGCATCGACAACAACCAGGAGCTGGATTCGAGCTGTCCCATGAAGGATGTCGAGTGCTGCAGCGTCGGAATCCGGATTGCACCCAACAAGCCTTGGCGACAGCAACCCACGCAAGATGACAACATTGGCTTTGTTTCAGACCAGCAAGGTCTGGGGGACTCTTCCTTTGGAGGGGAGTCAGAGCACATCTGGAGCAACCAGGAAAGCTCAGGAGGAAATCAAGGATTGGTCTTCGTGGGGGCTCACTAGCCAATGGGCTAGGAAACACGAAGGCGCGTCGAGCTGAAATGCACAAAGCGGGCCCACGGAACACTCGTGGAGTGTAGGCCTTCAAGCTTTGGTCAAAAAGGTGCTCGGGCAGGGGCTTCAAATACCCCAATGCACAACTTCGGGATACCTCAGGGAGTAGGTGCAGTAGCAAAAATGCAGGATGTCCAGGAGTTCCGGTCCCACGTCTCTCGTGTCAGCTACGGGTCCAAGCTTTGCTGGAATCTCGGGTCAGCCTCAGAGATGTCTGGAAGTCTGCGTCCTGTGTCGCAGATTTTTCGGGATCCGGCAGGAGCCTCGAAAATGCAGACCGGCAAAGATGCTGTTGGTGCATGTTTGAACAGAGTGGTCACTCCTTGACCACAAGCGAGATTTCTTCAGTCTTCCAGTCAATATGGAATGGCGAAGGTCCAAGAAATATGTTGCAGAGATTCGTCCAGGGAAATCTAAAGTCATAGGGACTGGGCTCCTATTCTTATAGTAAGTTTAGGGGTTGGACTAACTCTAGATTCCCACCTATGGGAGGACCTGGGGAGGGGGTGCTAATACCAGTAGTTACAGGTTGTTTTATTTTCTCTACTTGTGATTCTCATGGTGCTGACAGTGGCCCGATTGGCCCTGTCATGTATATAATCCCCCTGTAAAGTATAACCTAGTGTCAGGTGGCACAGTGTACATATGTGATTACATTCTAATGTGTTTATGAGTAATACAAAGGCTATTTTTTATAAAACCTTGTGCGGAGTTTCTTTTGTGGTGTGCCTAGTGTGTAGCTGCTGTCTGAGTGAGTTGCGCAAACGCTTTACACATTGCTCATGCCAAACTACCAAGGGGGTGAGCAGGGCTTACCTTCGGTGTGTAACTCCCTTGCCCTGACTAGAGTGGTGGTTTCTGTCTGGCTTAGGCATTTGCCCTAGCCAACCAGAAATCCCATTTCTAACAATATTCTGAAAACAACAACGCAGGAGATGTTGGATTTCAGAATCAGGAGCTGATTAAAAGGTCCCAGACTCAAGGCACAGTACTGAGAACTGGTCATACCATTAAGATAACAAGACAACCTACACAAGAGTAGTTTCTGTCCCATATATAGGTTACCCTCACTATCCATGTGAAATTAATACGGGTAATACTTGGCAAGTCATTTTCCCCGGATCTGGTTATGTCAATGTAAGATACACTAAGTATGTAGGAGCCAAGAACTCTCCAGTCAGCCACTGACTACAACAAGTTTCAGAGGAAGGACAAGCCCTCCACAACAACCTCAGCCTAATCCTTCTAGAAAAGAAAAGGGTGCAGAAGGCTCTGTCCAATTTTTATGCACTCTGATTAATGCCTGCTCTCTTGTTAAACACTGTTATGATTTTGCTGAATTTATGGACAACCATTCTCCCGATACAGTACTTATCACAGAAACATGGGCCTATCGGACCTGTGCCCTGATTTGGCCTTTGCAATACCCAATGGATTTACCTTGTTGATGTTAAGCCGCATGGAAAAACGTAGAAGTGAGCTTGCAGTTATCTACCATGACCACTTAAAAATCTCTGTTCAGCCTATAACCCAATTAGACTGTGAGGCTCTTCTTTTTAAATGTAAGCCACATGATAAGGAGGAGTTCAATGGGGTGCTTATCTACTGACCCCTGGTCCCTAAACTACATTTCTACTCACACTTAATGAATTTACTGAGTTGTGCATGCAGCCCCCTAATTTACCTAGAGGCCCTAACCGGTTAAGAAACTGAACAACTAATTGATTACTTACGATGTTTTGAACTTGGTTAATCATGCCACTCACACAGCAGGTCATATTCTTGATGGCATCTTCTCTAATAACGCAGAGTTAGATGTGAAATCAGTCAGACCACTAACATGGTCTGATCAGAAACGTACCCAGCCAACTGTCGGTGCAGCTGTGGGCTCACAGCTGGGCTGTCGGGCAGGCTACCGACCTTGCGGATTCTCGTAGGACAACTGTCCGTCTTTGCAGGTGAGTGGCTGCTCGTTATGCAGTCACCTCGAGAGCTCGGACCGGACGGGTCCTCCTTTGCTTTGCTCTCGGGCTCCCGGTGCAGTTGCGGTCACGGTGTTCGGGCCAGCGGCGGCTGGTCCTTACTTTGCTTCCGCTGTTGCTTTGGGCCCCGGTCACGGTGGTCGGGAGGTCGTTGCCTTGGAGGAGATTCCTCCGTCGGTGCTGCGGCGATGGTCAGCACCCGCAGTCGCTTTCTTCCAAGGGGGTAGCGTCCACTGGTCCTGGGACGCTGGTCAGGGGGCAAGTTCAGTTGCAAGCCCTTGGAAATCTCTTTAGCAGAGTTTGGCAAAAGTAGAGCAAAAGTCTTTTCGTAGTCTTTTTGTCTTCCTCTCCTTCAGCAGCAAGGCACCAGACACAGGCAAGAGTCAGTACCCTTCCTTGTCTCTCACGGTCCTTCTCGTAGGGCAGAGTCCTTCTGTGGCCCAAACCGGATCTAATTTTCAAGGAGCAGGGCTCCTTCTTTTATAGGCCAATTCTTTTGTTCTCGCAGGCCAGGGGGGGCTTTTGCATAGCCACTCTCAGTTCCGGAGTACCCCGGCGGGTGTACTCCGGCTTCTGCTTTCAGTGTGAGGGGCAGGCGCATCAGACGCCCCACAGGAGGTGGAGCCAGCATTGTCCGGACAGGGGTGGCCAGAGTACCTTGTTGATGGGGGCTTCGCCCTTCCTGGGCCAGGTGCCGGCAGAGTCATCCGCCGCTCCCCAGGAGGGTGGAGCCAGCATTGTGGTGGCCGAGCACAGTGACAGTTCGAGTCAATAGGCCCTCCTACCTCCCACTAAGGTGTAATCTGTGCATTCACCACCTGTCATCCCTCCAGCCCTGTCACTCACACATCCCAGACAGTCAGATACACATACCAGCAGAGGCGGCTGAAATGGTTAAGCAAGCAAAGGCTAACTTTCTAAAAGTAGCATTTGCAAACCCAGGATATTAAAATAAACTTGGTTACAAGAAATCTCTTATCATCCTGAGTTCAGGCATACTAAACATGACTCACTACCATGCTCCTTGAGCCTGCGGGGGTTATAGGGTGTAACAATCCTCGCAGCTCAGTCTGGCCTAATGGAGCAGGTAGCCTTCAATAGTGAAATACGGTCTTCGTTGTAAGTCACTACTAGGACATGCCACGCACATCAGGGCTTGTCCTACCTTGCACCTACAACGCACCCTGCCCGCAGGCCTACCATAGGGGTGACTAATATGCAGTCAAGGGAAGGGTCGGTGCTGGCAAGTGGGGACACTTGCCCAGCTAGCGTGACAGTACGAGACCGCACGCGGGTTCTGCGGTCGCAGTTCCCAGACACATCTTTACGGCTGCTTCGGTGGGTGGCGCAACCAGCGCTGCAGGCCCACCAGCAGTATTGGCATCTACAAGCCCCGGCACTCTCTTGTGCGCTTTACTAGGGACTAACAGTAAATCCAATGCACCAATCAGGGATACCAATCGTATGTACAATTTACAGTAGGGAGCACTTGCACTGCGGCACGGATCAGCCGTGGTGCAGTGCCCTGAGTATCGGAAAACCAGCAAAACATCGGAGGCACATCAGCAAAAAGTGGAAGGGAGACTCACGCCAAGGTGCCAGGTCTAACATGTGTCCCCTCCAGCTGAAATGTGGGGGGAACTACCCTTCCCCAGGGAGTTCCACATCACTAAGGCGGAAAAATCTGGACAGACCGTCAGCGTTGGCGTGATCGGTGCCAGGGCGGTGTTCCACCGTGAAGTCCATACTCTGTAGAGAAATGGACCACCTCAACAGTTTCGGGTTCTCACCCCTCATTTGCATTAACCATCTGAGGGGCCTGTGGTCCGTCTGAACTCGGAAGTGAGACCCAAACAAGTAGGGTCTTAGCTTCTTCAGCGCCCAGACCACAGCAAATGCTTCACGCTCTATTGCACTCCACCTACTTTCCCGTGGAAGTAACCTCCGAATTATGAAGGCTACGGGTTGGTCAAAGCCCTCCTCAGTCATCTGTGAAAGAACAGCCCCTACACCATGCTCTGAAGCGTCTGTTTGCACAATGAACTCCTTGGAGAAATCGGGGGCCAGGAGCACGGGCGCCGTGCACATGGCAGTCTTCAGGGTGTCGAAAGCCTTCTGACAGGTGTCAGTCCAAATCACATTCCTGGGCTGCTTTTTCGAAGTCAGCTCTGTCAAGGGGGTCACGATCGTGCCATAGCCCTTGACAAACCTCCTGTAATACCCAGTGAGCCCCAGGAAGGCTCTCACTGCAGTCTGGGTCTTGGGGGGTTCCCAAGCCAGGATGGTTTCGATTTTGGGCTGCAAGGGGGCTACCTTGCCACTCCCAACTTGGTGTCCCAAGTACACCACTGAACCCTGCCCAATCTGGCACTTGCTTGCCTTGATTGTGAGGCCTGCTCTGCGCAGGGCCATCAACACTTCCCAGAGGTGTTGCAGGTGTTCGGGCCAGGTGCCGCTGAACACCGCGATGTCATCCAGGTAGGCGGCACTGAACTCGTCCAGTCCAGCCAACACCTGGTTGACCAATCTCTGAAAGGTGGCAGGGGCATTCTTCATTCCAAATGGCATAACCCGGAACTGGAAATGCCCATCTGGTGTAGAGAATGCCGACCTCTCCTTTGCCCCATCGGTCAAGGCGATCTGCCAGTACCCAGACGTTAAATCAAACGTGCTGAGAAACCGGGCAGCCCCTAGCCGATCAATGAGCTCGTCAGCTCTGGGGATGGGGTGCGCGTCAGTCTTCGTGACTGAATTGAGTCCTCTGTAGTCCACACAGAACCGTAGTTCGGGTGTGGCTCCCGGCGCAGCAGCCTTCGGCACCAAGACCACGGGGCTGGACCAAGGACTGCTGGAAGACTCAACCACTCCGAGGGCAAGCATCTTGGAGACCTCCTCCTTGATGCAGGCCCGTACCCTGTCAGTTACCCTGTAAGCCTTATGCTTCACCGGTAAGCTGTCTCCAGTGTCCACATCATGGACGCACCAATCTGTGACACTCGGAACCAGGGAGAACAGGTCTGGAAACTGCCCCAGCAACTGGCGGCAGTCCTCCTGTTGTTCGGCGGTCAGGGAGGGTGAGAGGTTAACTCCATCCACTGACCCATCCTTCTCACAGGCCACCAAGAGGTCAGGAAGAGGCTCCGACTCCTCCTCCATTCCGTCATCGGTTGCCAACAACATGCCCACTTCGGACCTTCGCAAGTGGGGCTTGAGGCGGTTGACATGTAGGACCCGCAAAGGGTTCCTGGGCGTCTTCATGTCCACCAAGTATGTCACGGGGCTCTTGCGCTCCACAACCTCAAATGGTCCTGTCCACTTATCCTGAAGGGCACAGGGCTCCACTGGGGCCAAGACATACACCTCCTGTCCAGGCTGAAGCTCGACCAGAGTGGCATTCTGATCGTACCACCGCTTCATCTCCTCCTGGCTCGCTTCCAGATTTGCCTCGGCAAGTTGTCTGAAGCGCCTGGTTTGGTTTCTGAAGGCCAGCATGTAGCTATATACATTCTGGGGAGGTTTCCTGGGAGATTGCTCCCAGCCTTCCTTTACCAAACTCAGTGGTCCTCTCACGGGGTGACCGTACAGCAGTTCAAAGGGGCTGAACCCTAGGGACTTCTGTGGTACCTCGCGATATGCAAAAAGCAGGCATGGCAAGAGGACGTCCCACTTACGCCTCATCGGACCTTCCAGGCCCATGATCATGCCTTTGAGGGTTCGGTTGAATCTTTCAACCAACCCGTTACCTTGGGGATGGTAGGGTGTGGTGAACTTGTACGTTACGCCACACTCCTGCCAAAGGGACTTCATATATTTCGATATGAAGTTGGTCCCCCTGTCGCTCACCACCTCTAGAGGGAATCCTACTCGTGAGAAAATTCCCATCAGTGCACGCCCCACCACGGGAGCCGTCACTGTCCTCAGAGGGATGGCTTCAGGGTACCGGGTGGCATGGTCCACCAAGACCAGGATGAACCTGTTGCCCATGGCTGTCTTGGGGTCCAGAGGCCCAACGATGTCAATACCCACTCGCTGGAATGGCGTACCGACCACAGGGAAGGGTTGGAGGGGAGCCTTGTTCTTCCCTCCCGTCTTCCCACTTGCCTGGCAAGTCGGACAGGTTCTGCAATAAGCGTCTGAGCTCTTATGCATTTGGGGCCAGTAGAAGTGGGTGACAAGCCTGCCATAGGTCTTGTCCATCCCCAAATGTCCTGCTAAAGGCACATCATGAGCCAGACCCAGTAGGAAGGCTCTGAACTTCTGGGGTACCACCAGCACACGGGCTGACCCAGGTTCAGCAGCCTTAGGCTCCGAATACAGGAGGTCGTTCTCCCAGTACACATAATGTGTTTTGGCCTGAACACCATTGGCCTGGTCTGCAGCCTGTTGCCGCATACCCATGAGAGAAGGGCATTCTTTCTGCTCCCTGCAGAATTCCTCCCTGGAGGGTCCTCCTTCTTGCTGCCAATGGGTCAGCTCAGGCAGGTCCCCCAGTTCGGCGATCTGTTCCCCCGTAGGCTCCAGGGCATCCCCCTCAAGGTCTGCCTCCTCCTGGACCGTAGGAACTTCAGGGGCCGGTTTCCCGCGCCCCCTGCGCCTTCTCCCTAAGGCCGGTTCCTGGGCCTCTCCATCAGGCCCCAGGACCTCTCAATCACCCCTACTGGCTGCCATCGACCGGGTGGTCACGCACGCCCAGTCAGGCAGACCCACCATCCGCAGGTGAGTCGTTTTCTCCACCTTTTCCCAAGGGGAGTGCTCCAAGTCGTTCCCTAGCAAACAGTCAACAGGCATGGTTTTTCTCACACAGACCTGCAGAGTACCAGAGACCCCCCCCCCACTCGAAGGGAACTTGAGCCATCGGACACTGACTCTCAGAATTATCAGCGTTGATAACCCTACAGTAGGCATGGGGTACAACCTGCTCTTGAGACACCAGGTGCTGCCTCACTGCAGTCACACTGGCTCCTGTGTCTCTAAGAGCCTCGGCCTCCTTACCATTGATGATCACCACCTGCCCATATTTCTTAGTGTTAGAGGGCAGGTAGTTTGTAGGGATCATCTCGCTGTCTCCTAACGAGACTAGGGTCATGTGAACGGGATCTCCACCCCCCGGGACCATCATTTCTTCTCCCAGGTGAACGCTTGTCACTTGTCGGGGCGGAGCACCAGTGGGTGCAGGTTTTCCAAATAGGCGACACTTGGGGTCACTGGATATGTGCCCAGGCTCGCCACATTTGAAACAATTGAAGGGCCCCTTTGGAACAGGTTTACCTGTCGGGGCCCCATTCTGCTTCGGGGGTGGGGGAGGCTGAGAACCCTGCTGCGGATTCCCTTGGGAACTACTTTGGGGGCCTTTTTGGAACCCTTTCTGTTTTCCCCCCTTGTCCCCCCCACTCTTCTGCTGGGGACCCTGCCCACTCTTGGCGGAATCTCCCACGGGACCCTTGTGGACCCTGGTGCTGAGCCAGCGGTCCGCCTCCTCAGCAAGCTTCCTCGGGTTGGACAGCTTGCTATCGATCAGGTGTTGGCGTAACTCAGGAAAACAGTGATCAGACAAGTGCTCCCATGCAATTAAATCAAAGAGACCTTGAAAATCATTAACTTTGTTACCTTTCACCCAACCATCCAGTGCTCTGCAAAAGTAAGTCACATACTCCACATACGTATTCCCAGGCCGCTTAGTACATCCCCTAAACTTCTGTCTATACATTTCAGGGGTAAGCCCGTACCTGTTTAATAAAGCTTCTTTCATGTGGGCATAGGATCTCTGATTCTCAACGGGCAAATCTAGCAAGGTATCTCTCCCTTCGCTAAGGAACCTTCCCCACAACCCCGCTCCCCAATCCTTGTCAGGGACCCGGTGGGAGGACATGGCTACCTCGTATGCCCTAAACCACTGTCCTATGTCATCCCCCTTAAAGAACTCCTTAACTACGTCCTTCGGGATGTGCACTCTTGACTCTACCTGCACTGGCGATGTGCTGCCACCAGAGGGAGGCCGATCCAAGTCTCTCTCCTTGAGACTTATCTCCCTCATCTTTATTTCGTAATCCATCTGGTGCTTTCGTTCTTCCAGCGCCATTCTTTTGGTTTCCAGCTCCAGCTGGATTTTCATTTCTGCCAACTTTCTCTCGTGATTCCGGGTTTCCTTCCTGTCCGCCAGCTCCTCTGGCGACAGGCCTTTACCCAAGCTGTGCTCGCTGTCTTGCCTTTCTAGATCGATCAGATCCCCAAGCGCATTCTGCTCCTCCGTCGTATTCTGCTCGGCGAGGACGTCTTGCTCTTCCGGGGTCTTTCTGGACTCCACCCAGGCTTTCAGGGCCTTGTAGAGCTCCAGCTTGTTTTTGCAACCGGCGTGCGGAACCTTTAGTTTCCTACAGAAAAACTTCAGCTCCATCTTTGAGTATTTGTCCAGCTTTGCGGCATCCCACTCTATCTCCAACACCTCGGAGGTCGTGGACTCCGCTCCATCCAGGCTCTTTGTGCCCGGCATGGTTTCCGCACTCGGAATCTTCTTTCGGCAAAATTCAAAAATCAAAGTCTGTGGCTAAGTAACTGGACCGTAATCCTTGTGTAGTGGTCAGAAGCTCAGGTATAACTATCGCAAGTGTAAATTCGAAATCCTCACCGCTGCGTCCAATGTAGGAAGGGGGAGGCTCTAGTTGGCGCAGTGCAACACTAGCGACAAGCAGGGACTCTCTCTTCCTCGTCAGGGCTGAGGGTTACCTTCCAGACAACCTCTGCTTACCCTCTAGGTAGTGTGGCTTAAGCAGTCGTAGGCTAATCTTTGGGGCACATAGGGTT
Source organism: Lissotriton vulgaris (assembly GCF_964263255.1). Lineage (NCBI taxonomy): Eukaryota > Metazoa > Chordata > Amphibia > Caudata > Salamandridae > Lissotriton > Lissotriton vulgaris. Next base: position 976,589 of record NW_028247511.1, on the reverse strand, counting down.
AAACACCTGCAACAGTACACCTTTACAACCAACCCACCACACAACGAGACCAGACTGTATTCTTGTAAAAATATATATCTTTATATAGATTTTAAGCAGGCTTGGGAATACAGTCAATAACTTTATGAAAACGGTTGCAGGTTACTCAATTCGGGTTACCACAGTTCTTATGCAGTTCTCTTGAGGCCCGTAGGCCGGTGTTACTCAAAGTTCTTGTGGAGCCGGCGGCTTCCAAGGGATCTGTCCCACGTCGCGTTGCCTTCCCGGGGTCGCTGATCGTTGCGGCTCTTCAGCCGAGCAGGTCACTGGTCATCCGGGGCAGCGGTGTTCTGTGGCGGCAGGGTCCTCTCCTCGTCGTCCGCTCCGACCCTGGAGGCGGCGGCTGTGCGGTGGTGACAAGTGGCAGTACGGTCCCCAAGTGCAGGACGTACCCAGCCAACTGTCGGTGCAGCTGTGGGCTCACAGCTGGGCTGTCGGGCAGGCTACCGACCTTGCGGATTCTCGTAGGGCAACTGTCCGTCTTTGCAGGTGAGTGGCTGCTCGTTATGCAGTCACCTCGAGAGCTCGGACCGGACGGGTCCTCCTTTGCTTTGCTCTCGGGCTCCCGGTGCAGTTGCGGTCACGGTGTTCGGGCCAGCGGCGGCTGGTCCTTACTTTGCTTCCGCTGTTGTTTTGGGCCCCGGTCACGGTGGTCGGGAGGTCGTTGCCTTGGAGGAGATTCCTCCGTCGGTGCTGCGGCGATGGTCAGCACCCGCAGTCGCTTTCTTCCAAGGGGGTAGCGTCCACTGGTCCTGGGACGCTGGTCAGGGGGCAAGTTCAGTTGCAAGCCCTTGGAGATCTCTTTAGCAGAGTTTGGCACAAGTAGAGCAAAAGTCTTTTCGTAGTCTTTTTGTCTTCCTCTCCTTCAGCAGCAAGGCACCAGACACAGGCAAGAGTCAGTACCCTTCCTTGTCTCTCACGGTCCTTCTCGTAGGGCAGAGTCCTTCTGTGGCCCAAACCGGATCTAATTTTCAAGGAGCAGGGCTCCTTCTGTTATAGGCCAATTCTTTTGTTCTCGCAGGCCAGGGGGGGGTTTTGCATAGCCACTCTCAGTTCTGGAGTACCCCGGCGGGTGTACTCCGGCTTCTGCTTTCAGTGTGAGGGGCAGGCGCATCAGACGCCCCACAGGAGGTGGAGCCAGCATTGTCCGGACAGGGGTGGCCAGAGTACCTTGTTGATGGGGGCTTCGCCCTTCCTGGGCCAGGTGCCGGCAGAGTCATCCGCCGCTCCCCAGGAGGGTGGAGCCAGCATTGTGGTGGCCGAGCACAGTGACAGTTCGAGTCAAGAGGCACTCCTACCTCCCACTAAGGTGTAATCTGTGCATTCACCACCTGTCATCCCTCCAGCCCTGTCACTCACACATCCCAGACAGTCAGATACACATACCAGCAGAGGCGGCTGAAATGGTTAAGCAAGCAAAGGCTAACTTTCTAAAAGTAGCATTTGCAAACCCAGGATATTAAAATAAACTTGGTTACAAGAAATCTCTTATCATCCTGAGTTCAGGCATACTAAACATGACTCACTACCATGCTCCTTGAGCCTGCGGGGGTTATAGGGTGTAACAATCCTCGCAGCTCAGTCTGGCCTAATGGAGCAGGTAGCCTTCAATAGTGAAATACGGTCTTCGTTGTAAGTCACTACTAGGACATGCCACGCACATCAGGGCTTGTCCTACCTTGCACCTACAACGCACCCTGCCCGCTGGCCTACCATAGGGGTGACTAATATGCAGTCAAGGGAAGGGTTGGTGCTGGCAAGTGGGGACACTTGCCCAGCTAGCGTGACAGTACGAGACCGCACGCGGGTTCTGCGGTCGCAGTTCCCAGACACATCTTTACGGCTGCTTCGGTGGGTGGCGCAACCAGCGCTGCAGGCCCACCAGCAGTATTGGCATCTACAAGCCCCGGCACTCTCTTGTGCGCTTTACTAGGGACTAACAGTAAATCCAATGCACCAATCAGGGATACCAATCGTATGTACAATTTACAGTAGGGAGCACTTGCACTGCGGCACGGATCAGCCGTGGCGCAGTGCCCTGAGTATCGGAAAACCAGCAAAACATCGGAGGCACATCAGCAAAAAGTGGAAGGGAGACTCACGCCAAGGTGCCAGGTCTAACACTTCCCTACATTACACTAATAATGGTTTACAGGGACTGACCTTTTACCTAGATACGACACTGCATTCAGAACGCGAGTTTTATCTAGTTTGAAATCTCATACATTATGCATGAGGAATTTTGGAAGCACAGCAGAACTACCATCTCCTGTATAATATCTATGTATAAAGTTCATGCCCAACGTCATCCTTAGTCTGACACAGTAATACAGGACCCCTGGGGAGACCTATGGGTATATACACAACACATCTTGCTAAGATAGCCAGAGGAGATCAGGACTTCCCGGCCGACACACTGACCAGAGACGCTGAGGTTCCTGCGTGCAAACACTCCAAGCCGCAGTGGTCTAAACATCCCTCGGGGGGATTCCAACTCAAGACCAAGACGGAGTTCCACAGTCTTTCACTTCAGGTAATGGGTTTGACTTAATCCTAGAGGGATTCTTGGCTTAACACCTACACACAGGCTAGGTACACTTAGGTACATATAGTTAGGGAGACATCGTAGAAGTACGTATCTTTTTATTATCATATATTTTATGTACTTGTATGTATTCATGATTACTGCAATATGGTAGAGCTTTACCATCATTTACTTTCCTAGTGCTTCTAATCCTAAATATCTGCTACTGGCTAACCTGTCTAACGGTTGTTGCAGGCAGCTCATCTATTTTACACCAAAATAACAACTGTTCAATAAACACTTATTGAAAACGCCCAGCCTGTTTATTCTGTGTATCTCTCTAAGACAGACTAAGTAAGCACAAGTGACTGAGCGAAAAGTAATATATTGTTTCCACGGTCCTGAGGGATCAGGGTTGTCATGTTCAATGGTTGCCAAGAAATATTCTCTCCTTGGTAAGAGGAGATTCTAGTGGCAAGGTGAGCTAGCTGGTACAGAAGGCCAACATACATGGTGGGGGTGTTCAGAAAAGGTCCGACCGCAATCCTACAGTGTATGCTGTCTGAACGCGCAGTTCCTGTATAGGTTGTACAGGAACTACACGACATGGCACTGCCAACGTTGGGTTGGGTACTTATTTAACAGTAGAAACTGAGTAGTTCAGTCGTGCTAGTCTCAGAGACCCCTACTCACAATTATCCAGAGACGTCTGGAGTGGGTGGATCAAACTCCGCCACAGCTGAGTAGGCAAAAGTGCTATTTATTGGCTGTTGGTTAATCAAGCTTGAAGGAAACATTGTTCCTAAACTGTGCTAAACACCTTATCTTAGTTCCCTTGAAATGCTTTTCTTCTCTTAAACAATGACTGAAGAAACAGTAAACGTGGATAGAGTTGCACAAGAACTAAATCTCTCAGCAGACAAAGAGGATGCAGACGCAATTTCCATTGCAGAAAATGTTAGAAATGCTGTTACCATAAACTAGGTGCACACGGTCTAACATACAGGGGTGGACCAGTAGCTTTCGTGATTGAGGCACACAAATAATTTAAGACAGAGGTTTTCTATTCATGGGTTACATTTCCAGTTGCAAATGCAAGAACAAAAACATTTCACTTCTACACAGAAAGTGGAATACCGGACGAATATTGTCCCTATGAAGACATTGAACTTACCAGGAACATTAAACTGGTTTAAAGGCGCCCTCCCCATACAAGAAATAAAGTAGAACTCAGTCCGCTCTGAAGGAGTGACATGGCCAGTATTAGCAGTCTACACACCACATCCTGACATTGAAACAATGGCAGGAGGAGACTTACTTACACTTCACAAAGAACTGATAAAACTTTACAGAAACGCAACACAGTTCATCACGAGGACACTAACGATCCAGCTTGCAACGGTTACATCAAATACAAATATAGTTCAAAATACAGCAACTAAAATCACACCACAAACTTTACATGTAGTAATGAGTAAAAATGCTCGCAATACTTGAACAAATGCCATTCTGGGTAGCTCAAAAAATAACACAGCTAGAAGCAGTATTCCCAAATACTAGCCCGTATGAAAAACACAGAACGCTGACAATCTGCTTGCCCATGGGGATAACACCACAGATAGAGTATTGTACCTCTTGGGGTACAGTTTTTGCTGCTATATATACCAGAACACATGGTATCCCGTGATTAGCAATAATACCAGATGTTTTAAGACAAATACAAAATGAGTACGGAGCAGCTGAACTTAGGGATGAAATTACTAGGTAAATATGCCCAGGTATCAGCCATCATAATAGCAAAGGGGAAGTCAACGCCTAAGGGAGTTCAGTCCTTTATAACAGGACCATGAATTGCCTAACATAACTGAGACCACTTACGCAGAGCTAAGCAGAGGCAGTTTGGGAGGGGAAGCATTAAAACCCAAACTGATGGGTAGTCCTGAGAAGGACATCTTTAAGCAGGCACCTGCTTCTTCAAAAAAGACGTGAGATAATAACAAAAAACAGAAAAATGAAGAAAACAGATCTCAATCTAGAGGTAGCTCTCCTCCACAGGAGTCCTCCGAAAGGAGGTATAACCTCAGGAATAGGGACACTATTAGGAAACCTGACAGGTATCAGGATACTGATAAATGTTCCTCTCGTTCCTTTCAGGGTTCAACGGAAAACTTGGAGTGGGAAGGAGGGTCAGTCAGACAAGAAGAGCATACAAAGTTCAGAGACAATCAGCACGCTCAACACTATACTTCCAAAAAAATGATAAAGCCAAACCAAAACCTCAGTTCAAAATGAAGAAGGTTGCAGGTCTGAAGATCAGACATGCCCAGAATTCTCAGGACTCAACTACTGAAAGGGGAATGCTCTCTGTTGATGCAGAAGTAATAATAGCTTGCCAGAACCTGATGGAATTTGTGGTGACGATGGACTTGAAGGATTATATCACGGTGGAAACACCTGTTACTAGGGTAAGTGTCCCACATTCGTTATGCGAAATAACACTTCAAATGGAAGGAGACAAACCCAGGAAAGTTAGAGGTCTCTTTTGGGAGAACCTGATGTTTGTTTATGCCATTCTATTAGCTGAACAAGATTGGTTATCATCATTCTTCATAGACTGCCCTAGGAGAGAAACGGTAACATTACTAGCCTTTTCCGACCCTGTTCTCAACTATTTTAAATATACATATGCACAGGAGTGGGCGGTAGCCCTTCCCCGGCATTATATAAAAACCATGTTGGTTGGGATGAGGTTTCAACCCACACATAATTCCATTAAAAAATACTCCGACTCCACAGATCTGTAGTATCCGATAAAGCAAGAAGTACAAAAACAGGTCAGGGCGATCTTAGATCAACTTGAGTACCAAGGGGTTATTGAAACTTGCACCTCTCAAATGAATAATCCTTTGTTTCCCGTAATGAAACCTGACAACTTATATCGTCTAGTTTTAGATTACAGACATCTAAACACTTGCACAAAGACATTTGCAGTACAAAATGCACACAGCCCTGCACTAATGAATAACATTGTGTGAAAAAAATACAATACGAAACTAGATATCTCAAATTGATTTTTTTTTGCCAAAATATAGCGCCGGAAAGCAGGTATTCAAGCACATTCTATTCAAATCTATCTCTTCTTCCGAAGGGCTGTAAACATGAACAATAAATCCACTTATTAATATATACAGGAAAGAACTGACGCATTTAATTAATCTTTAATACAAACTTAAAACAATCTAGAATGTTGCCCCAATTAAGTAGTCCCAACATCAACAGATCACGTGGGAAACATGCAGATCATGCACCTCAATCCTGAAACTCATTAACATGTGTTATTCGTGGCTCTGGAAGTTGTGTACATAGTAGTGCGGATATACTGAATCAACGTGAATTTTGAACCCTCAATGTTGCACCTCGACAACGTGAAGTAGTCGTGTCAATTACAATTGTGCACACAATAGTCCGAATGTGCTCGCAAGACAGCTAACAAAACTGCTAATCAGACACATACTGAGAGAAATTGTAGATAGTGCAAGAGGCTTGCTGCTAATGCCATGGTGCCTTTGGTATGTAAGGACCTACAAAAACGAAACACAAAATTTCACCAAGCTGAAAATTACTTACTATCTTCGAGTTAAGAGTGCGGGAAGCCAATGGTCACTGAACCTGAGGCTTAAATTTTCGTTAACGGAATTCAATAGCTCGCAGGTTACACACAAGGTCTGGTTTAACAATATCCCTGGACTCTGTTAGTAACAAAAAAACAAGTCAGCCTTTTAGTCAGCTATTGCTAGATCTGTGTCTAAAGCAGTACAACATTTTCCAGCTATCACAACAAGAATTTTAGATTCTATTAAGGACATAGAGGCGAGAATTATACTGTCTCAATCTGAACTCACAGCAGCCAATGAAAGTAAAACTACATAAATAAAAAACATCAATACCTATGAGGCTTTGAACCACGCCTCCTTTACCACAGCCAATAACTGCATCACAAAGTATACAAAATAGAGAGGCACCATACTGGCTTCCTCTTTCTTTGCGCAAACTCAGTCCATAAGTACGAACCAAAACCAAAGTCTTAAACTCTCAAAGGAGAGATAAACAGTTCCTCTAAGTATTCTCAACGGAGAATATAATCCACAGCACGCGAAGTCCTCCGCTTCTGTCATGAAGACGATGCATCTCCATCCAGAATAACCAGTCAGTTCTGGTTGGAATCATTTCCTAAAACAGAAACAAGGTTGAGAAAGGGAACCCACAACTTCACTTCTCATAGAGTGGGCACATAACGTTGTTATAAACATAACATCCAAATACGTAACAGTTGAAATAAACGGTCCCAACGGGTGGGATAATCCTTGCCTCTGTGTCCTTAATAGAATCTAAACTTCTTGTCACGTTAGCTAGACACTTTTGTATTCTATATCAGGACCGGAGGCTTCTGATAATGCTGGTTCAAAGCTTATCAATCACAGCATCAGAAACATGAGAAATAGGCTTATAATAGAAAACTTTAAACATAGACTCTGTAGACAAGTCAGCTGCTTTAAGGATGTCTTCTAAACGAGATCCCAACATGTACGCCTTGGAGGCCATAGCTCCTCTCGCAGAATGGGCACCATATACAGAAATATCAATACCAGCTTCCGACATCACCCATCTAACCCACCTAGCCAAGGTGGCAGCAGAGACTGGCTTGAAAGGCTTCTGAACTGAAATTAACAACTGACCCATCGGGTCAGAACTGTGTGCAATAGTATGCTCTTCATAACATTTCAAACATTGTAATACACATAACTTGTTATTATTATCAGGAAAAGAAGGATACTCCACTGAACGTGACATAGTCTTCGTCCGTCTCGTGATGACGAAAGAGACACCCTGTGGAGAAAACATTCTACCAGCAAGATCCAAGGCTCATACATCAGACATAACAACATGGTGAGCTTGGCAGACAGCTGTTTCAAAGAAAAATCTGCATTATTCGGGCCAGATTCCAGAAGAGAAAGGACCTTGGAGACATCCCAAAAGGTTGAGTACCTGGGATGAGGTGGATTAGCCACCTGAACACCTTTAAACAATTCACAAACCATAGGATGCATCCCCACGGGTTTACCATCAACATGATCATGACCTGCTGAAATAGCGGACCTGAAGTTGTTAACAGATCTGTAAGGAAGGCCTGATTCTGCACACTCAGAAAGGAAGTTTAAAATCTCAGTTACATCTGATCCCACAGGATCCACCTGCCGTTGAAGGCACCAGTCCATCCATCTCTTCCAGGAAGCTGAATACCTCTTTCGGGTGGATGGAGCCCAAGCTTGTTGTATAAAGGCGGCAACCGCTTCTGAAAGGCCTGCAACGCTCTCATGTCTCCTGAGAGCATCCAAACCATCAGAACTAGCTGGTTCTGCAGGACCAGTGGGTGGCATGCTCCCACTGGGTCCTAGATAAGTGTCGGGAACATTCGAAGTAGAAACGGAAGATCCACAGACAATTCCAATAGTGTGGGATACCACGGCTGAGGGATATATGATGTTACAACGCGGACTTTTACAACGCATACCGTTACAACGCGGATTTTACAACGCGGATACTGTAACAACGCATGTATTTACAACGCATTTTTTTACAACGCAGGTACCTTTACAACGCAGACCATTACAACGTAAGTATTGGTAAGTATATATTAATATTAACATTATAATGGTAAATTAATTATTAAAAATATAATATAATGTAATTTAATTAAATTTAAATACAATTAATTAATGTAATTTTAAATTAATATTACTTTATTTTTACCCTGTACCCCTGCACCCCAGAAACTCAAAACTGACCCTCAACCCCAAAAATAAATTAAACTGATTTAATGTAATTTAATACCAATTAATTAATTTAATTTAAAATAAAATTTAATTTATTTTTACCCTGTACCCCAATACCTGAAAACTGACCCTGAACCCTAAAAATACCCCTTTACCCAAAAACTGAAAACTGACCCTGAACCCTAAAAATACCCCTTTACCCAAAAACTGAAAACTGACCCTGAACCCTAAAAATACCCCTTTACCCAAAAACTGAAAACTGACCCTGAACCCTAAAAATACCCCTTTACCCAAAAACTGAAAACTGACCCTGAACCCTAAAAATACCCCTTTACCCAAAAACTGAAAACTGACCCTGAACCCTAAAAATACCCCTTTACCCAAAAACTAAAAACTGACCTTGAACCCTAAAAATACCCCTTTACCCAAAAACTAAAAACTGACCCTGAACCCTAAAAATACCCCTTTACCCAAAAACTGAAAACTGACCCTGAACCCTAAAAATACCCCTTTACCCAAAAACTGAAAACTGACCCTGAACCCTAAAAATACCCCTTTACCCAAAAACTGAAAACTGACCCTGAACCCTAAAAATACCCCTTTACCCAAAAACTAAAAACTGACCCTGAACCCTAAAAATACCCCTTTACCCAAAAACTAAAAACTGACCCTGAACCCTAAAAATACCCCTTTACCCAAAAACTGAAAACTGACCCTGAACCCTAAAAATACCCCTTTACCCAAAAACTGAAAACTGACCCTGAACCCTAAAAATACCCCTTTACCCAAAAACTGAAAACTGACCCTGAACCCTAAAAATACCCCTTTACCCAAAAACTGAAAACTGACCCTGAACCCTAAAAATACCCCTTTACCCAAAAACTGAAAACTGACCCTGAACCCTAAAAATACCCCTTTACCCAAAAACCCAAAACTGTCCCTAAACCCTAAAAATACCCCTTTACCCAAAAACCCAAAACTGTCCCTAAACCCTAAAAATACCCCTTTACCCCAAACATATAACATTTAAAATATAACCATATACTTACCAATACTTACGGTGTAATGGTATGCGTTGTAAGGGTACCTGCGTTGTAAAAAAATGCGTTGTAAAAACATGAGTTGTAACAGTATCTGCGTTGTAATGGATGCGTTGTAACAGTAGTGCGTTGTAAAAAATGCGTTGTAACAGGTGCACACCCACGGCTGAGTCTTCCAAAAAGGTGTCACCATCACTATTGAAGCCATCTGCCGACGGACAAAGGCTGCCACTCTCTGGATCAAGGCGAACGGAGGAAAGGCTAAGTTCCTCTGCTGCACCCAATGGTGAAGGAACGCATCTGTTCCCATTGCCATCGGATCCCGTGTACAACCGAAGAATAGGGGAAGTTGGGCATTGAGGCGAGAAGCAAATAGATCTATTTTGCATGGGCCTCGCATATGCATGATCTGGGCAAACAGATTGGGATGAAGTCTCCAATCGCTGTAATCCCGGAGGAATCTTGAGTTCCAGTCTGCCACCTGATTGAGTTTACTCAGAAGGTACTCTGCTATGCCATTGATCTTGCGATCCAGGCAGAAGTGTCAGAACTCCTTCACTATGTTGACCAACATACGGGAACTCGTGCCCCCAGTCGATTGATGTATCTCACCGCTGAGACATTATCCATCCGGAGAAGGATGCAACATCTGCTCTCCAGATGTGAGATTGACTTGATGGCAAAGGAGCCAGCCAGCAACTCGAGGCAGTTTATGTGCAACTTTAGTTCGTCTGCTGACCACCGTCCACCTGTGGCAAATTCTACACAGCGAGCGTCCCAGCCCTATCGTATGGCGCCGGATTCGACAACCACGTCCGGGGCTGCGCTGAAGATTGCTCGCTCACTCTAGGCTGTCATGTATTCCAGCCACCAACAAAGCTCCTCTGAGCTTCCAAGGATAAGGGAATGAGGTGATCGTAGTGGAATTTCTTCTGAATGTAAAATATCTCAAGTCTTTGAAGGGCCCGGTAGTGCAAGGGACCCGGAAAAATGGCTTGGATCGAGGCCAACAGACCCACAATTCTCGCCAGAACTCTCAGAGAAATCATTTGTTTGGACAAAGTGGATTTGATCTCCCTCTTTATGGACCTGATCTTGCTCACGTGGAGGAGGAGTTGGGCAGAGACTGAGTCTATCAGGAATCCTAGGAATTCTATCTGCTGACACGGGACTATCATTGACTTCTTGATGTTGATGACAAAACCCAGAACCTGTAACAGGGACATCGTGTGTGAGGAGAAGGGCCTGATCCTGCACCAAAATTAACATGTCCTCTAAGTACACAATGAGGCGCACCCCCATTTACCGAAGGCGGGAAACCACTGGTTTCAGGAGCTTGGTGAAGGCCCATGGGGCCGATGACAGACCAAAGATGAGAGTGCGATATTGGTACTATTGCCCTTTCCATTGAAATTGCAAGAACTTTTGATGTGAGGGGCAAACTGGTACTGTAAGATAAGCATCCTTCAGGTCCAGCAGGACCATCCAATCTTTTTCCAGCAGGAGGTCTCTCAAAAGATGGATGCCCTCTATCTTGAAATGCCTGTAGACTACATACGGATTGAAATCTCTCAAGTTCCAGACTAATCGTTGACCTCTGCCCTTCTTTTGAACCAAAAAAACGTTGCTGCAAAAACCTTTGGGGATGAAGGGTCCTACTGCAATAGCCCGTTTGGCCAAAAGCTCTTCTAGTTCTGAGTCTATACAAATCTGTTCTTGAAGGTAAAAAAGGAGAGGACGAGGGGGAAACACTTGACAGGGAGAACCAATAGCTCTATCTGATAGCCCTGAACGATCTGAAGGACCCACACATCTGAGGTGAGACTCGTCCAATTGACCACGAAATGCAACAATCTGCCCCCTATGGGAAATGACGGTGAAAAGAAGAGCAAACTTCAGGTATGTTGGAAGCTCTTTATTCTTGACCAGTCCCGACAACTCCCAGGCAGCAACTGCCAGACTCCCACATTCGGTGTTCCACGCAGGGAACATAGACATAGACATAATAAGATTCTATGGTAACATAAAGGAAGGATCCAACACACCTCCCTTTCCACAACAAAAAAGAAAAGAAAGAATAAAGAAAAAGAAATAAGATAAAAAGATAAAATAGGAAAAGATGAAAATAAGCAATGAATGGATCAATACAATCCATACTCAAAAACACAAGAAAACATGGCACATCAATATTTGTCTTGAATCCAAATAATAATACATGCATATCAATACATGGCGTAATCACGGAACTTGGCTGGCACAGATCTCATCCGAGGAGAAGATCTTTTGTGGGCAAAGGAGAATGACTGACCACACCTGTTGGAAGGAATAACATTAGAGGAAGAACAACCTCGATGAGAAGATGAGTCAAGAATAGCACTTGCAGAAGAGTTAACAGAAGAGTCAACGCGGACACCCATCTTCTCACCCACATACACAATTTTGGAGTGAGGAACAATAGAGATGGCACACTTGTTCCACACCTTCCCATTCTCCAACACCACCACTCGTTCTTTTACCGCTTTAACCCTTGCAGGAGCAGAAAAGCGAGAATCACCCTTGCGAATTAAACCGGGTTTCTTGATTCTCACCCAATCACCCACACACACAGGAGAAACCTCCACAGATCCGTAGTATCCGATAAAGCAAGAAGTACAAAAACAGGTCAGGGCGATCTTAGATCAACTTGAATACCAAGGGGTGATTGAAACTTGCACCTCTCAAATGAATAATCCTTTGTTTCCCGTAATGAAACCTGACAACTTATATCGTCTAGTTTTAGATTACAGACTTCTAAACACTTGCACAAAGACATTTGCAGTACAAAATGCACACAGCCCTGCACTAATGAATAACATTGTGTGAAAAAAATACAATACGAAACTAGATATCTCAAATTTATTTTTTTGCCAAAATATAGCGCCGGAAAGCAGGTATTTAAGCACATTCTATTCAAATCTATCTCTTCTTCAGAAGGGCTGTAAACATGAACAATAAATCCACTTATTAATATATACAGGAAAGAACTGACGTATTTAATTAATCTTTAATACAAACTTAAAACAATCTAGAATGTTGCCCCAATTAAGTAGTCCCAACATCAACAGATCACGTGGGAAACATGCAGATCATGCACCTCAATCCTGAAACTCATTAACATGTGTTATTCGTGGCTCTGGAAGTTGTGTACATAGTAATGCGGATATACTGAATCGACGTGAATTTTGTACCCTCAATATTGCACCTCGACAACGTGAAGTAGTCGTGTCAATTACAATTGTGCACACAACAGTCTGAATGTGCTCGCAAGACAGCTAACAAAACTGCTAATGAGACACATACTGAGAGAAATTGTAGATAGTGTAAGAAACTTGCTGCTGATGCCATGGTGCCTTTGGTATGTAATGACCTACAAAAACGAAACACAAACTTTCACCAAGCTGAAAATTACTGACTATCTTCGAGTTAAGAGTGCGGGAAGCCAATGGTCACCGAACCTGAGGCTTGAATTTTCTTTAACGGAATTCAATAGCTCGCAAATTACACACAAGGTCTGGTTTAACAATATCCCTGGTCTCTATTAGTAACAAAAAAACAAGTCAGCTTTTTAGTTAGCGCTAATACTTGTACGTGCTATTGCTAGATCTGTGTCTAAAGCAGTACAACATTTTCCAGCTATCGCAACAAGAATTTTAGATTCTATTAAGGACCCCGAGGCGAGAATTATGCTGTCTCAATCTGAACTCACAGCAGCCAATGAAAGTAAAACGGCATAAATAAAAAACATCAATACCTATGAGGCTTTGAACCACGCCTCCTTTACCACAGCCGATGACTGCATCACAAAGTATACAAAATAGAGAGGCACCATACTTGCTTCCTCTTTCTTTGCGCGAACTCAGTCCATAAGTATGAACCAAAACCAAAGTCTTAAACTCTCAAAGGAGAGATAAACAGTTCCTCTAAGTATTCTCAACGGAGAATATAATCCACAGCACGCAAAGCCATCCGCTTCTGTCATGAAGACGATGCATCTCCATCCAGAATAACCAGTCAGTTCTTGTTGGAATCATTTCCTAAAACAGAAACAAGGTTGAGAAAGGGAACCCACAACTTCACTTCTCATAGAGTGGGCACATAACGTTGTTATAAACATAACATCCAACAACTTAACAGTTGAAATAAACGGTCCCAACGGGTGGGATAATCCTTGCCTCTGTGTCCTTAATAGAATCTAAAATTCTTGTTGCGTTAGCTAGACACTTTTGTATTCTATATCAGGACCGGAGGCTTCTGATAATGCTGGTTCGAAGCTTATCAATCACAGCATCAGAAACATGAGAAATAGGCTTATAATAGAAAACTTTAAACATAGACTCTGTAGACCAGTCAGCTGCTTTAAGGATGTCTTCTAAACGAGATCCCAACATGTACGCCTTGGAGGCCATAGCTCCTCTCGCAGAATGGGCACCATATACAGAAATATCAATACCTGCTTCCGACATCACCCATCTAACCCACCTAGCCACGGTGGCAGCAGAGACTGGCTTGAAAGGCTTCTGAACTGAAATTAACAACTGACCCATCGGGTCAGACCTGTGTGCAATAGTACGCTCTTCATAACATTTCAAACATTGTAATACACATAACTTGTTATTATGAGGAAAAGAAGGATACTCCACTGAACGTGACATAGTCTTCGTCCGTCTCGTGATGACGAAAGAGACACCCTGTGGAGAAAACATTCTACCAGCAAGATCCAAGGCTCATACATCAGACACTCTCCGACAGGAGATGAGACATAACAACATGGTGAGCTTGGCAGACAGCTGTTTCAAAGAAAAATCTGCATTATTCGGGCAAGATTCCACAAGGTTAAAGGACCTTGGAGACATCCCATAAGGTTGAGTACCTGGGATGAGGTGGATTAGCCACCTGAACACCTTTAAACAATTTACAAACCAGAGGATGCATCCCCACGGGTTTACCATCAACATGGTCATGACCTGCTGAAATAGCGGCCCTGAAGTTGTTAACAGATCTGTAAGCAAGGCCTGATTCTTCACACTCAGAAAGGAAGTTTAAAATCTCAGTCACATCTGATCCCACGGGATCCACCTGCCGTTGAAGGCACCAGCCCATCTATCTCTTCCAGGAAGCTGAATTCCTCTTTCGGGTGGATGGAGCCCAAGCTTGTTGTACAAAGCCGGCAACCACTTCTGAAAGGCCTGCAACGCTCTCATGTCTCCTGAGAGCATCCAAACCATCAGAACTAGCTGGTTCTGCAGGACCAATGGGTGGCATGCTCCCACTGGGTCCTAGATAAGTGTCAGGAACATTGGAAGTAGAAACGGAAGATCCACAGACAATTCCAATAATGTGGGAAACCACGGCTGAGTCTTCCAAAAAGGTGTCACCATCACTATTGAAGCCATCTGCCGACGGACAAAGGCTGCCACTCTCTGGATCAAGGCGAACGGAGGAAAGGCTAAGTTCCTCTGCTGCGCCCAATGGTGAAGGAACGCATCTGTTCCCATTGCCATCGGATCCCGTGTACAACTGAAGAATAGGGGAAGTTGGGCATTGAGGCGAGAAGCAAATAGATCTATTTTGCATGGGCCTCGTATATGCATGATCTGGGCAAACAGATTGGGATGAAGTCTCCAATAGCTGTAATCCCGGAGAAATCTGGAGTTCCAGTCCGCCACCTGATTGAGTTTACTCGGAAGGTACTCTGCTATGACATTGATCCTGCGATCCAGGCAGAAGTGTCAGAACTCCTTCACTATGTTGACCAACATACGGGAACTTGTGCCCTAAGTCGATTGATATATCTCACCGCTGAGACATTGTCCATCCGGAGAAGGATGCAACATCTGCTCTCCAGATGTGAGATTGACTTGATGGCAAAGGAGCCAGCCAGCAACTCGAGGCAGTTTATGCGCAACTTTAATTCGTCTGCTGACCACCGTCCACCTGTGGCAAATTCTCCACAGCGAGCGTCCCAGCCCTATCGTATGGCGTCGGATTCGACAACCACGTCCGGGGCTGCACCGACGATTGCTCGCCCATTCCAGGCTGTCATGTATTCCAGCCACCAACAAAGCTCCTCTGAGCTTCCAGGGATAAGCGAATGAGGTGATCGTAATGGAATTTCTTCTGAATGTAAAATATCTCGAGTCTTTGAAGGGCCCGGTAGTGCAAGGGACCCGGAAAAATGGCTTGGATCGAGGCCAACAGACCCACAATTCTCGCCAGAACTCTCAGAGAAATCATTTGTTTGGACAAAGTGGATTTGATCTCCCTCTTTATGGACCTGATCTTGCTCACGTGGAGGAGGAGTTGGGCAGAGACTGAGTCTATCAGGAATCCTAGGAATTCTATCTGCTGACACGGGACTATCTTTAACTTCTTGATGTTGATGACAAAACCCAGAACCTGTAACAGGGACATCGTCCACTCTAAGTGTGTGAGGAGAAGGGCCTGATCCTGCACCAAAATTAACATGTCCTCTAAGTACACAATGAGGCACACCCCCATTTCCCGAAGGCGGGAAACCACTGTTTTCAGGAGCTTGATGAACGCCCACGGGGCCGATGACAGACCAAAGATGAGAGTGCGATATTGGTACTATTGCCCTTTCCATTGAAATTGCAAGAACTTTTGATGTGAGGGGCAAACTGGTACTGTAAGATAAGCATCCTTCAGGTCCAGCAGGACCATCCAATCTTTTTCCAGCAGGAAGTCTCTCAAAAGATGGATGCCCTCCATCTTGAAATGCCTGTAGACTACATACGGATTGAAATCTCTCAAGTTCAAGACTAATCGTTGACCTCTGCCCTTCTTTTGAACCAAAAAGACGTTGCTGCAAAAACCTTTGGGGATGAAGGGTCCTACGGCAATAGCCCGTTTGGCCAAAAGCTCTTCTAGTTCTGAGTCTATAAAAATCTGTTCTTGAAGGGAAAAAAGGAGAGGACGAGGGGGAAACACTTGACAGGGGGAAGCAATAGCTCTATCTGATAGCCCTGAACGATCTGAAGGACCCACACATCTGAGGTGAGACTCGTCCAATTGACCACGAAATGCAACAATCTGCCCCCTAGGGGAAATGACGCTGAAAAGAAGAGCAAACTTCAGGTATGTTGGAAGCTCTTTATTCTTGACCAGTCCCGACAACTCCCAGGCAGCAACTGCCAGACTCCCACATTCAGTGTTCCACGCAGGGAACATAGACATAATAAGATTATATGGTAACATAAAGGAAGGACCCAACACACCTCCCTTTCCACAACAAAAAAGAAAAGAAAGAATAAAGAACAAGCATTTGCAATGCAATAGGTCTCGCATTATTAAAGTTTGAGCTTTTGGCATTGCTAAATAACAATGCCTTTTATTTTGTTTTCTTTTTAAAAAACATTAATAAAAGGCATTGTAATTTACAATGTCAATTGCATAAACTTGCGTCACTGTGAAACCTATTGCATTGAAGGGCTGTGGTGAAAAGTGTAGGAAGGTGGGGTCTATATTCAACAGAGCCATTTTATGTTTAAATAAATGTGCAAAAGACTTAGCTGCAGCTTCCTCTTTGGTCTACAAAAATATTTGTGGATGAATATAAATAAAATAGATACCATGAGCAGACTGGATTATTTAATGCACTACTATTGGAATCTCCAAAATATTTAATTGGGAGATAACAAAGAATCCAGAATGTGGCAGCTAAGCTGGACTTGATGAGACCTCGCCAGTCTTCTGCCTCCAAGGCCCTAACGGAGCACCACTGGCTCCCTGTTTTGCAGAGGATTCATTTTAAGTCCCTCTGTGTCGTGTTTAAGGCATTGCATGGATTGGGGCCCTTACCGTTGCAGAAAAAATTCAGCTGGTATGCTCCTACCTGTTGTGTCCGGTCATCTTTGGCCAACTGGTTGAAGGTACCCCCGATTAAAAGAGCTAAACTGGGGGGACAAGTCTTCAGTGTTGCTGCAGCAAGGCTTTGGAACAACATACCCTCGGAGTTGCAGCGAATTAATGATCTGTTGCAGTTTAGAAGGAAAATAAAGACCTGGCTCTATCCCAGATTATCAGGCTAACTTACTCCCTTGTCAAAGGCCTCCCGTCTCACACCGTCAGTATACCTGCTATGTCGCAGTGCGCTATACAGGAAGTGCTTACATTACACAACGATAATAAAGAAAAAAAGATAATATATATCAATCAAAATGCAGCGTGCATAGTGTAAATATGATAAACCCCTCAACTTGCATAGTGTAACATCGGACCCCCACGATATATCTATAATGTGCACAGTACACATTTATATCTATATTGTGTCTTTCATAATCTATCAGAACCCCTGCCAAAATAATCCCATATGAATATGAAATGGCGCAAACATGTATAACAAAACACTTCAAAATCTTGGGTATACTGCGTGAGAGTGATAAATGAAAGATATGTGTCTTTAAGCAGCTACCTCATGGATTGAACATAGAGACCAAAAGAGGCCATGCCGGTAATTATCACTTATGATGGAGAGGGATAGCGTGATTATTAAATGCTGTGTTAATTACCTCTCAGCACTGGGCAACAAAGAGCTCACACCCAGTCAAGCGTATGCCTGACTGTGAAACTCTGCCTCATAGTGTGTATTTCAAAGAGCTCTAAGGCTGCCCCTTCATGCAGCAACCAACAGGACTACATATCCCATAAGCCCCCTCTCCCTCACATCCAAACTCCTGAACTGGCCCAAACGGCAGTCAATAGGCTTTGAAAATGTACATTGTAAGTTCAAATAGACATCTAAACCATAGCATGCACGATGAAACCGGCAGTCGGAAAGTTCAATGCCTTACGAGAAAATAGTCAAACAAACAAGGTTTTACCATTGTACTTTAGGCCCCCGAGATTGATTTTCATTGTATAAACAAATGTGAGCTGAAACACATCCTTATGCTGCAGGTATCACATAGTCTCCATTATGAATGCACCATGAAGTCTATGAAAGTTAATCACTGTGCAGGGTCAGGAAGAACATTGCCTAAAAAATCCACATGCGAAGCAGACCTCACCATATCAGCGTTGGCTATGATGGTGTCCAGTCACCAGGTATCCACCGGATAAAAGCACAAGGCATTACGGGTTAGGGGAAAGCAAAGACCATGCGCTGAATGCCACAGAGACCTCCTTGCGTCGAGATCTCCACCTCCCACTCCGCAGTCATCCATTGTTCCTCTTACCTGCGGAATCCCTGGGGGCTAATCAGAAATGCACTACCATGCCACATACTCCAAGCTGCGGTCAGCTGAGAAGCCCAAGAACGACTGGTGGTGCGTGAACAGTGCCAACCGCCGGCCTTGATGAAATATCCAAACACATCCCTGCTCCATACGAAGAGGGCACGCACACAGAGTTGAAATAGCATGATATGAATCCTGCGCCATTGTGGTTCGTTTGAAAATGTAATCTGAGAGCCATGGGATCCTTGTTCTTATCGCACAACCATGCGAATATTGATGCGCAATATTGTAATGCACTCACCTCTATATACAGTTAATTTCTTTGGATTTTCGAGTGCTCATAGAACTATTAACCAGGTCCAAAATTCCCATACCATTTCGAATTCACTAATCGCACCATCTGTATATAGTCAAATAAATACAATAAAAAAATATCCTTGTTAGACAATTATTGCCTATTCAGCCAGACCGCTATAGTCTATCTTCTGTACGTTGCACCCCATTCTCACCTGTTTATGGGTAAAAAAACATATATAACAAACTGTTTCCTATCCTGGTTCAACCAACCACCGTCTTATTAGCCAAAGATACCCGTTCCATAAGCGTTATGCCCGCCAAAAACTGGAAATTACAGCAAGCATTTCCGGTTGGCTACACTATAACCAATCATCAGTGGCGTCACTAGGGGGGTGCGGGGGGTGCGGACCGCACCGGGTGACACCCTGACATGGGGGTGACACCATCCATCTGGTTAGGCTGTGTATGTAACACAGCTCTGTCTGCGGCCGGCAGGAGCTTAATGATGTGAATGAAAGCAATTCACTTTCAAACCATCACGTGAAAAACACCACAAGCAAGCACAAAAAAAAATCATCGCAGTGCAGAGATCGAGGTGCTAAACTGATTGGGCATATATAAGTCAAAGAAAAACACTGCTCGGGTATAAGAACAGTTTTCTGGGAAGGGAAGAGGTTACTTGAAATGAGAGGGTTCGGTATTGCTAGTCACTGAATTCAGGCAGGCAATGGACTGAAATTGCCCAGAAAGCTCCCAACATTGAAATTCCCACAGACAAAAACAGATGACAAATTCCAAGTAATACCGTAGTTAAAAGAAATCCCTTTCTGTAATATCGGCTGTGTTTCGCAGTGCCCCGGGGTGCAGGCGGAGGGGGAGGGATAAGGCAGGCAGAGAGGGAGATGGTGCAGGCAGAGGGTGAGATGGTGCAGGCGAAGGGGAGATGGTGCAGGCGGAGGGGAGATGGTGCAGGTGGAGGGGAGATGGTGCAAGCAGAGGGGAGATGGTGCTGGCGGAGGGGAGATGGTGCTGGCGGAGGGGAGATGGTGCTGGTGGAGGGAGAGATGGTGCAGGCGGAGGGGGAGGGATGGTGCAGGCAGAGAGGGGGATGGTGCAGGCAGAGGGAGAGATGGTGCAGGCCGAGGGAGAGATGGTGCAGGCCGAGGGGAGATGGTGCTGGCGGAGGGAGATATGGTGCTGGCGGAGGGAGATATGGTGCAGGCGGAGGAGAGATGGTGCAGGCAGAGGGAGAGATGGTGCAGGCAGAGAGGAGATGATGCAGGCAGAGGGAGAGATGGTGCAGGCGGAGGGGAGATGGTGTGGACACAGGGAGAGATGGTGCAGCCAGAGGGGAGATGGTGCAGGCAGAGAGGAGATGGTGCAGGCAGAGAGTAGATGGTGCAGGCTGAGGGTGAGATGGTGCAGGCAGGGGGTAAAATGGTGCAGGCGGAGGGGAGATTGTGCGGACAGAGGGAGAGATGGTGCAGACAGAGGGGATATGGTGCAGGCAGAGGGTGCGGTGGTCCATCCGGTAAGTTGTGAGGGGGTGACACCATGAGTTACCCGCACCGGGTGACACCAACCCTAGTGACGCCACTGCCAATCATCTCTCCCTTTCAGTATTGCGTGCACCCTGCTCCCTCTCCAGTCTACTATCCATGTAGAATAATCCTGCAATTTAGCACGGGGAACCCTGTCTTCACGCAATTATAGTGTCAACCGTATTGAAAAAACAGACGCCCTAAATGTATGAGCCACACGAAATCCGAGTGTGCTATCCATATCACTGACTCTTGCATACTAATTTTTACGATACACACATTTCATAAATACTATGCCCGTCCGAAACCGAAAGTTACAGCAAGTATGTCCAGTTGTTGTATTTCGACCAATCATCTTTCCCTTTCATTGATGAATGTACCGGGCTTCCTGTTCTGTCCGCTACCCATCAGAATGATCTTTCAACTTGAACTCGGAAGCCCTTCATTACGACAATACAATACCAACCCCATGGAATATACCAAAGCCTCCATTGTACGAAACACTCGAAATCCGAGTGCGCTATCCTTTTACTGGCAAATTTACCTTCTACAACTTTTGTTTTGCGAGACACTCTGCTCGTATAAAATAAAAAAATTCAAATTCATTACACAGCAACTGTTCACACTTCAACCTCTCTAAGATCCTGTGTCCTTAAAGCTATCCCAACATCTCTCGAACTATATTAAAGTAAATCATTATTCTGCTAAACTGACGACCAGAAGTCTATAAAGGCACTTTCTTTAAGCCACCTACATGTTTGAACAAGAATGCCACCTTGAATATATCCATGTTAGTATTATTAATTCAAATGAATCCCATTCTCATGGAGACTTTTGCTATCTGCTTTGGATAAAAACCCTCCGACCATTCGTATTTGAGCAGAGTACTGTATGTTAACTAAAGTGGCTGATAGAAAGATCCCTATCCAAACTCAACGCTCCATGTAAAAATAACAATGTCCTACTACCAGCCGTTATATAGTAGTATTCAACATTCGTATATTCCTTCATTCCTGCGAATAATATTCCCGCGGCGACCCGGAAGCTCTTGGCCGGCCGGCGAATCAGGTCGCGGCCGACCGGAAGTCCCGCCTCCCGAGGTCCGCGAGCCCGATTGAGAAGAGGAGACGAGCCGCGCCGCGCCGTGAGGAGCCCGCCGGAAGAGCGCAGTCGGTGAGTGGGGCCCAGGGCTGAAGTGAAGTGCGTGCGTGCCTGTGTGTATGCCTGGGAGGGGAGGGGGGGGAGTGTGTGTGTGCGCGCGTGCGTGACTGTGTGTGCGCATAGGTGACTGTGTGTGATTGAGCCTGTATGTGTGTCGTATGCCTGCTTGTGCATGCGCGCGCCTGTGTGTGTGTGTGTGTGTGTTAGACGGACCGGGAGGGTCGGCCGAGATTACGGGGAGAGGTCTCCGGGGAGAGCCGTCTCCAACGACTGTACAGACAAGTAACTTCCCCCCCACAGACGGACACCACACAAGATTGAAGGTTAACGAGACTTTATATGCAATTCTTAGGTTACGATGATATGATACAAGGAGGTCTGGACTCAGGGGTCCCCTCGGTTCTAGTCTCTGGCTGAGGAAAGGGGTAGCGGGACAGTCTTTGTTACCGATGAGTGGAAAATAGCTCTCAATCCTCGAGCTCGGCGTTCTAGATGATCGGGCCGCGGCGGAGCCAGGCAGGTCCCGAGATGGACGAAGGAAGGACGACGGTCCGCGGCGGAGCCTGCAGGTCCCGGTGAAGATGACGGTTACAACGGTCCGCGGCCACGCCAGCAGGTCCCGACGATGATGATGGATTTGAAGGTTGCGAAGGCTGTGGCAGCGCCAACAGGCAGGACGATGGTGCACAGGACAGAGCTACGGCAGCGCCAGTAGTCCGTCAAGGATGAGTTCCTCTTTACGTCTCTCGACTCCAAGATACAACTGCCTTCCTGCTCTGGAGCTGCCCCAGTTATAGGGCTGGCGTGCTTTGATGTCCGGACCCTCGCACTTGGAGGTCGGGAGGTCCGGGATGAGGGAGTCCAGACACCCAGCAGGGGGGTGGAGCCAGCGCCCGGGGAGGCGATGGGCGAGCGGCACTTGGCGGGGGAGAGCCATCGGCACCTCTTTCTCCCATTGACTTGCCAAGTAGCCCGCTCACCTCCTGGGTGGAGGGTGGTGCCGGAATGTCTGAGGCCGGGCTAGGCCCAGGGTTGAGGTCGATCGGGGGCCAGGCGGCCTCGTGGTGAAGTGTCCAAGATGGCGGCCCAGGCTGGGCGCGTGGGCCGGCAGTGGATCGGACCCACGAGGTTAACGTGCTCGAGGGCAGGGGTCCTGAGAGGACGGAGGACGTGCAATGGTGGTGTGTGGTACTTGCGTGACGGGACTCAGGCCTGGTTGGGCCGGGGGAGAGCGGCCCTTCATGCGGCCTGTCCAACATGCGTCCCCCCCAGCTGAAGGCGGGGAGAGTTACCCATCCTCTTGGGGACTCTCCTCGTCGAGGCGGAAAAACCGGGACAGGCCATCCGCGTTGGCGTGGTCTGGCCCAGGCCGGTGTTCGACTGTGAAGTCCATACCTTGCAAGGAGATGGACCAGCGTAGCAACTTTGGGTTTTCCCCCCGCATATGCATCAGCCACTGCAGGGGTCGGTGGTCGGTCTGCACCCGAAAGTGGGTGCCAAAAAGGTAGGGCCGGAGCTTCTTGAGGGCCCATACCACAGCGAAGGCTTCCCTCTCTATGGTGCTCCAGCGTTGCTCCCGTGGTAGGAGTCTCCGGCTGATGAAGGCCACCGGTTGATCAAGGCCTTCGGTGTTCACTTGAGACAGGACCGCCCCAATGCCCTGGTCGGAGGCGTCCGTCTGGACGACGAACTCCCGGCTGTAGTCTGGGGCCTGGAGCACAGGAGCGGAACACATGGCGGCCTTCAATTGTTCGAATGCCGTTTGACACTCTGGGGTCCAGTTGACTTTCTTGGGCTGATTCTTTGACGTGAGTTCTGTGAGGGGCCCCACTATGGTACCATAGTCTTTCACGAACCTTCGGTAATAGCCCGTGAGGCCCAGGAAGGCTCGTACCTCGGTTTGGGTGATGGGGGGCTGCCAGTCCTGGATGGCGGCAATTTTCAGCTGTAGAGGGGCCACTAGGCCGCTTCCCACCTGGTGTCCGAGGTAGGTCACAGACCCTTGCCCAATTTGACACTTGCTGGCCTTGATCGTGAGGCCAGCTCGCTGAAGGGCTTGTAGCACTGCTCGGAGGTGGTGGAGGTGCTCGGTCCAATGGTGGCTGTATACAGCGATGTCGTCTAGGTAGGCGGCGCTGAATCCTTCGAGCCCCGCCAGGACCTGATTGACGAGCCGTTGGAATGTTGCTGGGGCATTCTTCATGCCGAAGGGCATGACCGTGAAATGGTAATGGCCATCGGGGGTAGAGAAGGCAGAACGTTCTTGCGCTCGGGGTGTGAGGCCGATCTGCCAATAGCCTGCTGTCAGGTCGAAGATGCTGAGGTAGCGGGCAGCTCCCATTCGGTCGACCAGTTCATCTGCCCGGGGGATGGGATGTGCGTCTGTTCTGGTGACCGCATTCAAGCCCCGGTAGTCGACGCAGAACCGGAGTTCTGGTGTGGTGCCGGGGGCAGCTGCTTTGGGGACCAGTACGACAGGGCTGGCCCAGGGACTGTCTGAGGGCTCGATGACCCCGAGCGTGAGCATCTTGGCTACTTCTGCCTGGATGCAGGCCCGTACCCGATCTGGCACGCGGTAGGCCCGGTGGCGGATATGGGGGCTGTCCCCGGTGTCCACATCGTGCACACACCAGGAAGTGACACCTGGGGTGAGGGAGAACAGGCTGGCGAACTGTGACAGGAGGGCTTGACACTCTTGGCGTTGTTCTCTGGTGAGGGTCTCCGAGAGTCGGACCCCATCCACGGAGCCGTCTTGCTCCTGAGTCCGTAGGAGGTCAGGGAGAGGCTCGGAGTCTTCTTCAACCCCATTGTCTGTGGCCATCAGGAGGCTGAGCTCTGTTCGTACAAAGTGGGGCTTTAGTCTGTTAGCGTGGAGGACCCGGAGAGGGTTCCGGGAGGATTCCATGTCGATGAGATAGGTGGCAGGACCCTTGCGCTCGATTACTTTGAAGGGCCCCGTCCATTTGTCTTGTAGAGCGCATGGCTCCGTGGGGGACATTACCCATACCTGTTGGCCAGGTTCGAATTCAATGGATGAGGCATTCTGGTCATACCATTTTTTCATGTCCTCTTGACTGGCCTCTAGGTTGGCTTTCGCTAGTTCTCTGAACCGCCGGGTCTGGTTGCGGAGGGTGAGGAGGTACCGGAAGACATCTGGAGGGTTCTTTAACGGAGGCATCTCCCAGCCCTCTTTGACTAGGCTGAGCGGCCCCCGCACTGGGTGTCCATATAGCAGTTCAAATGGGCTGAAGCCTAGGGATTTCTGAGGGACCTCTCGGTAGGCGAAGAGGAGGCACGGCAGCAGCACATCCCACTGGCGACGGAGGGGCTCTTCCAACCCCCCGATCATCCCCTTTAGCGTGCGGTTGAATCGCTCAACAAGTCCGTTCCCTTGGGGGTGATAGGGGGTCGTGAATCGGTAGGTGACCCCGCACTGCTGCCAGAGGGATTTCATGTATTTAGAGATAAAGTTCGTGCCTCTGTCGCTGACGACTTCTCGGGGGAAGCCCACACGGGAGAAGATCCCCATCAGAGCCCGGCCGACTACCGGGGCTGTCACAGTCCGCAGAGGAACAGCCTCAGGGTAGCGGGTGGCGTGGTCCACTAGTACCAAGATGAATCGATGGCCCTGTTTTGTGCGCGGGTCCAGGGGCCCCACAATGTCTATTCCGACCCTCTCAAATGGGGTAGTGACCACAGGAAAAGGTTGCAGGGGGGCCTTTAGTTTGCGGCCGCTCTTTCCACTGGCTTGGCACGTGGGGCAGGATCGGCAATGCTGGTGCACATCGTTCCTCATTTTGGGCCAGAAGAAGTGGGTCACTAGGCGACTGTAAGTTTTATCTTGTCCCAGGTGCCCTGCCAGGGGGACATCGTGGGCCAGGTTTAGCAGAAAGTCTCTAAAGCGGAGGGGCACCACTAATACTCTGTTGGCCCCCAGCTCGGCGATTCTTTGCTCGCTGTACAGCAGATCATTGTCCCAGTAGACCCAATGAGTTCCGGAGGTATCCCCTGCGCTTTGGGCGAGCGCTTGCTGGCGGAGTCCCTCGAGGGAGGGACAGGTCTTCTGTTCTTGGCGAAATTGTTCTTGCGTGGGCCCCCCCTCTTGAGGCCACTGGTCGAGGTTAGCGAGGTCGGAGGGTTGAGCTGGTTCGGAGGGGATGTCATGGTCGGTGGTTTCGGCTGGGGCGACCGGAGGCGGTGGCGCCGGCCATTCGGGCTCTTCTGGGCGGTGGTTGGCACGGGCGGCCATGGACCGGGTGGTGACGCACGCCCAGTCCGGGACGCCTAACATCCCCAGGTGTTCTTTTCGCTCCACGGTTGCCCACGGAGAGCTTTCAAGGTCATTTCCAAGGAGGCAGTCTACGGGGGCGTCGTCTCGGACTGTTACTTTCAACATGCCGGAGACCCCTCCCCATTCGAAAGGGACGCAGGCCATCCGACACAAACTTTCCGAGTTATCGGCTGATCGTACAGGGCAGAGAATGTTCGGTAAATACTGTTCTGGGGCCACCAGGTGACAGCGGACGGCTGTTACACTGGCCCCGGTGTCACGAAGGGCTTCGGCCCGGCGCCCATTGATGCTCACCCATTGGCTGTACTTCTGGGTGTTAGCGGGTAGGGGGACCCGCGGGACCATGTCTTTCCCCCCTAAGCATGCCAGAGCCATGGCGGCTGGCTCCCACTCTCGATGCTCTTGTTCGTATTCTTCCTGCTCCTCGGAGATCTGTTCTTCCCCTAGGGCCGCAGCGGCCACTTGGCGGGGTCTTGGGCTCTGGTACTGTGGGCAGTTTGGGTCGTTTGCGTAGTGGCCGACTCGTTGGCATCGGTGACACGTGACATTGGCTCTGTACCCCGGTCGCGCCGGGGTGCTGCCCCGGTTGGCCGGGGGGGTGGTGCTGGTTGCGGGGGCGGCCGGAGCGTTGTCTCTTCCTCGTCCTTGGCCCCCTCCTCCTCCTCTGGGTCGGTGCTGACCATTGTTGTTCCGGTTCTGTTCGTAGAACCCATTCCGGCCCACTCTGGTGATTTCCCACCGGTCAGCTTCCGCTGCGAGCTGCCGGGGATCTGTTAACTTGCTGTCGAGGAGGTGCTGGCGGAGTTCAATGAAACAATTGTTCGACAGATGCTCCCATACCATCAGATTGAACAGTTGTTCGTAGGTCGTGACATTGCTTCCTCTGATCCAGCCCTCGAAGGCTCGGCTAAAGTAGGTTACGTAGTCCACCCAAGTGGTACCCGGGATGCGGGTGCAGTCTCGGAACCTCTGACGGTACATCTCGGGTGTGAGGCCATAGCGGGTGAGGAGGGCCGCTTTCATATGGTCATAGGAGGTCATCTGGTGGTCCGGGAGTTGTAGCAGGGTATCGCGGCCCTCATTGAGGAATCTCCCCCATAGACCGGCTCCCCAATCGCTTCTATCGATCCGGTGTGCAGTCATAGCGATTTCATAGGCCTTAAACCATTGCTGGATGTCGTCTTCTCGGAAATATTCTCGGACAACATCCTTGGGGATGTGTACCTTTTTCTCTGTGGCCCCTGAGGTGTGGGGTCGCTCGGGCACCCCTGCTTCTTTATTCTGCTTGCGCAGGTTGATCTCGGCTAGGTTCCGTTCGTGTTCGTACGCCAGTTTCTTTTCCTCGAGCTCCCTTTGTCTCTGTTTCTCTTCTCTTTCTTCTCGGAGACGCAGGTGCTCTAAGTTGATTTTTTGTTCAGCCAGCTTGAGTTCAATGTCCATCTTGAGTCGGGCCATTTCCAGCTCGTGTAGTCGGGTTCTTTCTCTTTCCTGGATCTCGTCTTGCGAGAGACCCGTTCTTTGCCCTTCAGGGGCCGTGGTTGTTTTTTCTGCGGTGCTTTGATCGGGGGTTCCGGTAGCCCCGGTCTCTGCCCAAGATTCTAGGGCATGCTTGAAATCATCTTTGGTGCTTAGTCCGGTGGTAGCGATACCCAGTTCGATGCAGAATTGTTTTAGTTCACGATGGCTGTACTCCTCTAGTTTCTCCATTTGGAACTTCTCGGTTGATCCGCTTACTTTAGTTGTCATTGCGATTTCGTCGTGGGGTGAGCTACTCTCTGTACGTTATGCGGTGATTCGAATCGCGCCGCTGGCCACCAATGTTAGACGGACCGGGAGGGTCGGCCGAGATTACGGGGAGAGGTCTCCGGGGAGAGCCGTCTCCAACGACTGTACAGACAAGTAACTTCCCCCCCACAGACGGACACCACACAAGATTGAAGGTTAACGAGACTTTATATGCAATTCTTAGGTTACGATGATATGATACAAGGAGGTCTGGACTCAGGGGTCCCCTCGGTTCTAGTCTCTGGCTGAGGAAAGGGGTAGCGGGACAGTCTTTGTTACCGATGAGTGGAAAATAGCTCTCAATCCTCGA
Source organism: Lissotriton vulgaris (assembly GCF_964263255.1). Classification (NCBI taxonomy): domain Eukaryota; kingdom Metazoa; phylum Chordata; class Amphibia; order Caudata; family Salamandridae; genus Lissotriton; species Lissotriton vulgaris. The sequence goes on along the minus strand of NW_028247511.1, from coordinate 948,534 downwards.
GCTCGGCGTTCTAGATGATCGGGCCGCGGCGGAGCCAGGCAGGTCCCGAGATGGACGAAGGAAGGACGACGGTCCGCGGCGGAGCCTGCAGGTCCCGGTGAAGATGACGGTTACAACGGTCCGCGGCCACGCCAGCAGGTCCCGACGATGATGATGGATTTGAAGGTTGCGAAGGCTGTGGCAGCGCCAACAGGCAGGACGATGGTGCACAGGACAGAGCTACGGCAGCGCCAGTAGTCCGTCAAGGATGAGTTCCTCTTTACGTCTCTCGACTCCAAGATACAACTGCCTTCCTGCTCTGGAGCTGCCCCAGTTATAGGGCTGGCGTGCTTTGATGTCCGGACCCTCGCACTTGGAGGTCGGGAGGTCCGGGATGAGGGAGTCCAGACACCCAGCAGGGGGGTGGAGCCAGCGCCCGGGGAGGCGATGGGCGAGCGGCACTTGGCGGGGGAGAGCCATCGGCACCTCTTTCTCCCATTGACTTGCCAAGTAGCCCGCTCACCTCCTGGGTGGAGGGTGGTGCCGGAATGTCTGAGGCCGGGCTAGGCCCAGGGTTGAGGTCGATCGGGGGCCAGGCGGCCTCGTGGTGAAGTGTCCAAGATGGCGGCCCAGGCTGGGCGCGTGGGCCGGCAGTGGATCGGACCCACGAGGTTAACGTGCTCGAGGGCAGGGGTCCTGAGAGGACGGAGGACGTGCAATGGTGGTGTGTGGTACTTGCGTGACGGGACTCAGGCCTGGTTGGGCCGGGGGAGAGCGGCCCTTCATGTGGCCTGTCCAACAGTGTGTGTGCGCGCACGCGCGCCTGTGTATGCGTGCATGCAGAGGGGTGGGGGCTGGCTGTGTGCGAGCAGGGGCTGTGAGTTGATCTGCGCAAGCGCGGGTCAGACGCGCGCTCCCGCGGGGAAAACTGCAAGCTCGTAACAGATTGGTGTCCTCATTCCCCAGCATTCTCACTAACGGGCCACAATAGGTCTGAAGCAGACACCGTCAATGCTCACGCATTGAGGGTAGGTCTGCTCGACCTAAAAAGAAATGAGCTAAAAAGATAAAATAGGAAAAGATGAAAATAGGCAATGAAGGGATCAATACAATCCATACTCAAAAACACAAGAAAACATGGCATATCAATATTTGACTTGAATCCAAATAACAATACACGCATATCAATACATGGCGTAATCACAGAACGTGGCTGGCACAGATCTCATCCTAGAAGAAGATCTTTTGTGGGCAAAGGAGAATGACTGACCACACCTGTTGGAAGGAGTAACATTAGAGGAAGAACAACCTGGATGAGAAGATGAGTCAAGAGTAGCACGTGCAGAAGAGTTAACAGAAGAGTCAACACGGACACCCATCTTCTCACCCACATACACAATTTTGGAATGAGGAACAATAGAAATGGCACACTTGTTCCACACCTTCCCATTCTCCAACACCACCACTCGTTCTTTTACCGCTTTAACCCTTACAGGAGCAGAAAAGCGAGAATCACCCTTGCGAATGAAACCGGGTTTCTTGATTCTCACCCAATCACCCACACACACAGGAGAAACCTTTGCAGAAACAGTGCCATACTTGGACTAAACAGCTGTTCTGACATCAACAACACCACTAAGTTTAGACGGATCAACCATTTCCTTAACATTCAATCCTTGTTCAGTTTAGAACCAGCAACTCTACCCCTAAGTAACGTAAAAGGAGATATACCAGTAGTTATATGGGGATTAGTTCGGTAAGCCCATAACATATCCGCAACCGCTGCACGCCATGACAAACCATTCACAAGGACTAACTGTAGGTGGTCCTTAATAACGCAATTAAAGTGTTCTACTAAACCATTGCTGCACGGATAGTAAAGAGATGTCAACACATGCTTGATGCCAAGTTCCCTCCGAAAATCTAGCCTCTCTCGCGAGATTAACTGAGTCCCATTATCAGTTACTAGCTCCTCAGGAAACCCCTCACGAAGAAACACTTCCTTGAGAAAACCAATGACAGAAGATGAATTAAGACACTCAACAAACTTGACTTCAGGCCATTTAGACATATAGTCCACTAAAACCAAAGCATACAAGGGTGACCCATAAGAAATTCCAAACGGTCCAGCAACATCAAAAGCCAGTTTAGACCAAGGCACATTTTTGACAGGCACAGGATCAACAGGGGACGGATGAGTGACTTGGGACTTGTCACTGAGAACTCAAGCACAACAGTCCCTGACAAAATGCTCAATGGATCTATCCACACCTGGCCACCAAAAGTCCTCACGAATTCTGCGTTTCATTGCACGAATACCCTGGTGACCTTCATTAAAAAATTTTGCTTGCATGCACTTAGGAACAACCAAAAGACCAGCCCTACGTAAAATGCCGTCCACCAAGGACAGCTCATCACAAACCCTCTTAAAAGGTATTAACACAGGAGATAAAACGTTGTTGACAGGCCAACCATGAACTAAAAAGTCCACAACCACTTTAATTTCCACATCCTCAGACAAGGCACGCAGCCACTCTTGCTCAGAGAGCGCACCATTAGCCACATCAGTCACAGCACCCACAGCACATACCACATCAAGATCATCATCAGAATGAAGAGAGAGATCATTAGCCAGAGGAAGACGAGAAAGACAGTCAGCAATGTTGTTTTTGACACCAGGTACATACTGTAAGCGATAATTAAACTCTTGCAATCTATATTGCCATTTGGCAATTCTGGGAGTGGCACGACCACCACCCTTAGTGGTGAAAAGCTCCACCAAAGGCTTATGATCGGTCCTGAGAGTGAACTCATTGCCCCACAAGAAATTCCGAAAATACTGAACGCCCCACCATAAGGCCAAAGCCTCCTTCTCAATGGTGGAATAGGAGCCCTCAGCACCACGGAGAGTCCTGGAAGCAAATGCAATTACCTCCTCACGGCAGTCACTCCTTTTCTGCATCAAAACTGCACCTAAACCAATGTTACTAGCATCGGTAGAAACAATACATTTGTCATTGATGTTAAATAGTTTCAAAGGGCAAGCTTGAACAATCTCTTTTTTCAAGATGCAAAATTGATAAGCACACTTGTCGCACCATACAAACTTGACATTCTTCTTGAGAAGTTCCCTTAAGCAAGAAGTCTTGTCAGCAAAATTTCCAACAAATTTCGCGTAGTACTCCACAAGTCCCAGAAAGGAGCGCAGTTGGTCCTTATTGGAAGGTGGAGGAGCATTTTGAATGGCATCTAAAATTTTCATCTTCGGTTCATTTCCTTTGTTAGAAATGTGATGCCCTTGTCGCGTTCTAATCTAGGACCCCGATCAATACTATGACCTTATGCCCCTATACGGCTATAATCCATTTATTCCCCTATAATGGCATAAACGTTTAAGTGTGATATTTCAGAAACTCGTCTCTGGCCTCACACGATCAGAGCCACATTTCAGAATCGCTTCCTCTGCAGCTCATTAGAGTAAATGACACAGCAGAAGCCACTATCTAAGATTCCTAGATTACACTCCGAGTTCTTCAACAAGAGAAAAACTCAGCAACCTGGGAAAGCCCCGCTTGCTATGTTTTGATTAGTAATAGAACTCTAATGAGCACTGAGAGACTATCACTTCCTAGTGACATCTTTATTGACGTCTTATGTCCAAAAACTTACGTCAAACAAGGCACCTTTCAGGTATAAATATTACCAACGTTGCCTTAAGCAAACGCTGAAGCTGATGCTATCGCTGCCTCAACGACATCGGCGAACGATGGTGTGGTGAACATAGGAGCAGAACAGCTGTCCCTTACAGAGCCCAGCAGATGCAAGCTGCCCACGGACGCTGCCCCTCCTCCTCCTCGACGCGCTGAGAGAGACGCTGTCTTTTCACCTGCCGAGAAAATCCAGCTCCGGCGTTTCCAGCCTACTCTTGCGAGTGACTGGGATATCGAGTCCTGGAAGGAGATACAAGCCCTCCAACATTCTATTCCAGAGGTATGGTGTTGACTAAACCCTTAGAGAGAATTCTCAAAGCAAACCTTGGCAAAACCAACTTAACTAAAACTGCTACTTACTTACTACCTCCCACGTATTAGGCTTAGGTCAGGTACACTGGGGTAGGCGTAGTTAGAAGCACCAGTTGAGTACGTTAGCCTAATGTTTATGAATGTATATATGTTTTATTCATTTTAAACCATTGTATGGCTAAGAAACCATATCAATGCTTTTACAGTATTATTTCGCAATCCTCATCTTACTGTACGCACTTTATATAATAACAAGTATTGTAATTGTGGCAATTCATTTCTCTTGTATGAGAAGAAAGACTGTTCAATAAATAATACCTTTTATTGAAAACGCCCGTCTCTCTATTCTCTGTACTTTGGTGAAAGTAATCTGCACAAAACTGACTGAGTAAAATAACTGTCTATTGTTTCACATGACTCTAGAGATTGACTCTTATTCTAAGGAGCAAAGTTGTCATGTTTATGCGGTTGTTGGAAAACTGAATCCCTTCTTGTCTGTACCAGGGAAGCTGATCACTTCCTATTCAGTCAAGAAAGTTTCCAGTGACCTCTGAGCTAGTTGGTAACAAACCCAATTAAGTTTAGCATAGTCAGTGGAGACCTGGAAGATCCGCACTTCTATGTCTATACTACTGTTTATGTTATTCCAATGCGCAGGGCCTACTGGGAAAATAGGAACTACACTACATGGCGCCCAACGTTTGGTAAGGAGATAAAACTAACGCAAGACGTTAGAGTAACTCAGTCGTGCATTTTTCACACAGACCCCTTTCTCCCGTAAATACTCCAATAGACGTCTGGAGTGGGTGAAAGGCTAAAATCCGCCCGAAATTAGTAGGAAGAGATTCCTATGTAAAGCTCTGGTTTATTCAACGTTGAAGGATACAGTGTTCCAAAATATTGTGCACCTAATCTTTGTCTCCTTGTAGACCTGCTCTGCAAAACCTTTCTGACAGTACAATGTCAGACACTGAAAACGGGACCGTTGAAATCGCAGTAGATGCAAATCAACGGGACGCCGGTATTACTGAACCGGGTGCAATAATCATCCCGGCACATTTAAGAAAGTCTATAACGTCAAAACTTATAGAAAATGGACTGACCACACAAGGTGGCACAGTCGTCTTCGTGATAGAGGCACACGAATATCGGCAGACAGAGGTATTCTATTCATGGATAAAATTTCCAGCGGCAAACGCCGCAACACACGAGTTTCACTACTACATAGTAGGGGATCCACCGGATGAATACGCTCCTTTCGAGGAGATTGAAATCCCATTAAAATACCAAGAGCATCTGCTCTGGTTTAAAGGCGCCCTAAAACATAATGATCACATAACCAGGCTCGGTCCACTAGGTAGACCAGGAGCAACGTGGCCAGTTCTAGCCAGCTACACACCACATCCAGACATTGCAAAAATGTCGAAAGAAGAGCTGTTAGTACAGCTAAAAACACTTATAAAAATACATAGGCAATTAGTCCAATATGTAATGCGGACTGCTACAGTCCAAACAGCTGTTAATATAACACAGCTGACCCCTCATCAGGGGAACACTAATACAATTACACCACAAAACATACAATCATGTCTTGGTAAAACACCCATAAAACGGGAACAAATTCCTTTCTGGTTAGCGCAGAAAATTACTCAAATAGAGGCAGTATTTCCGAATACTACCCCTATTGAGAAACACAGAATCTTAACCATCTGCCTTCCAATGGGGGTCGCACCACACGTGGAGGACTGTGACACTTGGGGTACAGTCTTTGCTTCCATTTACACAAAAACACATGGTGTTCCGTCAATGGCGGTAATACCAGAAGTGCTAAAACAGATTCAGAATGAATACGGTCCAGAACCTGCTTTAACTCTTGGTATGAAATTACTGAAAGACTTCAAGCAGGTCTCGGCTATATTACTAGCCAATATAAAAGGAGAAGCAGCATCTGTGGCGATCCGCCAGAAGTTGAAGGAAACAGATATAACAGATCAACCAATTGAGCTTGCCAGAATCATAGAGAAATGCTATGAAGAATTAGGTAGAGACAGCTTGGGTGGGAAACCAGTAAAGCCCCAACTGCTCGAAAATCCTGAAAAATTATTTATTAAAAATAATTCAAATACTCCTAAAAAGAGCTGGGATGGAAATAAACAATCTACTCCCAAGGAAAAGGTTTTCCAGTCCAGAGGAAGGTCTCCTCGACGGAGGGAAAGAACTCTGACTCGAGAACACCAGTCTCCCCAGAGGGAGCCCTCTGAGAAAAGATATAACCTTAGAAATAGGGATAATTTGAAGAAGCCTGATAGATATCAAAGTATTGATACACGTCGCTCTCTATCTTTTTCGCAGAAATCGGAAAGAAGAGGACGGTCAGACCCAGGAGAGCACACCAAGTCCAAAGACAAGGAACCTGCTCAAAGTAAAAAGTTACAATTTCCGAAAAAGAAGGTAGCCAGTATTAGAGTAATTGAACATGCCGAGAATACTGAGGACACAGTTGAAAAACGGGGAGTGGGCACAGACAATGTTAGACAGTGCAGCAGAAATCAGTACAGCTCGCAAGATCCTGATGAGTCATCTGGAGACAGTGGACACGAATGAATACATTCAGGTAGAAACTGCCGACACCAGAGTTAGCGAGCCCCATAAGATATACGAAATAACATTGCATATAGAGGGTGATAAGACTAGGAAAATAAGGGGTCTATTTTGGGATAAACTCTCAAAAGGCTATGACATCCTGTTAGCTGAAAAAGACTGTCCCCCAGAGTTTGTCAGGGAGTGCCCTCGTGGTGAAGAAATGATTATGCCTACCTTCTCGAATCACATTCCGATTCACAAAATATATACATATGCAAGGAAACGGGCAGTAGCCCAGGCACCAGCATTATATAAAAATCATGTAGGATGGGACGAGGACTCTCCTCCTCACAACATCCAGTTAAAAAGTCAACTGACTGCACAAAGGCAGTATCCCATTAAGCAAGAAGCTAAGAAACAAGTCAGGGAGATTTTAGATCAACTTGAATACCAGGGGGTGATTGAAACATGCACCTCTCAAATGAACAATCCTTTGTTTCCTGTCTCCAAACCAAACAATTCATATTGTCTAGTTTTGGACTACAGACACCTTAACTCATGTTGCAAAACATTTTCAGTACAAAATTTGCATAGTGCTGCACTAATGAATAAAATAGTTAGGAAAAAATATAAAACAACATTAGACATATCTAATGGTTTCTTTTGTCAAAACATTGCACCAGAAAGTAGGTACTTGACCGCTTTCTCAGTAATGGGGTCACAGAAAAATTTCTGTAGACTCCCACAGGGATTCAAGAACAGCCCAGGACTATTCTCAGCCAGAGTAACAGAGTTACTACAAATATATGATGATGAGGCAATATCTTACGTAGATGATATCTATCTCACAGACGATGACTTGGATACTCACTTGAAAAGAGTGAACACCATTATACTTGGGTTTGCGGCAGAGGGTTACAAATTCAACTTTAAAAAGTCTCGAATTGCCCATCTGACAGTATTATTTTTAGGATACGAATTATCGAGTGAAGGAAAAAGCCTAGCGGACAACTTCTTAGAGAAGTCCGCTGTACTCCAAGCTCCAAAAACGCTGAAGAACTTACAATCGATTCTAGGTTTCCTGAATTTCGGTAGAACATACATTCTAAATTATGCGGAGAGGGTTAAACCTCTCTACGAACTAATTAAACCTGATTTTAAACCAATCAACTGGACTCAAAAACACACAGAAATTTTGAGATCACTGCAAACAGACATGTTAGCAAAAACAAAATTAGAAACTCGTGATAACACACGAAACCTTGTAATCCGAGTCATCCCAGGAAGATGCGATTCACGTACCTGACCTCTAATGAGGGAGAAAAGGTACCAATTTCAATTAAATCTCACTTGTACACACAAGCAGAAAAAAACATTCAGTCTCACAGAAAATACTGTGAAAGCAGTGTAGACTGCAATAGCTAATGAACGAGAATTAGCACACGGCAAAAGGATCACTGCCCTCACAGCGAAATCCGCCTTCGAGGCGCTATTCAGCCCAGTAAACCTGCCTACAGTGTCACTGGATCCGAGATGGATACAGTGGGTAAATTCTCTTGATGCGGAAGATGTGAAATACTATTTCGCCCCGCAATTCGAAAAATTGAATGATTTAAGATATGAAGAAGAATATCCTCTGCCAATCGAACTTCTGCCTCTCCCGCAGTACGCCTGTATAATCTATACAGATAGATTCGTACAGCATTTCAACGTAGAGAACAAATCCTACGATGCAGCCTGTGCGATTGTTAAAGGTCGCTGGCTGTGCGGTAAATTCAGACCGAAAATAACAAAAACTGAATCAGTGAGAAACTGTTCGGCTCAGAGAGCTGAAATCAGATCTTTAAAGATGGCGCTTGAAAATGCAGAACGTGATTTGCGTCAACTCTTACAATAATAAGTTCCAGAGCTGGATTCAAAATGATTACAAAGATGACACAGGTGCCACAATCAAGCATAAAATGCTTTGGAAACAGGTAGTTCTTTTACAGAAAGAACTACAAAAGACTCACGTGATACAGACTCTGAGTCATCAACGTGATGGCGTTCACGTTGCAGGGAATTCATTGGCTAATTCAGCCACAGCGGAAGCAACTAAACCGGCTTCCGTAGCCACAAAAAAGCGTTCAGTAAAATACATTGACGGGGAAACCATGCTGGCAGTAAAAACGTCCGTAAAAGGCGACTGTGCAGCACTACCCGTGAACTATCCACTCAATTATGCATACGTAATCGATGCAAACTCCGTTCCTTTTGCTTGAATCCCTGGAGTGGGGGATAGGGTAATTCCAAACATGAACAGGAGAATATTTTTAAAAGCAGACGCACACATGGGATTGGGTCCTAGGCACAAAAAGATCAAGGAATCTCTGACTGAATTACAATCAGTATACTGGTGGCCGGGAATGAGCGTGCAACATCAAATATATGTAAAGAACTGCCCCAATTGTGATAGGGATCGCAGTAGTGAACTAGTCCAGTCTGTTACCCGGCTACCAATTAGAAACAGCGTAATGCTGTCTACATTCCATCCAGCTTCCTATTAATAATTAAGACTAAACTCACTTAAAAAAATGTGGCCCCAGCGCTCAGATGACGCCAGAACGGTTATAAAAGATCTGTGAGTCTTTATCGGCACATACGCAATTGCCATGTTCCATTATAACCAGGGTCCTGCTTTCAGCTCTCGAGCTTATAAGGAGGCCATGGCCAGCATGGGAGTTGGATTGCGGTATTCTTGTCCGTCACACCCCGAAGGGAACAGTGTGGTAGAAAGAAAAAACCGGGACATAAAGCAATCTATAACAGCGAAGGTATTAGGTTCAGGTGCTGGGTGGGTCAAACATTTAATAAGTGTCCAGTTAAGTCTTAACAACTTGCCAAGAAATTCTCTAAAAGGTTTCAGCCCATACGAACTATTGTTCGGAACTAGAATGCAAATTCAGGACTTAGATAGTCAGGTATCAGTGGTAAAAGATAAGAAACAGACTTTGACATCAAAGACCGTATGGCTGTTTTACAGGACTTGAATGAAACAAGAAAATCCTTAAGCAACATAAAGTTAAAGCAACAGCCAGCTACCACTGACGAGGCACCACCAGCCCCAGCAAGGCCTGTCTGGATTCCAAAGATTGGGGATCTAGTCAGAGAAAAAATAGCAGTGAAGAAGGAATTTGGGCCTTCTTACAGAATTGCAGTACCTGTCTTAGCAATGAACGGAACAAGATCAGTAGTACTACCGCCCCTCGCTGGTAGAAAGGAGAACAGAGTTGTATCAATCGACCTGGTAAAACCACAAGCATGTGGCCTATAATCAACAATAGGCCCAGTGGGCTCCCAAGAAACAACAGAATACCCAAACTTGCAACAATCCAAGAGATTCAAACTGAAAGACTAATCACATTTGATAAGCCTGCAGTGCAAAGAGAAGGACTATGCAATAATGCCATGGAACTCGTGCCTCTTGAAACACAGATTGAAACAGTTCGTCAAGAAACACCAGTCTACAATGATGTGGCATCAGAATGTGCTACAGAAAGACAAATTGAAAGAACAATCCCAACAATTGACAGAACTGCCTCCGGCTACTTCATCAACTTCGATAACTTTTCTGAGGATCTAAGCAACCCCGATGTGATGCCAGAAACAAAGACTTTTAAAGAAAAAGCTACAGAACTCTTTCATCAAATCAAAGAAGTATATCTGGATGCACCATTAATTGAGCATTGGATTATTTCAGGGGTATTTATACTCCTACTATGCCTAATTTTAGTTTTAATTTTAGAAAAGTTTATTACAGTTCAATGGACACAGCAAGTCAGAACATCAACTTAGTCCTCAAACCACACAGATCATCCCACGTGAAGAAAAGAGAACTGTCAACAGTAAATGTCACAGCCATTCCAATACCCGGCGGGGTAGTATGGGACAAAACTGACTATGAAGTATATGGTCCGGTCGAAATCCTGAAGTATCCTCATCAATTCAAGGTTTCCTTAAGTGACTTTGTAAAACCTAGTACATTCTCTGATGATTGGGACTTTGAAAGTATTAATAATATGATGTCTGATTTAGTAATGTCAGCAAGATTTACAGATCATGATTATTTACAAGGTTTGTCTAGTTATGAACAGATGTTCTGCTACACACACTATGGTGATCATTACTTGCATAAATCTGCACAACCTAGAAATGTTTTAAAGTATAACCAATGGGAACATTGTGCTACTCCACCTTAAAGCAGTTCTAAAACATTCTATGAGAAATTTCAGTACTTCTCAGGTTTTAACACCAGTGATGCAGAAACGTTTTATTAAAAACTGTTAGATAAAACAGGGTTGAAAACCATGCTGACAAATACTAAATTGATATATTCAGAAGCATTTTATGAAAAAATGATGACATTTGGTTTTGGTTAGTGGAGAAGTAACATTGAAACAAAAACAATCTGGGGTACAAAAGATTGGCAGGTACAAGGCCTAGAAGAATTATTTCGAGCCTGCATGATCCCAGAACAAATGCTGTTTTTAAATGACACAATTCACCAGACAACCTGTCTTGGCCTAGCTAAGATTAAAGAACTTAACAAACCGTCTACTCCAAAGCCAATACCTGATAATGCGACTACAGATATTGAAATAGACGTATCCAAAATTTTACATCTAAACAGAACACATCCTGAATGGAAAAAGTGGTTAATCTGGCCTACTGACACGAATAACTGTCAAGATAGATTCCTGAATAAAACACAGGGGTTAAAAATGTCCAGACCAGACCCTATATACTCCCAGAGACAACATCCAGGGATAGTAACAACATACAGTGTAGGGAAGCTGTGCCTTGAATGGCTAGAATCATCCACACTGGCTGAAATTAAGCAACACTTATCTTTACTTAAAGATGGTGCTGATTTGCTCGATTTCATTCTGGGACCACGCAAACAGCGTCAAAAACGTTTCATAGCGACCAGTATATATGCGGCTTACAACAAGGCATGGAAAAGTATGCAAATTGAAACAGCAGAGAAAATACGAGAAATTGATCGTATTAATTTGGAAAAATCACTTTCTGTAGTGGACAATGGGTTAAGGACTCTTTCCTCCAGAATATGTTCACTGGACAGTATTGTATCTTCTGCCATTGATATAATAGACAAAGACTTGCTAATGTTACAGCATGGCCAGTCGCAATTGCGTTCTATTGTACAGTTGAGCTGGACGCTGCAAAATCTTTGTTCAGGCTATGTGCCTTGGCGTTTAATCAACACTACGTCATTGTTTTCCATCTTTAACCTTACTGATAAACAAATCAGCTTGGCACAGAAAGGAGCAGACTATACAATCCTGAGCATCGAAAAACTTGAGAGATTACCATTGACAATGTCAGAAAGTCCTGTCATTGAATGGATAATACACAGGATTATCACAATTCCGATAACAACTTTCCAATTTAAAAATTGCCTTGAATACATACCTACTGGCCAGTATGAACGATTGGGTAAAGGATACATTAAATCAGCATGGAAATTACCATACACACACACATGCTATAGTGACAGCAACAAAAATGTATTTCTTAGTGGTGAAAACTGTAAACATTCACTAAGCGGTATACTTTTGTGCCAGGGTATTAATTTACACGGAGCCTGTGAAGGAAACTCTAACAACCTTTCATGTTATGTTATGTTATGTTAGGGATTGCTTGTATAGCGCCTATCACCGCCGGTCTCTAAGCGCTTAACCAGAAAGAACATAACACACTAATGACCCTAGAACCTCAGTTGTTTCACCTCCTATGATGTCATGAAGGCCTTTCTGAAAAGATAAGTTTTTAGTTTCTTTCTGAAAGGTAGAAGTTGCGATTCCGCTTTCAAGGTAGGTGGAAGCTCGTTCCACAGTTGTGGAAGGAGCACGGACAGGGCCCTGCCTCCTTTGGTCTTTAATTTGAACCTAGGTTGAAACAGGTTGGAGGTTGTTCCTGAGCGCAGTAGCCTCCCCGCAGTGTACCTCTTTAGACGTTGCTTTATGTACTCTGGGGCTTTCCCAAAGAGTGCCTTATGGGCCACACAGAGACATTTGAACTGCACTCGGAATTTCACTGGGAGCCAGTGCAGCTTCTGAAGCAGTGGGGTTACATGCGCGTTTCTAGGCAAAGAATGGATCAGCCTGGCCGCATCGTTTTGTATTACCTGCAGCTTCCTCAACAGCTTCTGTGGTAGGCCTAGGTATAAGGCATTACCATAATCAAGTCTTGAAATGACTGTGGCGGATACGATCGATTGCAGGGTGGAGGCAGATAAGATGGGGACTAGCTTTCGCAATTGCCTCAACACACCTATGCAGGATCCTGCCACAGCAGAAACTTGAGGGGCCATTGAGAGGTCTGCATCGATCCTTAACCCCAAGCTTTTTACCACAGAGCCAGGAGACGGAGTGGTTCCTAGCTCGGGGGGCCAGTACAGGTCACTCCAGGGATCCTCTTTGTTGCTAATCACCAGCACCTCCTTCTTATCAGCATTCACTTTCAACATGCCACCAACATGTCACACCTGCAACGCAGATAGAGCCTTTCTTTATGCAACTCGCAAATGGGAGTTACATTTTAATAACGGATCACAGCTGTTGTGGCCTTTTGCCAGGAAAAGCCTATCTCGTAAGCTTAACATCCATGGTCAAATGCTGTATGCAAGCATTGTTTCCAAACGGCCCTGGAGACACAGAGACTCCCATATGGCCACGTTTGAATTTCTATTCTATACGAATTGACACTTTAAGCAGAATGAAGTCTGTGCTTTTGCAGACAACAGTGCCCATCACGTCATCAAAAGAAACGTATGATCTCCTAGTTGCAAGGACGGCTAAAGTGATACATGACCTTTTATCAACAAATTGCCCGTGCATTTCACAGAAATGCTTAGCCAAATTCTTAACATGTCTAGCGCCATAGGCATCCCAGGCATATTTAAGACGATTTTTTCGGGACTGTTAACACCATTCAAAGCAATTCTGGGAATTATTCCTAATTTTGTTCATTCAGTCTTTGGCGGCATACCTCTAATTTTGGGACTTGTAGCAGGAATTTTATTTTTGACCCTCCTGCTCCGATATGGCAAGCCAAAACTCAGACATGACTCCGGCAGGAATGGAAGAAACGATCCTAGCAATACGTTACCGGGACAGAATAACTAGAGTCCTTGGATTGGCCAGGCTGAGAGGTCTGAACATGACCTGGTTCCTTTCATTCAGACCTATATGGCAGACCTGCATCTTACCTGTGCTTCGATGTATGCTATGCGGAGATGAATGCGTGTTGGACACCTGTCTTGCACTTCCATCAGTAGTACCAATGGATATCGATACTTTGCTAAGTCCTGTAGCGGCTCACGCATTGTGTTGTCCCCAGCGGCTACCAATCCTGATGACGGCATTCGTTGAGACTCCTGTGCTACGACTAGGTGGTGACAGTGGAGCGAGAAACAAGAGCAACATCACCCAGGTACGACCTTCTGTGAGCATTGCTGATCCAGACTTTGATTATAGCAATCATTCTCACACCTGGCAAGTTACAGCACTATCGAACTTGGTTGAACTGTCACCTGATTTTGTAGACCAATTTTTTGAGAGCCTGTCTGATATGATGTTCTCCCCTGAACAGAAACAATAACTTTTGAAAAGCATTCCGACACACAGCGTTCCCATGAACTCTGAATTCGGCCTTCAGTTTTGATCATTAAAAACTGCTAAAAAGCGTTGGAAGACTATTCTCCCGTTCACCATGAAAATATTTTTTTTTAATTGAACACTTTTTAAAAATATTTACCTTTTTCTGGCACAAAAACTCTTTGCTTAAAGTAGACCTATTCATAAAGAACAAAAGCTTCTATTTTTAGGTAAATCTAGAGACATAATAACTTTACATCAGCCTCTAGCACATTTTACAACAAATGCATTTATATGTGATGGAATTATCTCGCCCTTCTTTTCTGTATGAAGAGATATTTCATGTGTAATTTTTTCGCAAAATCGTTAATTGATTACATATGCTATAATTTTGAATGATTTCTATGCTTAAAAACGTACAGTACCGAAATTACCACGTATTTCAAATACGCCATTTCAAATGCATATATGTATTTTGGGGTGGGTAAATGTTACACATGCATCTTTTGCTAAAGTTTTAGTAAATTGATGGACATAAATTTGTGGAGTGGGTGTCGCGTTCTAATCCAAGACCCCGATCAATACTGTGACCTTATGCCCCTATACGGCTATAATCCATTTATTCCCCTATAATGGCATAAACGTTCAAGAGTGATATTTCAGAAACTCGTCTCTGGCCTCACACGATCAGAGCCACATTTCAGAATCGCTTCCTCTGCAGCTCATTAGAGCAAATGACACAGCAGAAGCCACTATCTAAGATTCCTAGATTACACTCCGAGTTCTTCAACAAGATAAAAACTCAGCAACCTGGGAAAGCCCCGCTTGCTATGTTTTTATTAGTAATAGAACTCTAATGAGCACTGAGAGACGATCACTTCCTAGTGACATCTTTATTGACGTCTTATGTCCAAAAACTTACGTCAAACAAGGCACCTTTCAGGTATAAATATTACCAACGTTGCCTTAAGCAAACGCTGAAGCTGATGCTATCGCTGCCTCAACGACATCGGCGAACGATGGTGTGGTGAACATAGGAGCAGAACAGCTGTCCCTTACAGAGCCCAGCAGATGCAAGCTGCCCACGGACGCTGCCCCTCCTCCTCCTCGACACGCTGAGAGAGACGCTGTCTTTTCTCCTGCAGAGAAAATCCAGCTCCGGCGTTTCCAGCCTACTCTTGCGAGTGACTGGGATATCGAGTCCTGGAAGGAGATACAAGCCCTCCAACATTCTATTCCAGAGGTATGGTGTTGACTAAACCCTTAGAGAGAATTCTCGAAGCAAACCTTGGCAAAACCAACTTAACTAAAACTGCTACTTACTTACTCCCTCCCACGTATTAGGTTTAGGTCAGGTACACTGGGGTAGGCGTAGTTAGAAGCACCAGTTGAGTACGTTAGCCTAATGTATATGAATGTATATATGTTTTATTCATTTTAAACCATTGTATGGCTAAGAGACCATATCAATGCTTTTACAGTATTATTTCGCAATCCTCATCTTACTGTACGCACTTTATATAATAACAAGTCTTGCAATTGTGGCAATTCATTTCTCTTGTATGAGAAGAAAGACTGTTCAATAAATAATACCTTTTATTGAAAACACCCGTCTCTCTATTCTCTGCACTTTGGTGAAAGTAATCTGCACAAAACTGACTGAGTAAAATAACTGTCTATTGTTTCACACGACTCTAGAGATTGACTCTTATTCTAAGGAGCAAAGTTGTCATGTTTATGCGGTTGTTGGAAAACTGAATCCCTTCTTGTCTGTACCAGGAAAGCTGATCACTTCCTATTCAGTCAAGAAAGTTTCCAGTGACCTCTGAGCTAGTTGGTAACAAACCCAATTAAGTTTAGCATAGTCAGTGGAGACCTGGAAGATCCGCACTTCTACGTCTATACTACTGTTTATGTTATTCCAATGCGCAGGGCCTATTGGGAAAATAGGAACTACACTACACCCTAAATAATCAAGACCCTCCCGAAAAAAATTGCACTTATACTTCCTGAGTGTTAAACTATAAGATTTTACAGTATCAGGAACTAATTTTATTCTGCTGTCATGTTCAGCCACAGTGGGTGCATGTACCAAAATGTCATCCTAGAAGAACACGACACCCGCTGTGTTCCTAAACAGGTTACCCATTAAACGTTGAAACACAGCGGAAGTCGATGCCAGGCCGAAAGGCATGCGTTTGTAGCGAAACACGCCCTCCGGAGTGACAAAGGAGGTAAGATGTCTGGATTCCTTGGAAAGCTCAACCTGATGATAGGCCGAAGAAATGTCGAAGGAAGAAAAATACTTGGCCCCGTCAAGCGTAACCAACATCTCATTGATATTCGGCAATGGTTTGGGGTCAATCCAAATATTGGCGTTCAAATCGCGCAAATCCACACACATCCTAAGGGACTTATCAGCCTTACGTGCAAGAACAATGGGAGCCAACCATTCCGATCCTTCAATGGCCTCAATGACATTCATGCTACACAACCGTTCAAGCTCCTCTTTCAGTTCAGCACGCAAACTCAAAGGTACTTTACGCATTTTGTGCGCAATGGCTTTAGCGCCATCTTTTAAAACAATGCAATGTTGAAAACCTTTTAGTTTCCCAAGTTTATCACAAAAAACATCAGGATACATATTAATCCACTCAACACCAGACAAGTGTTTCACAGCCACATCGTTTGAGGCATTGAAAGATGAAGGGAAAGAGTAAAACTTAGAATATTTTCGCTTACCAATACTTTAAGCAGCCTTGAAGTACAGGAAATTGCTGCCTTAAAAAAAATAGCAAATAAAACTAAAACTGGCAACTAGGGACATGTGCCGTCTCAAGGAAATGACACCCTTGCAGAAGTTTATTAAATTGCGTTGTGCTCGCGTAACTCCGTTGCCATGGGAACAAAAGGACAAGGAGAATGAAGTTACAAAATGGGCGCCACGTCGTTCTGACGTCTTTTCGTTGAGAAATTGACCATGTTTTGCAGACGTCTTGAACGTGGTTTCGAAGAGGTTTCAGCAGGCAATTGGGCACAGGTGACGTAATCTTGCAGCAGCTAGGGATCGCTCTTGCACGTCACCACCAGCTCGCGCCCAACACAAAATTAACGGCTTCGCTTCCCCAGAAGCAGACACACGAATACTGCGTCAATTAGGCCTTTCAAAGCACCCTTGAAACAGTGCAGCCACATAAACAGCACGGCAAACACAGCGGCTCCACAGAATCGGCGCCAGTGAATAATTCAGTACAAACGCGGAGCAGAGGTTTGAAGCCAGCAGCATAGGAGGAGTGCCAGGAAACAGCACGGAAACGGGAGAGCAGGACTCGCCAATCGTCGCCAATGAAAAGAAGAGCAAACTTCAGGCATGTTGGAAGCTCTTGACCAGTCCCGACAACTCCCAGGCAGCAACTGCCAGACTCCCACATTCGGGGTTCCACGCATGGAACATAGACATAATAAGATTCTATGGTAACATAAAGGAAAGACCCAACAGACGGACATACAGGACTTACCAGACAACTGGAAGTTTTTTATCCACGGTTTACACCCCGGTTGAAGCGACCCCTGTATCCACGCGATCTGGAAGGGTAGAAGCTGGCCTGCTCGGGCTCCTGGGTGTAACCTCTGTGCCTGGGGGCGAATCCTCTCTGAGGACTTGGATTTGTGTAGCAGCCGGTCGAGCATCCTCTGCCACGGCCAGGCCCTACCAGAGACCTGATGGAGCACTCTCTTAAGGGAAGCTTGAGATTTATCGAGGGAGGCGAAGGGGCTCACGGATTTGCCAGTGTCCTTCACAAATTTGTCGCCAAATAGTTGACCCTCTGCCAAAGGACCTGGTTCTGACGAGGCCAATTCCACTAATTGCGATTAAATCCTGAGCAAAACAGACTTGCGCCATTCAGAGGTCAAAGCGTACTTAGCGCTTCCTAACATGCAAAGTGCCCTTTGCGCCCTTTCCGGCCAGGACCTCGGGGTGAATAGCGCGCCCTGTCCCCTGTGCCTGGAGGGCTTACTCCAGAATTTTTGCCAAAGGGCCTGAAAGGTTGAGGACCTTATCTTGGCACGCCTGGAGGGTGCGATAAATCCCCTTCTTAGGGTCCTTTTTATACTTTTTAGGTCGAGTTTACTCGAACCTATTGCTGTCCATCCAAAAGCTGACTTTTACGATCCGGATTTGGCCTCAGGCATTCACCCTAGCAGCATTTCTCCTCCCCTTACCATTTGCTCCTGCCTCCGAGAGCTTCAAAGGGATCTGCTTCACACTTCACGGCCGCCGTGACTCACATTTCTCCTTCCTTCGTGCCCAGCCCCCCTCCCAGCGCTGCCTTGTTCTAATTTGGGAGTCAAATTCGTTGGAGTTGTCTACAACAGCCCTTCCTGGTTAAGCTATGTTGCGTCCACGTTACTTTTATTGCCTTACTGCTGGATAAATCAATTCCTGTCAAAATTAATGGGATATTATGTAACCAGACTGGGTCCTTTCAGAAATCGACCTTTCAAGTGGTGCTTTCTATTTTGCTTCCATCATCTGAGCACGTTTCTCACGTCGGTATGCTTCATCTTTCTTGTTTTAAAACTTGTTCATATCTAGAAAGCACTTTATGAGGGTGCATTTGTTTTACCTCTCTCCCTTGAACGCTTCTCTGCCCAACACCGTGTTGCTGCATCATACCCTGGGGTCTACGGAAACCCCACCCACTGCCCTCTATCTCACCCCGGTGGTTCTCCGATACCCTCACAGTCCCGATCTCCAAACTCCACCGTTTCATCTGTTTTTTTCTACCGGCCCTCCTGTTGTTTAAACCCCTCCCCTAACCTGTTTCGCAATTAACATTTGGTTTTTAAAAAAAACATTTTGTGCTACTTTAGATGTACAGCCAAGTACACAGCCATGTTTTGCACATATATATTTTTAAATATATTAAAATAAATATTCAGTCTTTCTTTGTAGTGCTGTTTTAGCGGGGCGGACATACGCGGAGATGCAGCTAAATTGCCTCTGCCTCCTGGCTCGAGTTAGTCACTTTTAGCATCCCACAGTTTGATTTGTCTGACTATCTGAAAACAGATTTCTTCCAGCAGAAACTCTCAACAGCAGACTTGTATTTTCATATCCCGCTGGAAGAAGCCTATTTCTTGTTTTTAATTTGAGATTACTTTGGGTGTTCCTCCTCTCTCAACGCCACCCCTATTTTAACAACCCCCCCACACACACGTTCCTCCTCTTCTCAGCTCTCTCGCCCCCTGCCTCTTTCACTGTGTGCTCTGTGTCTCGACTGCCTTCCCCCGCCCATGCCCAGCCTCTTTCATCTTCCCCTCCCACACCGACTCCCCTCTGCCCATTCATCCATTACCAGCAGCCGGTACAAGAGAAGCTACTGTCTCCGGAGCTTGGCCGGGAGAGGTGCTGCTGTGCCCGGACCTCCCAGAGCAGCCACTGCACCCCCTCACCAGCGACTAACCCGCCCTCCCCCACCCGCCTCCTGCCTGGGTTATTGGGGGAGAGCCTTCATCCACCGCCTTTGTGCGCTGCGCCGGATGCCGCTCCATTTCTTAACTCTCCTGCAGCTTGCTACCTGAAGACTCCATGGGGTCCGGAGACATCTTCAGCGCCACCCCCTCCCCCACCGGCACCATCAATCATCTTAGCTAGAAAGAGCCAAGAAACCACAGCCCTGCTGCACTTTCCACAGGTCAGAAACGGATCTTGTAGCAGGCGACCACCTACTTTAAAACAATTTATAGAGCGCCTACAAAACGGTATCTTAAGGCGCCGAGAGCAGACGTTAACATTAAAGCACGTTGGTGCTTCGTGGGCTGCCGCAGAATGGCAAGTTGGGCCGGATTCCAATCTGCGGTTGCATCAGCACTTCCGCACTTCATTCTTCAAAGCCACACCATTTTGAAAGGTTTTTCAAAAAACTATTCTGATGTGAGACCCCCTGCCACACACACACACACAACCACTGTTGTTTGTGGATGATGTCACTGGGGTCCCATCCCCCCAAAACACTTACTTCTGGCTAGGGGCCTGACAGAACACATGCAAGTAGAGTTCATTTATGTGCCCCCTTATTTAACATATCTTTTAGTGCTGAGTTGAGACACATTAGCCCAATGCTGCTGTTACCCAAGGGTCACTTGTAAAGGACAGGAGGGCCGCTTGGGGCCCCAGGCCGTTCTCTAAGTATCACTGAAGGTCAGGGCAGGACTGGGAAAACAAACACAGCCTTTGCAATAACCGTTTTGCAATGCAATAGGTCTCACAGTTACAAGAGTTTGAGCTATTGGCATTATAAATGACAATGCCTTTTTTTTATGTGTTGATTTTTAAAAAATAAATAAAAGGCATTGCCATTTACAATGCCAATAGCTCAAACTCTTGCAAATTCAGACCTATAGCATAACATAACAAAACAAAGCATAGCATAAAAAAACATAGCACAACAAAGCATAGCAAAACACATCAAAACATAGCATAGCATAACAAAATACAACAAAACATAGCATACATAACAAAACATAGAATAGCATAGCAAAACATAGCATAGCATAACAAAACACAACAAAACAAAGCATAGCATAACAAAACACAACATAGCATAGCATAACAAAACAAAGCATAGCATAGCATAACATAAGAAAACATAGCATAACAAAACATAGCCTAGCAAAACAAAGCATAGTATAATAAAACACAACAAAACATAGCATAGCTTAACAAAACATAGCATAGCATAACAAAACACAACACAAAATATAATAGCATAACAAAACAAAGCATAGGATAGCAAAACTAAACATAGCATAGCATAACAAAATAAAGCATCGGATAGCAAAACAAAACATAGCATAGCATAACAAAACATAACAAAACACAACAACACATAGCATAGCTTAACAAAACACAAAAAAATAGCATAGCAAAACAAAACATATTATAGCATAGCAACACATAGCATAGCATTCCAAACACAACAAAACATAGCATAGCATAACGGAGGATAGCATAGCATAACAAAGCATAGCATAACAAAACATTGCATAGCATAACAAAACATAGCATAGCATAACAAAACACAGCAGAGCATAGCAGAACAAATCAAAGCATAGGATAGCAAAACAGCATACCATAACAAAACAAAATATAGGATAGCAAAACAAAATATAGTATAGCATACAGCATCACTCAGCATCACCACAGCATCACTCAGGGGCACCACAACATCACTATGCACTACCACAGCATCACTGAACGCCACTGCATCACTCGTTCGCCGTCACAACATCACTCAGCGCCACCACAGCATCATTCTGTGCATCCATTTAACAACAACTGGTTTAAATATGTTCTCTCAATGTTTCAAGCTTTATTACAAATGTAACAAAAAGATGTTCATATTTCACTTCTATTCTTGGATTTTCGTCACAATAAAATACACTGAACATAATCTTCACAAAAGTTATTTACAAAAGTTTAAGCTATTGCCATTATACATTACAATAACCTTTATTTAAGTATTAATTATTTTAAAAAATTAAAAGCCATTGTTATTTGTAATATCAATACATGTAAGTCACGTAAATACAACACATATTGCATTACAAATGCTATAGGTGTCACATTTGCGAAAGTTGTAACTATTGTCATTGTAAATGACAAAGCTATTAATTTTGCTATTTTCAAAAAGAAAACATAAATAAAAAAATTGTCATTTACAATACCAATAGCTCAAACTTTCCTAATGCGAGACCTTTTGCATTGCAAATGCTTGTTTAAGAAGGTTGTCATTGATGAATCTATGTCAGGGGTGAGAGCCACCTTATTAGCCAAATCTGGAAGGGGGTATTCAGATTTCAGTCGAACCCTGACCTCCTTATCAAAACCCTTACGCAGATGGGCTTGCATGTACTCAGCAACAGCAGGGGGAGGCATCCAATCAGAAGACCGAGGGTGGACAATATCGGAGGGATTGAACATGAAGGGGGAGGGGTGAACAGGAGAGGAAGTGTGCTTACGCTTTTTAGCGCACTTGCAAGGTCTAGAGTCATAGGACCAGTTTGTCTCTGTGTCGATATCTGTAGTGGCATCGGGAACAGGAGAGGACTGTGGCGGAGGGGGGGCAGGGGCGCCATCTTTGCTGCTTTCCTTAGAATTGTACAACTTAGAATATGTATGTGCATGAGGCCATGCTGATCCAGGGGGCTCAACCACGACGAGCACCCAGTGGAGGGAAGGGAAGGGGTAGAAGGTGACCAGAAGTTCCAATTTCTGGGCTAGGGGCAACAGGGCAGAAGACAGGGACTTATCTAGCTTAGCAGCAAGCTTCTTGTCGACAAGGTCCTCCATGGACTATTTCTCATAGTACTCATCATCGCTCTGTCCCTCACACGCAGCAACCTCCTCCTGGTAGAACTCGCAGTCTGCCATGCTCTTAGTAGAATGTAAAAATTCCAATCAAAAGTCCCCAGAGGGAAGTACAATTATCAGCCCAGTAGTCTAGGGCATCGGTTGGGAGTAATGCTGGGGCAGAGGAGCCAGTAACATATAACAAAGTCAAATATATAGTAGTATGTATCCCCACTCTAGGACTAATGGAGGTAAAAAAACCTAGCTGCAGTCAGTGTAGGGGCACCAAAAATTATCTCTTCCAGGAGCCCTGGAAAGGCAAGAGTTAATGCCTGGGGTAAGCGTGAGGACTTAATTAACAAAAACGCTGCCTTATCTGGTGGTGAATAGGCCCAACTGGCTCCTGGCCTGCTGCATACCGATCCCCGGTTCAGCCTGGGACAGGGCGTCTCACTCAACAATGTTCAAGGGGTGCGCGCGCACACTAGACGCGCGTGAGCCCTGGAGGCACACGCTGGATGCCTGGGAGACCCGACGTGTGTCTCACTCCCAGCAGGGGGGGCCAAACCCCTCCTGATCGAGAGCCGCAATCCGAGGCAGAAGACGCTGTCGGCAGCGGAACCGGGACACTGGGGAAAGCCTAAAGCGCAACATGCGCTTACAGAAAGGGGAGCATAAAAAACACAGAGCGGGTCATGAAAGGATCCGCACACCGGTGTGAAAGTGAAGTTAAGTCGCGCAGAGGTAAAAACGTGCGTAAGGCACAGATTAACTCCCTACAAGCAACTACACAGTAATAATGCACAGCAATGCCATAAAAGGCCATAAACAAGTGTATCAAGCAATTCAATAGGTATAAAAGCAATCACAGTAATAGTGCAAGTATACAAGGTAGAGAGGCACTTATCTGGGCTGCGGAGCAGCAAAGAAAGAGGAAGCCAGTATGGTGCCTCTCTATTTTGTATACTTTGTGATGCAGTCATTGGCTGTGGTAAAGGAGGCGTGGTTTAAAACCTCATGGGTATTGATGTTTTTTATTTATGTAGTTTTACTTTAATTGGCTGCTGTGAGTTCAGTAAAGAAATTGAGACAGCATAATCAGAAGCCTCTGGTCCGGATATAGAATTCCAATGAAAATTGAATGATCACGTATCTCACCTTACGCGATATGTCTATTCGGCATGGTGTTCAGCTTTGCTACTGGTGAATGATGGCAACCCTGTTCCCTAATAAGGTGAGATATGCTGTAGTGCAATAAACACAAATGAAGAACCAATGTCTCACGTCAGTGAACTTGAACAGAAGATGGGAACCATCTTTCATCTAATAGATTACCGAAGATAAATATAGAACCAAATACACGGCACAGATCATGCCAAAAATAGGAGAAAATTTATCAAGATAAATATGATGCCATTGGCTAAAAGTCGTCCAATAGTATGACGAGATCTGCTGTAACACAATAAACCCAAACGAAGGACTGGTGACCAGCGTTAGTGAAACTAGTCAGAAAGAAGGAACCATCTTTGGATGAATAGATTAACTAGAAATAAATATTGAACAAAATACATGACACAGATCATGCCATGAATGAGAAAAAACTATAACAAAATAATTGAGTAAATAAAACAAGTATTGTGCCTAAGGATCAGAATCATCACATAATGAGTGAAACTGACATGAACATCTGGTAAAGTATTAATCTCTGGACTCATGCTCAAACTAGCAGGTGTGCGAATTACCGGAATCACAAACAAATGTTCTGTGATAAAAATCCACGTAACCTATGATGCGGCACACAATACATCTCCAAACTTCAAAGGGTGTGTGCAGCCATAAAGGCTCAGACCAAGACTCTTCACAGGTACAACTCCAACTACCATGGAGTGAATATACATACGACAATCTCCTCTGATCACATTCTGAAACCCAATAGCGATGTATGAAAATGTGTCATTCCCTTAAAAGTATGAAAATGTGAGCGTGTTGGAAACTGAACTAGATGGTATACAATAAATTACAACCTTATGCCAAGAGGTAAAGGGTTAGTGTGATGAACAAATGATTATGGTTAGTACAAGCACCTTGGGCTCCATAAAAGAGTGTGCAGATATCCCCCCGGTTATCACAAAAATCGAAGTACCATGTATACATGTGAACATATTAACTCATTGTTTGCTGCTTCTGTCTGTTTTTTTAAAAAGTTGTATCCAATACTATTGCGATGACTAAATGAAAATCTAAAAATATTTTTTTGTATCCGGTGCTGTGACCCACATGGCTATTACATCTGATTTATGTTAGTTAGAACTCAAACATGGGTATATCTAATGTGTGGACTATAATGAGATTGTTTGTGGATAACTGTTTCAAGTTATAGGAAACAACTCATACCAATCCAGATGTCATCATGGTGTTTAACTTTTTGATCCACCATTTTTCTTTCTGTGAAAGAAGCTTGGAGTTATCTTTGTCTGGAGTAGTTTATAATTTTCCCAGGATCAAAAACCTCAATTACGTTATTATTGGCCGATATCAACAAGGCCTTCGACTCGGTCAGCTGGTCGTACATGTTTACACTACTGTCGTGGCTCAACCTGGGCTCAATATTCCGGTCCTATATCAAACTACACTATACGGACATCACGGCCTCGGTGCGTGTCGCTGGGGCGGTGTCGGAGACATTCCGCATTGGCCGGGGGACTAGGCAGGGATGCCCTCTATCCCCCTATCTTTTTGCCCTAGCCATGGAACCCCTAGCTGCCAGAGTCCGCAGTGATGCGCTGATACGGGGCTTCGAGTGGAATGCCACCCTGTCAGATAAAATTGCGCTATACGCGGACGATGTCCTCTTCTTCCTTACCGATTTGCAGCGCTCCGGCCCACGTGTCCTGG
Organism: Lissotriton vulgaris; assembly: GCF_964263255.1. Lineage (NCBI taxonomy): Eukaryota > Metazoa > Chordata > Amphibia > Caudata > Salamandridae > Lissotriton > Lissotriton vulgaris. The sequence continues at coordinate 923,041 of NW_028247511.1, read as the reverse complement.
AGGTCATGCAACTGTTTGGGGAGGTTTCAGGTCTATATCTAAATTTACGTAAATCCACCCTATGGGTGCTACCTGGGGGCACGGTGACGGATCCCTGGGCCTCGGAATTGCAAGTGGCCACAGCTGGTCTGAAATACCTCGGGGTGTTTCTCTCAAACTCGGCGGATACTGCCTGGGAACGTAATCTACTGCCCGTCTGGGAACGGGTCCAGACAGATGTCAAAATTTGGTCTCGAATGCCCCTATCAATCTTTGGCCGGTCTGCTATATTTAAGATGGTTGCACTACCGCGCCTACTCTACCAATTACAGAACCATCCGTATCCTATTCCGCCCCAATGGTTTCGGCAGGTTAACTCAGTGCTGGGCCGCTTTCTTTGGGCTGGAGGTGCTGCCAGGGTAGCGCTGCACACTTGTTTTTTGTCCACATACTGTGGGGGCTTAGCCACCTCAGATATACAGTCATACTACCAAGCCGCTCATCTCCTTGTTCTAAATGAATGGTGGTATGGTGACGGTGGGGATCCAGCCTATGCCCTAGAACGTGCATTGATGGGCGATAACTCGCTCCACACCATCCTATACTCGTCCCGACTACGTCGGCCGCTGCCGAGGGTCACTAAACTTGTCTTTGCGATATGGCGTCAGGCCCTGCGTCGCATGGGCTGGTGGGGCAGACTGACCGCGGAAACGCCGCTATGGCGCAACGGTTTACTACCGGAACTATCTAAGCTATCAGGCTTTGATGGCTGGGACTCAATAGGCATCTCGCAGCTCGGCCATGTGATGTCCGGGACGACTCTCAAGTCCTTTCAGGCCCTTCGTACCGACTTTGATATGCATCAATCTCAATTTTTTCGATATGTACAATTCCGGCATGCACTGACGCCCAGTATAACCAACCTTGACTCACTCCCTGAATTCAGCCCAATCGAAGCAAAGGTCTTCATGGGTGACCTTGGAGACAAGAAAGTGTCACGCATTTACCAGACTATGGTCACCCACTGCTCATCCACCCTTCTTCCGCTGAAGGCGAACTGGGAGGCCGACATCGGACCATTAGATGAGGATGATTGGCGAGAGGCCTTAGAATCCCCGAGGGGTGCGGCTATAGCGATACGGTTTCGCCTCATACAGTTCAAGATTCTACACAGGGCCTACTATACCCGAGAGCGTCTGTGGAGGGCGGGCCTGATTGGGTCCCCGGAGTGTCTGCGATGTGGGGCAGAGGTGGGTACGTTGCTCCACACAGTGTGGTCGTGTTCCAAACTGGTTGGCTTCTGGAGGGGTGTATGGGGCTGTCTGTCGGAGGTGCTGGGCTGGACCCTTCCCCGTACTCACCGGCTGGGTCTATTGCACATCCTAGAAGGGGTTGGTGGTAATATCTATAAGCGACACCTACTCCTCCTGGGGCTGATGGTAGCCAAAAGAGACATGGCCCGAGCATGGAAGGACGTGAGGCCCCCCCCTGATTGCATGGAAGGCTGGTATGGACTTCTGTATGGGTCTGGAGAGGCCAATCTTTGAGGCGCGAGGATGCCCTCGTAAACATTTTAAAATATGGAAGAGGTGGGCAGATTACAGAGGTTTGACACTGGACCCCCCGGCGGAACAGGAGGAGGACCTGTAGCCCTGTATGATCCGGCGAAACCCATTCTCACACACATGCTAGACGCACCAAGAGCTTCCGTCAACACGGTTCACACACACATGCATGGGGTTAGGGCGGGTTCCAGGGAGGGCTCTGGGAGTTGGGTGGGTAGATAATTGAAAAGATGAAGGTGGGGTTACTGTTTCCTTGTATTCTTGATTCCATTGGTTCCTTGCTTCAACGCTCAGATTTATATTGTGATTGTAACTATAAATGCCTGGTGGTATCGTCCTGAATGTGGGATGCCACTCTAATTCATATGCTCATCTTTATCAATAAACTTGTTGTGAAAAAAAAAAAACCTCAATTACGGAATGTAGTGATTCTTTTCCATCCAATGTGCTGCCAGATTGGAATTGGGATTTTTGTTTCTAATCATACTCTTGTATTCCATAAGTCTGATTTTCAGTGTGCGTTCAGTTTTCCCAATGTACATTAGGCTGCATGGGCATTAAATGCAGTAAATCACAAATGTCAAATTACAGTCTGTAGAGTGCCGTAGTTCGATTCATTTGCCTGTTTGTGGATGTGTAATAGAGTTCCCCAAAACGATGTTGTTGCAATGAACACAATTGTAAAAAAATGTCATACCCGTTTCTTGTTCACCAGGTTTTGGTTTCCAATTAGTTAGTAGTTCTTTGATGTTTCTACTTCTAGTATAAGCAAATCAAGGCTTATGAATGAACATATTATTAAATTCAGGTTCATGTTGTAGTAGTTCCCAGCGTCTATTGATAATCTTTTTAATCGCCGAAGACTTGGTTGAATATCTTAAAACAAAGACCATCCGGTCTTGTGCTGCTTTTGATTTGGTCTTGAGTAATTCAGTTCTTAGTATGGCTTCTGCTCTTGCTATTGCTTTATCAATTACTGACTCAGGGTATCCTCTTTGTTGGAAATTGTTTTTTGACATTGTAAAGCTGACTCAAACGCTTCTGACAAGGAAGATATTCTCTTTGTCCTGAGTATTTGTGAAAAGGGGAGATTCTGTGCTAAATTAAGAGGATGAAAACTGTTGAATAGCAGCAAATTATTGCGATCAGTCTTCTTGTGGTACACAGCAGTTTCTAATGCCTCGTCTGTTTTTGTGATTTGCACATCTAAAAACCATATGGATTTAGTACTACTTTTGTGAGTTAATTGAATACGGACTATGTACACTCCCAGAGCCATGACTAACACATGCTAATGAGATTCAGGATCGAGGTGCATGATATGCATGTTTCCCATGTGATCTGTTGGTGTTGGGACTACTTTACTGAGGCAACATTCTACATTGTTTTAAATTTGTATTTAAGATTAATTAAATATGTCAGTTCTTTCCTGTACATATTAATAAGTGGATTTATTGTTTATGTTTACAGCCCCCCTGAAGAAGGGATAGACTTATCCCGAAATACATTGGGAATACCTTGTGAGAGAAGAAGAATTTTGCTCATAGTCTGTTAATTGTACGCATGTACTGTTAATTTTGTATATGTTGTTATTTGAAATCAATCAATGCATTATTAAGTATGATTTTCGCATTAGCGGAGATGAATTGGCAGAAAATAAAAACAAAATAAATGGATCGATGCATGAATAGTATGTGGAAAGGGTTGATACTAAACAGTGGAACCGTTTCTGAAACTATGTAGGAAGACTTCATACAGCAGTGCAGAAAACTCAACCATTTAACATACAGGGAGGATCTGTAACTCTAACAACTCAAACAACTCGAATTCTTATCCAGGAGAGTTCCTAATCAAAGACTTCACACTTCAACGCTAGTGCAGTGCCACAAGAATTCCAAGGGTTTTGAGATTACCCATCAAACCAATGTTGTTTAGACTTTAATTTAATAAAAATTTCATGAAGAAATGGCAAGCCATTCAAAATAAATGTTCACTGGATCTTATCTTGTTATTAATAGAAGAGATCTCGCAAACAATCAAAGAGTTGGAGGAAGAGATTAACACTATTAAATCGGATTTAAGCACAAGATGTGAACCTGAGTTTTGGAAAATAACCCTTAATGATCTTAATGAAAAATTGGATAGATATGGAAAAAAAACAAGAGCGCCAGGTTAGGAAGTTTAAACATGAAACTATTGATTATAAATTAAATGGAGTATACACTAGGGCGAAGGTGTATGCTCATAGGACACCAATTAGAAAAAAAGCAACGCCATCGCAGGAAAGTGTAGTGTCAGACGAGGAATTAGCTATGAATAGACCACCATTAAACATTGAAGCAGATTCAAGACAACAAGAACAACAAACAGCGCAGCAGGGACTGCCCAGCACTTCCGGTACACAACAGATTTCTGTTTTAGGATAAGGCCAGGCAGCGGGTCATCCACCAGACCCAAGCAGCACAAAAAGACCTGCAGAGGACAAGGAAAGAGACAACATCAGCAAAAACCTCAGGAGTTAGACCAAACCTTGATTATCATTATTCCATTGATGGCTTTGAACACACAGCAAATCAAATTACTCAACAAAGGGACATCATTTGTACCTACACATCACAAAAACAACGTGGAATTTGAAGTGTCAGTGTACAAATGTTTGAGAAATTTGAGACTTCTACATTTTTTCATGAACATTGTACCAGACATGTGAGAGGGTGAGCAATCAGTTTCTACACTACCAACAGCAACACAAGAACACGAACAGAGTATAAGGAATTCAAATCCAGCAGTACACACACCACTCCGATTTCACATAAGGTGCATTATGCATTGAAATTCTTCTAAATAAACATTCAGCACAGATGAATTTACAGCCGAACTGCAGATCCAATTTGACCAAACGAGAATATCAAATACTACAAGATTTATCCAGCAATCAATCGTTGACATTCCAACTGGCTGACAAAGTGGGGAGCCTTGGTAGTAATGGACAAAAGCTTTTATTTCAACAAAGTACAAGAACACGTCAAGGATGTTACTACATATTTACAATTGCAAAAAGATCCCACAGGTAAAATCAAATGAATGCTGTGTAAGATCTTGGATAAAGCAACGTAAATGGAATAGATTTCTGCAACCACGTACAGTTTTTTAACCACTACTCACCCCAGACGTCTCATACTGTCTATGTTGCCAGAGGTGCATAAAAATCTTCTGAACCCTCCGTTCAGGGCTATAGTATCAGAATGTGGGTCTATATTTGGACCCGGGGAAATATGTGGACTCTTTTCTACATCCGTTTGTTCAACAGTGGAAAACATACATTAAAGATACAACACATTTTTTACAACTTCTGCAAGAGTTCAACTATGAGAACCATACACACTGGATAATGTGTACCATAGATGTAACAGCTTTATATATAACCATTCCCCTATCTGAGGGAATTGAGGCTTGTGAATGGGTGTTACTGCCACAGCCATCAATGACAGCTAACAAAGTTTTTATTTTGGAATTGCTACAGTTCTGTTTACAGAACATTGGGCCTCAATACTTTGCACCCGCTGCCCTAGTGCCACTGAGTAACAAGAGTGCATCCTTGACCCTGGGGGACCTCTGAGTCTACCCCCAGAACACCAACTCCCCCTACCAAATAGTTACCTCAAAACCGATAACACTATTTTCCTCCATAGGATAACATTGACTGTTTTTCTTGCAAACGTTTCTAAGTGTGGAGTTTGAAAACCTTAAGAATTTCTTTAAAATTGCACCAACTAACAAAAACGACTTTACTTACTTGTTTTCCGGAAATGTCCTGTAGTAGTATCCAGGTATACTACTTTGCGCAAGAAAAGTAATATCAAAAGTAACTTACTTGTAATTTTACTGAAAATCCCATTCAAAAAATAAGGACTGTATTCTGAAAAGCATTGCATTATCAGTAACACTCCTGTAATCAAATCAAAGTACATTTACAATTGAAATCCAAACTGTGTTACAATCTGTATATTTACTGCAAAGTACTTATCACTTACCTGTGCCAGGCTGGCTTTGCTTCTAGGACATAAAATAACTAAAAGAATATTATTGATACAAAAACAATTGGTCTGAAGTTCAGTCTTTGAGTGTGTGAATTCATTTGCTGACTGAGTGTGTACAACAAATGCTTAACACTGTCCTCTGATCCTGCCTTACTGCTCGAACACACAAATAGAGAGTGAGCTGCTATCTAACTTTACCTCTGCCTACCTTTGGGGTTTCACTGGACTCTGTGCACACTATACCTCATTTTGATATAGCATATACAGAATCAGCTTCCTACACATGCCAATTGAAGATGCTGATCCAGGCCCTCCACAACCAAGGGTCAGCATAAATCAACAAGCGCGTGAATTTCCACCAGCCCTCCAGACAGTTTCGCTCCACGTCCCTTGCCCTTGCTCACACTCCTCGCATGCGTGAAATCTACAGTGGAGGACAATCTTTCTCTCACCTTGCTGCCAAGTCCTGGAACGATCTTGCCCTACACCTCCCAACATGATCCTCTGTCACAAATTCAGACAGTGAGTCAAGACCTGGCTTTCTGGATGATCCCAGCAAGTATCGAGCGTCAGGATACCCTTGCGGGTGATTAGCTGCACTCCACAAATCTGAGTTGACTGATTGAGTATTTACAGCTGAAATGGCAATTGGAAGGTATATAAAACAGTGTATCTTCAGTGTTATTACAAATTTAATTTGCTCTTCAGTTGTAAATATCAGATACGTCTTGACTGAAAATAGATTAAAGTGAATAAATAAGCCTGCCCCTTAATGTTTTTAAATCCCATAATATTTAATTTAGTATGTAATTATACCATTATTCCTTACTTTAATTAATTTAAAATGCTTATAAATAATTAAACCATTGCTCTAAATGTATCCATTTATATGTTTATTTTTATTATTTCTTAAACCAAACAGTACTGGTACAAGAACAGTTCAGCCCAGATAACAGTTTCATTTTCAAAAACACTTTTAGAATCTTATTTGGAACAGTCGCAATCCATTTATAAGTATTTTACCATAAGAGAAGAACAGCAGGTACTTCAGGAAAACAGATGTATATTCCAAATCACGTTAGTAAACCCCCTCGACATTTGTTTTTTACAATTGGTTCTTTATTGGCATTTTATGTATACATAAAATACAGGTGTCATAGGCAAATAAAACATAGTTTTGAAGTTACTCAGAAGACATAAACAACGTAAAACGTAGGGGTAACATTACACGACAACAGTATAAGGTGCTCACACCGTTTATATTCTGACACCATGTGGAACTCACAAGTTCCTTATTGAGGTACCAGAGTCCATACATGTCCGTTGTTAGAAGTTGAAAAGTGCCCAATTGGGGCATAAACGTTTAAACCATGTTCCCATGGAGACAACCTGATAAATGTAATGTCAGGGCGAAACCACCTCTCCCAGTTCTGTGGGGGAGAGATCAGTTGGGACCCCTTGTATATAGCCCTGACAGGCTGGACTGGCGTACTCCGAGTCCTGCGTAGGTTAAAGCAATAAAGAGCCCGGGGCTTCGGGCGTGGCTTGGTCTACAGGCCACTACCAGACACGGTGTGTGCGGCATATGTTTATGTGTCCACTATAGGCCTACCGCCTCACAGCACGACACAACACTGGTGACGAGGGTGGCTACGCCCCATGGTGTACCCCATCGACCACTTACCAGCACAAGATCAGCAGGCGACACCAGCCGTCATCCCTGCGGTGCCATCTCAGCTTGATGCCTTTGCATCGCGGCATCTCGGCCATTCCTGCTACAGCGACGGCTGCCATCCATCAGATCTCTGGCTGTGAGCGCCCCCACCCATATGCCCCCTCTGTACTGTGCTGGCTCTGCGCACTGATGATCAACGGATCCCGGGCCTCATTTACGAGAAATTACGCATCACTGCGTGAAAGTAGCGATGCGTCACTCCTTGCGACATTCCTGATGCGTCATATTTAATGTATGACGCATCATGTCGCAAGGAGTTACAGATACGTCAGTATTTCTGACGTACATGTAAGCGCAAAAGTGACGCATTGCTGGAGTGTGTCACAAAAGTGACGCAACTCCAGCAATGCGTCCTTTCACATGGGGCAAGCCCCATGTGAAAGAGCCTGCATCAGTCTTACGCCTGCTGTGAGGCAGGCGCAAGATTTTGACGCAACGGCGTCCTAAAAGTGACGCAGTGAAATCTCATAGATTTTACTGCGCCACTTCTACGACCCTTCCTTGCATCAATACGCCCCCCTTGCATACATTATACCTGGCGCAGGTATAATGTGGCGCAGGGGTTTACAAAGTGACGCATCTACCTAGATGCGTCACTTTGTAAATATGGCGCAACAAGGCGCATTTTTTACACCACTGGTGCGTCACAAAAAGTGGCGCACCGGCGACGTAAAAGTGATGCACAGCCTCATAAATGAGGCCCCATGAGCGGTGAGCGCCCCAGCTCTGCCTCCGTCTCTGAGCAGTGCGTGCTCTGTTTGTTAGCCGTATACAGTGGTGCTGGCAATGCGCTGCAGCGCCCCCTACCAGAGCCACTTTGGCATTGTGGTGAAGCAAGTGTGGCCCCTGCATCAGCCTCCATGTGGCAAATCTTCCCTCTGCACCGCCCAGCCTGCTGCTTCCAGGGACACGTTTGGTCCCCACGCGCCCCTGCCACCCTGGCTCCTGCCCTGAAGTACTGCTGCATAGGAGACCCAGTAAGCAGCTCTGCCACCACACAGTCTGAATAGGTGGCTGACCCACACTGCCCAGCCAAGCACCGCATGCTCTGTCTGCAGTCAGTCCAGAAGAACCGCACCTCTGTGCACTTTGTCAGAGCACCCTTATAAAGTCGTGCAAGGGGTGCCAGTGCCGAGATGCCACTTCCCGTAAATATGTGCAGAACTGGGGCAACACAGCGTTTTGACCAGACAACCACCGATGAAACCCTCCATTTTCCACCATGACGTCAGTCCCACCACTGAAGCCGTTCACCATCACGGGCCCTCCCTGTCCCAAGCGGCGCACTGGAAAGCCTGGGTTGAACACCTGGAGACCTACTTCGAAGCAGCAGAAATACATGTACCATGTAGACGGCCCATGTTCCTTCACCTGGTGGGAGCAGACATCCACAAAGTCTCCAAGACAGTACGGGAAGCTGGACCCCCGAAAATTACACCACCATGCATGATGCCATCACCCAATCTCTCCCAATCTCCCTAGAAGACGTCATAGAGGGCACAAAGGAAGGCGACTACTTTCAGATTGCAATCCAAGCTGTACCATCAGGTGATTGGAAAACACTGCAAAATCCAACGCCATGTCACACGGAGACCGCTCAGTCGATCTTAAAAGCCCTGTACTAAGTTCGCCAGGAACTTTCTGTAACCACCGATGGATGTCTCCTGAGGGGCCCACACCTCATGATACCCGAAAGCTTGACCCACAAAGCCGCTTTCCTTGCACACGGAAGCCACCACGGGATCGTCAAATCAAAAACTAGACTCCGGAGTAAAGTTTGGTTTCTGGGCCTCGACCTAAAGATGGAAGCAGTGGTGAAGCATTGTCCCGTCTGCCTAGCGACTAGCCTACCGGATAAACCTGCGCCAATCATCAGTGAAGCAGCTCCCGGCACCACGTGGGAGAGGGTGAGCACAGATTTCGGCAGTCTCCCTGGAGGAAAACACATGCTAGTAGTAGTGGACGACTTCTCACAATACCCCGAGGTAGAAATTGTGCCCATGACGCCTGCAACAGAAAGGTTGAAAAACTCATGGCGACACGCAGACTCTTCAGGGAGATTCTTATTCCTGATAAGAAGGCCATCTATGTAGCCCTCCAAAAAGATTATAAAAAGGAGATTACTCGAGCCAAGGAAGGCTACTTCTCAGAAAAAGTTATTAATTCTTCTAACAAACCTAAAGAAATGTTTTCCATTGTGGATGAGCTCTCCAAGCCTGATAGGACTATGCCAAAGCCAGTTCCAACACAGAGTCTTTGTGACTCCTTGAATTCCTTTTTTTATTGAGAAAATTGCAGTCATTAAAGCCAGTATTCCTCCTTCTAGTCCCCCTATGTATGTCTCGAACAATTTTCAGAATGATAGCCATCTGTATCATATTTCTTTGATCTCAAAGGAGGCTTTTTTTAGCATTAATTAAAAAGGTTGACTCAGGATTTCCTTCTGATTGTTGTCCCCCTCACATTCTTCGAGAAGCTTTTTCTACTTGTCCCGATACCCCTCTATCGTTTCTTAGTAATTCACTTCATTTGGGGATTGTTCTGTATTGAGTAATTACCGCCTTATTTCCCTTTTGCCCTATTTGGGCAAAGTCCTGGAGGCAGATGTGGCCAGCTGTCTGAGTTCATTCATTGAACAGCATCAGGTCTTGGATTCCCATCAGGCAGGTTTTAGACCTGCCCATTCTACGGAATCGGTCATACTTATTATTATGGATGAACTTGGAAAAGGGTCCGATAATGGTACCCCCCAGGCCCTGGTCCTTTTGGATTTATTAGCAGCCTTCGACACAGTCAATCATAAGATCCTGATTGACCGTGTCAGAAGTGCGGGGATACAGGGGCTGCCGTTAAGTTGGCTTTCCTCTTTTCTTAGCAACCGCTTTCAAGTTGTGCGGCTGGCTAATTTCTTTTCCAACAAGAGGGAATTGACTTGTGGAGTCCCTCAAGGCTCTTCTCTATCTCCTCTTCTATTTAATTTGTACCTGCTACCGTTAATTAGATCCCTGAGAGAACAAAGGGTTGGGACTAACTATGCTGACGACCTTCAATTGGTGTTTGAAATTGATTTGTCAGCATCATCAATTACCCACTTCCAATCGACCATGATTTTCATCAGGGATTGGATGAATGATAACCAACTCAAGCTCAACCCTGATAAAACCGAGCTGATCCTCACAGGTGGATCTTCCAATCCATGGAACACTAATTTCTGGCCGGTGTCACTAGGCAACCCTCCGGAGCCGGTAGATTCAGCTAAAAGTCTGGGCATCATGATTTCGAACGATCTGTCAATGAATGTCCAGATACGCTCAGTAGTCTTCGGGCTTTTTCCAACTATGGAGAATAAGGAAGATCATCAGATTCTTGTCTAGGGAGGCGTTGACCCTGGTTGTTTTAGCATTAGTGATTTCTCGACTGGACTACGCCAACTCTGTCTATTGTGGCATCCCGGCTTACCAACTCAGACGTCTTCAGTTCGTTCAAAACCAAGCCGCCTTATATTTTTTCAACCGAAATGGCAGCATGTGACCCCTATAATGAAAAATCCACATTGGCTTCCTATTGCCAAAAGGTGTGTCTTCAAATTGGGATGTACCATTTTTAAAGCTTTGTCCGGTAGCAGCCTCGCTTTCGTTTCGGCGAAAATTCAAAGATATATTGTAGTGTAGTTCCTATATTCCCAATAGGCTCTGCGCATTGGAATAACATAAACAGCAGTTTAGACGTAGGACTGAGGTCGACCAGGTGTCTACTGAATATGTTAGACTTAATTAGGTATGCCAGCTAGCTCAGAGGTCACTAGAAACTTTCTCGAATGAACAGGGAGGAGTTAACTTCCCTGATTAGACAAGAAGGGATTAGCTTCTGACAACTGCATAAACATGACAACTTTGCTCCCTCCAGAATAAGGAGTATATCTCCAGAGTCGTGTGAAAACAATAGATAGCTATTTCACTCAGTCAATCGTGCATACTTAGTTTCACCAGAGTGCAGAGAAATAGAGAGACGGGCGTTTTCAATAAAAGGTGTTATTTATTGAGCAGTCTTCTTTCTCATGCAAGAGAAATGAATTGCCACAATTGCAATACTTGCAATGAAGTAAAGTGCCTACAGTAAAAGAAGTAGTATGAAATAATATTGTAATAGCACTGATATGGTTTCTGAGCCATATGATACTTAAAATGGATAAAATATATACAATTACATATAATGATAAAAGTTGACTAAACGTACTCAACTGGTGCTTCTAAGATACGCCTACCCCAGTGTACCTAACCTAAGCCTAGTACGTGGGAAGGAGTAAGGGAGTCGCAGTTTAAGTTAAGTTAGTTTTGCCAAGAATCTGAATCAAGAATACTCTAAGGATCTAATCAGCTCCGTACCTTGGTTTTAGAATGAAGGAGGTCTTATATCTCGTTCTCAGGACTCGATCTCCCAGTAACCCGCAAGGGTGACTGGAAACACTGGAGCTGGATTTTCTCGGCAGGAGAAAAGACAGCGTCTTTCTCAGTGCGTCAAATGGGAGGGACGGCTTCCTTCGGCACTCGCATCAGCTGGGCTTTGGGTAAGTAGATAGCCGGTCTGCTCCAAACCACTGTGTGTTGCTTAAGGCAAATGCTGGTATATTTATACCTGGAAGGTGCCGTGTTTGACGTAAGGTTGGGCATAAGACGTCAATAAGAACCGTCACTAGGAACTGGCAGTTCTTTCAGGACTCGCAGGAGTTCTAGGACAAATCAAAACAAAAGCGGGGGAATTCCCAGGTTGCTGGAGGTTTGGTTTGTTTAAAGAACTCGTTGTACTTTCTATGAGTCTAAGGAAGTAGCCTTGCCGTATTTGGACTGCATTGGCTATTACTAAATATGGATATGATTCTTACGCCTTTATAAGGATATGATTTGTTATAACTACATGAGGGCATAGATCGGGGATATTTAATTAGGGTCCTAGATACGTTTACAACACCCACTCCACGTATAATGTCCATCATTACTAAATACTAAGCAATATATAAACATATAAGTATGCATGTGTTTTCCAGCCCACCCCAAAATACATCAAATGCATTTGAAATGGTATAGATACACGAAAATGAGTATTATACTGTACGCTTTCAAGCAGTGGTATCATTAAGATAAAATGTTGTTCATTTAGAATGTTGACTGAATGAATCACAGAATTTACATTCATGAAATGGCTCTTAATACAGAAAAAAGAGGCCGAGACGATTTCATCACATATTCATACAAGATTGTACATGCGCTAGAGGCTGATTCAAAATATTGTCTCTAGAGTCTCTAAAAATGGAAGTTCTGTTCACTAAGAATAGTTCTACTTTAAGCAGAGTATCATGTGCCAAAAAAAGGTAAATATTTTGGAAATTGGGAAAAAAAAAATTTGCTTTCATAGGAAGAAATAGTTCCAAATGTTTATAGCAGTGTTGTTTATAAAAACTGACGGCAGAATTCAGAGTTCAGGGAACGCTGTGTGCTCGCTATTTCAAATATTATTCTCGTTGTTAGGAGAGAACATTACCTCAGATAGGCCAGCAAAAAACGCGTCTACCACAGTAGTTGAAAGTTGGGCCAACTCCGAAAAAGTTGAAATAGTGCATATATGCGATGCATTGCCATCATCAGTGTCTAGATCAGCAATGGTCACGGAAGGTTGTACCTGTGTGGTGCTGCTTTCATCTCGTACTTCACCGCCACCTAATCGTAATGGTGAAGTCTCAACGAATGCCGTCATCAGAATAGGTAGCCGCTGGGGACAACACTAAGGGTGGGCGTAAAATCCGTTTCGTGAGCGAATTTGCGGATTTTCTACGATTTCGCGATCCGTGAATCTCGCGAAATCGCGGTAAAATCCACGAATCAGCGGGACAAATTTTCAGCCAAGCAAGGGTTACAGCAGCAGGTGCAAAAGTTGAACCTAATTTCTTTGTAACCTTTTACAAAAGGGTTACAAACAAATTAACTTCAACTTGGACACCTGCTGCTAATTGCTTCCTGGCGCCTCGTTGCCTACTTGCAACTATTCTCTGACCCTTGAAGCAGGGTCAGAGAATAGTTACAAGTAGGCAACGAGGCACCTGTCCAAGGAATTAAACTTTATCAGGAAGCACTTACAGATATAAAAAACAGGAAGAAGGGAGAGGATGGCAAATACACCCATTTTGAGTTGTCAGGAGGGGTTAAACTAAAAGAGACCTTTACAGCACAATTTTCATATGCATTTTGCTAAAAATAAAAAGCTGTATGTTCTGTAGGGGCAACTCAGGGATTTGGCCCTTCAGAGATCTGGCCTCTCTTTCTTTCTCTCGTTCTCTCTCTCCCTCTCTCTTTCCCTCTCTTCCTCTCTCTTTCTATCTATCTATCTATCTATCTATCTCTCTCTCCCTCTCCCATAAACGACTGCATGGGTAACTTCGCTATGCAAGCGGCTCGCGAAGACGCAAAAAGTCCCGCGAACATGCAAAAAACCCTGCGAACATGCAAAAAACCCCGCGAACATGCAAAAAACCAAAAATCCACAAATTCGCACAAATTCGCGAATTTTGCGGATCACGAATTCGCAAATCCGCAAATTCGCGGATCGCGAATTTGCAAAATTCGCCCATGCTTAGACAACACGTTGCATGAGTCGTTACCGGACAAAGCAAAGCATCGATATCCATTGGTACTCCTGAGGGTAGTGTAAGACAGAGTTCCAACACGCATTCTTCTCCGCATAGCAGACATCGAAGCACAGGTAAGATGCAATTTTGCCAAATTGGTCTGAACGAAAGAAACCAGGTAGTATTCAGATCTCTTAGCCAGGCCAATCTGAGGACCTTAGTGATACGGTCTCGGTATCGTATTGCTAGGATCGTTTCTTCCATCGTTGCCTGAGTTTTGTCTGTGACTTGGCTTGCCATATCGGAGCAGAAGGAACAAAAATAAAATTCCTGCTAAGAGTCCCAAAATAAGAGGCAGGCCACCGAAAAGACAATGCACAAAATTCGGGAAGATGCCCAGAACTGTTTCAAAGGGTGCTAACAGTCCCGAAAAATTTGTCTTAAATACATGTGCGATGCCACTGGTATCTGACATGTTTAAGATTTGGCTTAACATTTCTACAAAATGCACGGCGCAGTTTGTCGATAATAGGGTATGTATCTCTGCCACTGTCCTTGCAACTTGCAGTTCATACGTATCTTTGGACGAGGTTAAAGGCACAATTGTTTGCAAAAGAATAGATACTTTGCCTGTGGACGCTGGTCAGGCTATTTTCCGCTGCCGAGGTGCACACCTACGCCTCGCCGGACCTGCTGCGCGGGTCCCGCTTCGTCTCCTGAGTCTGCGGGAAGGACAGCATCGTGTGACATCAAAAGGGGCTGCTGAAAAGTGAAGTGCCGGGGGAAGTATCAGAGCACCCGCAGGGCTGCGAGCACTGTAGCAGGGACTCAATTTCCCAAGAGTCCCTGCTCGTTTAGCCCGCAACACCTGCGCCGCTCTCCCTGCCGGCCACGCCCCCCACCCGGATTTAAAATCTCCTTAACTCTTCCTGCTTGTGGGATACTTTGCCTGTGGACGCTGGTCAGGCTATTTTCCGCTGCTGGATTGTTCTCGTGTGCCGAGGTGCACACCTACGCCTTGCCGGACCCGCTGCGCGGTCCCGCTTCGTCTCCTGAGTGTGCGGGAAGGACAGCATTGTGTGACATCAAAAGGGGCTGCTGAAAAGTGAAGTGCCGGGGGTAGTATTAGAGCACCGGCAGGGCTGCGAGCACTGTAGCAGGGACTAAATTTCCCAAGAGTCCCTGCTCGTTTAGCCCGCAACACCTGGGTCGCTCTCCCTGCCGGCCACACCCCCCGCCCGGATTTAAAATCTCCTTAACTCTTCCTGCTTGTGGGATACTTTGCCTGTGGACGCTGGTCAGGCTATTTTCCGCTGCTGATTTGTTCTTGTGTGCCGAGGTGCACACCTACGCCTCGCCGGACCCGCTGCGCGGGTCCTGCTTCATCTCCTGAGTCTGCGGGAAGGACAGCATTGTGTGACATCAAAAGGGGCTGCTGAAAAGTGAAGTGCCGGGGGAAGTATCAGAGCACCGGCAGGGCTGCAAGCACTGTAGCAGGGACTCAATTTCCCAAGAGTCCCTGCTCGTTTAGCCCGCAACACCTGGGCCGCTCTCCCTGCCGGCCACGCCCCCCGCCCTAGCTCTATTTAAACATCTTGTAAGACCGCTGCGGGGTAGCACGCGGGAGCGCCCGGGGCAAAGCCCGGGCAAAGGGCGCGCCCTCTGAGGCCCTCGTAGGCCAGAGGAGGCTGGGCTGGGCCTACCCTCTTACTTCCGCTAGCGTTCCCCACGTGTGGTCACTGAAACAACTGATGGACATGGCTCAGATTCCCGAGGATGACACCACTGGAAAGCCGGGGGGGTCTAGAAACGGGACACTGGACAATTACTTCTCTGGGGTATCGACTGATGGTGATAGGGAAAACTTGTTGGCAGAGCGCAGGGCTGAGCGCTCAGGTAAGTGTGGCTGCTCCGCCCACAACCTCGGTTATGTTACCTTCTACTAATGTCGCTAAAGCTCCATCCCAAATTACCAAAGCTACTCCACAGCCCTCTAGTAGGGGCGACTCTATCCATCAAAAGCTACAGCCACAAAAGCCGGTGGGAGCTCCGGTTAGTGAACTGCCAAGGGGTTTGGCAATGGCCCCCACAGGGAACACACGGGAGGAACGGGGAAGTGCTAGACACTCTAGAGCCACAGTGAATAAAGGGCCACAAGTGGAACTACCTCCACAAGCTGTGCCTTTTGTGGTTGTTCTAACGGGGGTTCCACCACTATCAGACAACAAGAGAGAAGGGTTTGCCCAGCTGAAGAACAAAATCATGCATTGGCTGGGTACATATAGACCCATCTCACACAATATTGATGGCGAGATAGTGCACGTTAGGCGAATCACCTGGCTGGGTAGTAGATGCAAAGACATTGAGGGCGATCTGGAGGTAGTTAATTTTAGAGACCCGTGTGCAGTGGATTACATATTAAATTGGCCCATGGGAAGTGGTGATAACTGCATTACCCCTCGGGCCCTGACATATTTTTACCCTAGATCTTTGGTGTTCCCCCATCCTTTTCAAACGGGCTGATCCCCACTCACTTAAACCCCCTGCCATTATATAATACTAGGCATGCACCTCACGGTCAATACCCTGCACATGTGGTCGATCCCTTCGGGTGGAACACGGTACCCCCGAGATATAATAGAAACACCAGTAGGAGAATGGACCATTTGAGACCCTTTACACCTTTGGAGTCAGGGAACAGGTTTTCTGTGCTATCAGGTATGGAAGACTGCGATTGAAGATCACAGTTGAGGGTACACATGGGTGATCGATCATGTGATGCCAGCCTAGGGGGTATAGCTCAAGTGGCTTCAAGTGAAGCCAGCTGTCATGATAAGGGGAAAGTGGACCCTATATTAGCCAATCCCACGGTTAGTAATGTAACCACAGCTACCACAGAGGTATTGTGCCCGGGCTCCAAGGTTGGTAATAATGTAGCCCTAAATCTAACTAAACATGTGGAGGCCAGCCCAAAGTCCATTGCTCGGGGGAGGAGTGGGAACAAGGGGGCCCCTGATGTGACTGCTACAGGTTATATGGTTGCTCATCTGTTATCTTGGAATGTGGCGGGGCTAAAAAGGAAGATGGCTTTACCGGAATGGCACACTTTTATTGGGAAGTTCGATGTGTGTCTGTTCCAAGAGACTTGGAGCCTGCTCCCATTATATAAATCATGGTATTCAACCTTCTTCTCCCCCGCCTCAAGCTGTGGGAAGGGCAGGCCAGCGGGAGGCTTATTGGCCTGGATTAAACTGATTTGAACTGGGATGTTGTTAGTCACAATTCAGCATGTAGGGATATCCTACATCTCTCAATTAGGGGACAAAATGAGGTGAGTAGGTTTGATTTATTTAATGTCTACTCCAGAGGGACACCGGGGGATACAGCCTCACCCACACTAACGAGTTTAGATTTGGCACTAGCCAATTGCCCCCCATCATCCAAAATTATAGTGGGTGGGGATTTTAACTGTACATTCGAGCCCCTTAGTGGGGATGATCCCATGGGCATTGAGGAGGAAGATTCTAGATGGTCCATTCCATCCTTGTCTTTAGCCCCAATTAGAAAATGGTCAGAAAGGGCAATACAAATTAATGCCCTTACCAGGGAACATAACCTAAGAGCATTGAACGGTAGGACTATGTCTGACCGTGCTGGCGCGATGACTTTTAACAGGCTTATTGGTCCGTCAAGAATCGACTATATCTTACTGGACGTTAAATTATGGAGGGACCTGGTAGATATGGAGGTGGTATCCACTCAGGACAGTGACCACAATCCCCTTTGTACCAAGCTAAGGTGGGGCATCCCAAATGGATGTGTGAAGAGCGCTCCCTTGAGGACAACCAATGAGGTTATTCCTTACAATGGTAATCGAAGGTTGAAATGGGACAAGGCCCAACTGCAGGAAGACCAACTTGTGAGTATTAAGTCACATGTGGCAGATCTGACCGCCGAATTGGTGGCCCTGGAACTGGGAATGGGAAATGCCCACGAGTCGCCTTTCGTTTTTGCCACAGCATACAAAAATACAATAGAAGAAGTAGGCCAACATTTTCTATCCAAGGGGAAAAGAGGAAGACTAAATAATACATCTTCCATATCCAGCAACCCTTGGTACACGGTTCAGTGCAGGGAAAAAAGGAAAGAGCTAACAGTTGCCCTGCTAAAAAAAGATCCCTCACTAGTTAGAGCGGCTAGGAAGGATTATGCAAGGGTAATGGCATTGGCCAAACGAGAATGGGAAGAACAACACTGGAAGGACCTTAACTCCGCAGTTAGTAAGAGGAATTCAATGTTGTTTTGGGAGCTTATTAATACAGCTAGGCAGAAGAGCTCTCAACCACTAGCTACCCACATGACAAGCCAACAATGGTTCTCCCACTTTTCAGCACTGTACGGTGGAGCTGAAGAACAGTCTTGTACCCCTCCAGACCCGGCTAGAAGGGACCAACTCCCACTAGTGTTTGAGGATCCATTTTTACCCTCGGAGCTAGTAGTGGCAATTATGCATTTGTCCCCGGGAAAGGCGACTGGCCCGGATGGGATCCCAGGGGACCTCCTATTAGAAGATCCTACTGCTTGGGCCAAACTTATTGCCCTTATACTGAACCTGATTGCCAAGGAACAACCTGTGCCGGACTCTTGGAAGGGGGCAGAGGTCGTCACCGTGTTTAAAAAGGGGGCTAGAGATGACCCTGCCAACTACAGACCCATCAGTCTGATAGATGTGATTCAGAAGTGTAAATGTAAATGTAAATGTGTTTCGATTTATATAGCGCACTTTAACCCAGGGGTCCCAAGGCGCTTGCTTAGGGAACCCGTCCTGGTATTCCCCTGTGAGATATCCCGGCCGGGTATCCACAAGGTGAAAGCCAGGCATCCCGCCGCGAGGGGCCGTAGTGGAGATTAAGCAAGCTATTGCCCAGAGTCGCAGAGTGTGACCCCGTGAGTCGAGTAGGCACCGGAGCGAGAATTGTCAACTCCGTGGAATTTTTGAGCCCGAGACCCGCCGAGGCGGGGAATCGAACCCTGGTCCACGGCCGATCTCAGCTTCCGGGTCTGCCGCCTCTAACCACTGAGCCACGCTGGTTGGCAGGGTCATTATCTCTAGGGTGGGTGCCTGGATGGAAGAGGAACATGTCCTCTCCCATTTTCAAGCAGGATTCCACCAAAAGGTTGGCACGATGGACCAGGTCTTTCATTTTTTTGCCATCTATTGGAAATCTGTGACCATTAATAAGGGTAGTCTCTACCTTGCCTTCATAGATCTCAAGACGGCATTTGACCTGGTCCCTCAAGCAAGGCTGTGGGATACGCTAGAGAAGATGGGCTTTCCTGGGCCCCTTTTGGGTCTGATTTTTTTGCCATCTATTGGAAATCTGTGACCATTAATAAGGGTAGTCTCTACCTTGCCTTCATAGATCTCAAGATGGCATTTGACCTGGTCCCTCGAGCAAGGCTGTGGGATACGCTAGAGAAGATGGGCTTTCCTGGGCCCCTTTTGGGTCTGATTGTAAGGCTTCACGAGGGGAACGATGCGAGGATTAGATGGGGCACCCAGGGACAACTGACAGACAGGGTGCCCGTGAGGAGTGGAGTCCGCCAGGGTTGTGTTATGGCGCCGACCCTCTTCTCTCTCTTTGTGAACGGTGTGGTGGACCATCTGAGAGAGGAAGACGCAGACGCGCCAACCCAGGCGGGGGAAAAAACACCCACTCTACTCTTCGCGGATGACACCATACTGATCTCCAAATCCCCCGTGGGACTCCAAAAGCTTTTGCACCGTTTTAGTACCTTTTGTACGGATAGAGGTCTTACCATTAACACCTCCAAAACTAAGCTTATGGCCCTCTCTCCCTCTAAAAGATTTAGGAACAACTTCACGCTCAACGGGACACCTCTGGAGCTGGTAGATTCCTTCGACTATTTGGGGGTTCGGGTTAATAGTCGGATGAATTGGAAGGACCACCTGGCCAAAATGTTACTCAGCCACAAAAGAGTGTCAGGGGTGACCTTGAGAGAACATCGGGAGTCGATGAGCAAACCTGTGGCACCGGCTCTGGCAATCTATGAGGGACAGATTTTACCGGCCGCCCAATACGGCTCCGAGCTGTGGGGGTTTGAGAATGTCTCAGAGTTAGTCTCAGCTGAAAATAAATTCTTGAGGGACCTGGTGGCTCTCCCAGTCTATCCCTTTACGGCTAGATTTAGGCAGGCGCTCCTTTAAAGATTTAGTGCGACTGCGCCCACTATTATTTTGGGTACGGCTGAGAAGAACTAAGGAGCTTACAAACTATGCTGCTGTTTTAGATGAACTCATTTTGCTCAATACCAGTGATAAGATCAGATGGTTGAGCAACCTGAGGCAGCTGGTTGTGCATCTGGGCTTGAGCGATGCCTGGACTAGTCAAATGCCACCCCCTAAACTAGTGATGAAGAAACTCTACTGGGATTGGGTTCAGGCAGAGGCAATGCGTAGTGGTGCAGGGGGCTTGCTCACGGAGCGGTTCTTAGAGTTTAAATGGTCAAGAAAATTGGAATCTTTCCTAGACCTTATATCAAAGCCTCTGGATAGAGCACTTTATTTAAAACTTAGGTATGGGACCCTCCCGGTGCATGACTTCACCTCGGGGTGGACCAACGTTGGCAGTTTGTTGAACCCCTGCCCCTGTTGTGCTGCCCCGAATGAGTCTGTTCAGAAAGGGGGTGGTGATGAACAGAGTGTCTGAATTAAGCAGACAACTCTTACCCAGTCAAGAGATCAGGGTTTCATCCATCACCGTTATTTAGCTCACTGCATCACCCCAGTTCAGAACCTGGCTATATGCAAATTAGTCTGACCCCGTGCCTCATGGGAACAGGGCAGACCAAACTACCAAGCCAATTCTTCACTGGAAAGGAGACAAGCTTCCGGGGACCGGTTTCTGGCATTTCAGCCGTCGTCGGCCCGGCTTGCTTGAATCCTGGTGGTGCAGTGAGCAAGGGACTCATGTCTGAGTATACCCTGCCACACCTGTAGTGGCCAAAAACGATTCAGAAAGGGGGTGGTGATGAACAGAGTGTCTGAATTAAGCAGACCACTCTTACCCAGTCAAGAGATCAGGGCTTCATCCATCACCGTTATTTAGCTCACTGCATCACCCCAGTTCAGAACCTGGCTATATGCAAATTAGTCTGACCCCGTGCCTCAGTCTGTGACGCATTTCCTTTTTGCTTGCCCCGCATACAAAGTCGCCAGGAAGGTTTGGCTAAAACCATTATGTAGGGGGTTGGGTCTTAGATGCCACAAAATGGCCCTACGAGTACTTTGCACAGATACGTCCTCCACCCTTATGGTATGCGGGGTAGCTAAATATCTGGGTAGTGCATGGCTGACACGTATGAGGAGGATGAAGCCCCGTCCCACCCCGCTTAACACCTAGCCGGCCCTCTTGTAGGATACTTGATGGTATTTTTGTATTGGTTAAAATGTACCCTACCAGTATGTATGGGGACAGTTATGTGAGATCACAGGCATATTTGGTTGTTGGGTCTTACCATACTATGTGTACTGTACATTATGCACACTCTTGATGGAATTTTATTGAATGAGGTATCTATTTATGTATTTTCAATTTAAAAAATGTATGGTATAATTTGTATACTTTTATGGTGAAATTTTTACCGAATAAAGTTATTTCACTCAGAATAGACTTCATTCTGCTTAAAGTATCAATTCGAATAGAAGAGATATTCACAGAAGACCATATTGCTGCCTCCATGTCAGGATTGCTGTTTGGATACAATACTTGCATACAACAAATGACCCTGGAAGTAACGCTCACGAGATAGGCTTTTCCTGGCATCATGCCACAACAGCTGTGGTCACTTAATATAACGTTGCTACCGTTGGAAAGTTGTCTGAAAAAGGGCTCTATCTGTGTAGCAGGGGTGCCGTGCAGATGACATGAAAGGCTGTTTGATGAACCTTCGCAGGCTCCATGCAAGTTAATACGTTGACACAGAATTGTACCGCTTAGTGATTTTTTACAATTGTTACCACTAAGAAATTCCTCTTTTTTCCCTTCACTATAACATTTTTGTGTAAAAGGTAAATACCATGTTGATTTGATGTATCTTTTACCCAACCTTTCATACAGGCCTGCTGGTATATATTTCTGGCAGTATTGAAACTGAAAAGTTGTTATCGGGATTGTAATGGTGCCATGTATTATCCATTCAATGACAGGTCTTTCTGACATTGTCAATGGCAATCTCTCTAGTTTTTAAATGCTCAGCAATGTATAGTCTGCTCCTTTTTGTGCCAACGAGATTTGTCTATCAGTAAGGTTAAAGATAGAAAATAATGACGTTACGTTGATTAGACGCCATGGCACATAGCCTGAATAGAGGTTTTGTAACGTCCAGCCTAGCTGTACAAGAGAACACAATTGGGACTGACCATGTTGTAACATTAAACTAAGGGTATGTATGTAACCTGCACACCACAGTTTATGAAACCTAGATTCAATTTCTATTCAACAAATTGGTGCAGACCTGCTACCTGACTAGCCCCTGTCAGGTCTCTAGAATAACTGAACATTCAGACACCACTATGTCTCGTGCAGGAATGCACTGTTCAAACTTGCTCAGGTGCAAAAAGTTTTTTTAACACTCTTTCAAATCATATATCTCATTGTGAACATATACAATTAAATCTTCATGAATTCCACTTTACCAAATATCATTATGATAAAAGGAAAACAAGTTCAACATGCTTGGAATTCATTGTTTGTTTACTGTGATCTATAACAGTGCATCATTTTTCAGCTCTTCTCAGCTTTTTTTTTGCAAACATATTAACAATTGATTTTCATTGAAAATACGTTTCAAATGTTCCTGACAAAATATCTAGCTAATGCAAAAAACAAGACAACAATTTCATCTGAGCTTGCGTCGACTCCCAATGCATTTCGATGCCTCAGCATCTTCGTCAGGGGAATTACTGTGTAAAAAATAATTATTTGAGAATTGTAACCATGTATCCTTATATTATCACATATCATTTTAAACACATACCTTATAAACACAAGTACACATTATGCCTATATTTTCAAAATAGAATACATTCTCTTGCTATATCCAAACATACCAGCTGCCCAAGCTATGGTGTAACAGTTCCTACTGTGGTATACCCTATACATGCCATCAAGTCCAGACTAGTGCAATCAACGTATATGTCACATGAATCGAAAACAAAAGTATACATAAATGAAAAAGTGAATAAACGTACCCTCCAATCGGGTACTGTTGCTTATATCCAAATTCCGTAAAATGAACGATTATTCCTGAAAACCAAAAAACGGAGCTAACATGAATCTGTCTGTCCGTGTAAAGTAGCCTCAGATATCTTGCATCAACATGGCACCATTAAATACTTACTTCCTGCTTCCAATGCGTTGGACTCAAGCCTTCTGTTTTCACTGTTCTACCTATACAAACGATAAAACGAGCTTTACTAAATAAGTGTGTGTATTCTAGTTTCTCAAAAAGCATCACGGTCCGGTCATCGTGATCCTGCTTGCTCTGTAAAATACCTTAAAAGTTCTTCCGCCTTGTAAACACTGTCTTCCCCGTTCACTCCAACGTGTGAAGAAACGCCGAGCTACAGCGTATCATGACGGGATGTGATTTAAAACCCGTCATCAACATCGGACCGGTGTCCCCGCCCCCTTTTTTTTAACCATTACAACAAACTATCCTCAGTGGTTCTAATCATTTCTAAATTACTCTCTTGGATACGGTTTGCAAGATATGGAGAAAACATGTTTATAAAAGGTGTGTACTTATTTTATATTTCGGAGGCAAACAGCATTATCTAGTAAACAAAGCACCTACCAGTGCTCATAGAAAGAGGACTACCATGCTAACCAACACGAACCCGACGAGGACTATCACAGTTTCAGATCGCCCTTAATTCACACTACTCTTGCCCCCAGTGAACTGATCAAGTTTATCATGAATAACCTTAGGTGCGACCCATGTGTGCAGTATGTATAATTCCCTGGCACAGCAAAATGAGAAATCTTCAGTATGTATAGGTGCAAAATGAAAGTAAGAAATAATGATAATGATAAGAATTGTCATGTGCACAAGCGTTGATGGCGCTTAATCAAAACTTAATCCTGTATTCACAACTCGCTTATTACCACAGGAATATAGAAGTTGTACTTTCATAAATAACATGCAAATTCAATATTGTCATTAAGCCCACCTGGTTTAACGGTGTTTAAGTATCTCATCCAAAATGTCTCTCTCTGAGCTATTCTCATGTTGGGATCCACATGGGGTTCGACCAACATCTGCTCCAGTACAGTAAATCTTAGTTGGGGAATGGTGTGCTGCCTCTCTTTCCAATGTTGCGCCAAACTTGACTTCTCATTACCTAGCCTTATATTTGATTTATGTTCCGTAATCCTGATCTTAATTTTCCTTGTGGTTCGGCCTATGTAAACTAGGCCACACGGACATTTGATGGCGTATATCACTGAGCTTGTATTACAGTCAGAAGTATGTCTGAGTTTTAAATGTTTCCCTGTATGTGGATGTGTAAATGTATCTCCCATCAGTACATTTCCACAGTGTCCGCAATTGAAACATTTGCGCATTCCTTTAGCCTTCTCTTGTGTAGCCTTCGTGTCTTTTTGTTTCAACAGTTCCTTAAGGTTTTTGGATCTTGACAGTGCAAATATGGGTTTATCAACAAATACTGTTCTGAAGTCTTCTTCCTGCTCAATTAACTCCCATCTCCTCAATATGCATTTCTTGATCTTAGATGTGAGCGTAGATTGCTTCAACACACAGACTTCTCTCCTTGTTGGAGTTTTCTGGACTTTCTGCAGTAAAACTTCTCGTGTTCTTGATAAAACTTTCTGTTTTGCTTCAGTGAGTACCTTATCTGGATACCCCCTATTACTGTATTGTTGCACCATTTCCTCTATGTCCTCCATAGCCTGTGATTCATCGCTACTGATCCTCTTTATTCTGATGAACTTCGAGAATGGCAAATGATTCTTCAGATTTTGCGAGTGGAAACTGGAGTAATGCAATGCATTGTTTCTGTCGGTCGGTTTCTTAAGTAATTTTGTTGTGATTTGATTTCCCGATTTAGTTATGGTGATGTCCAAAAAATTGATGGTGTTCTGATCAATATTGTTGGTGAATTTAATCCTAGGATGACATCCATTCAGAGTCCCAATGGCTTCTTCCAACTGTGTTTTGGTCCCTTGCCAGACTACCAAAATGTCATCTATATAACGGACATACAATTTTAAATGTTCCGTCCAATTCAGATTTTCCAAAATGTGTGAGTATTCAAATTTGGCCATGAAGATATTAGCATATGCAGGCGCCCCCGCAAATCCCATTGATGTTCCCGTCTTCTGAAGGTTGTAACATTAGCATATCCTGTTCTATTATATCAACAGCAGATGATACAATGCTGTCCAGTGAATAACAGAGTCGTTAACCCATTGTCCACTACAGAAAGTGATTTTTCCAAATTAATACGATCTATTTCTCGTATTTTTTCTGCAGTTTCAATTTGTGTTACTTTCCAAGCTTCATTGTAAGCTGCGTATAAACCGGCGTATATGAAACGTTTTTGACGCTGTTTGCGAGGTCCCATTATGAAATCTCGCAAGTCAGCACCTTCTTTAAGTAAAGTTAAGTGTTGCTTAATTTCGGCAAGTGTGGATCTTTGTAGCCAATCGAGGCATAATTTTCCTACACTGTATGTTGTAACTATCCCTGGATGTTGTCTCTGGGAATATCTCGGGTCTGGCCTGTTCTGTTTGAACCCCTGTATTTTGTTCAGGAATCTATCTTGACAGTTATTAGTGTCTGTGGGCCAGATCAACCATTTGTTCCAATCAGGAAGTGTTCTGTTTTGTTTCAAAATATAGGACACGTCTAACCCCTCATCTGTAGTGATGTTTCTATCAGGCATAGGCTTTGGTGTTAGACGGGTTGTTTAAATCTTTTATCTTAGCTAAACCAAGACAGGTTGTTTGTTGAATGGTGTCATTCAGGAACATTATTTGTTCTGGGATCATTCAGGCTCTAAACAATGATTCTAGATCTTGTACCTGCCACTCTTTTGTACACCAGAAGGTTTTTGTCTCAATGTTGTTTTTCCAAAATTCAAAACCAAATGTAGAAATGTTTTCATAAACTTTTTCAGAATAAATCAGTTTAGTATTTGTCAACATGTTTTTCACTCCTGATTTATTTAACATTTTGAAATAAAACGTTTCTGGATTAGTGTAATTAAACCCTGAGAAGTGTGGACATTTCTCATAAAATGTTTTCGAACTTCCTTTTGGCGGAGATGGACAATGTTCCCATTGATTAGAACTGAAAACATTTCTAGGATTTGCAGATTTATGCAGATAGTGATGCCCAAAGTGATTGTAACAATACATTTCCTCATAATTCGACGAACTCTGTAAATATTCATGTTCTGTAAATTTTGCTGACATTTCTAAATCTGACATCATATTAATAATATTTTCAAAGTCCCAATCATCAGAGAAAGTACCAGGTGATACAAAGTCACTTAAGGAGATCTTAAATTGGTGTGGATATTTCAAGAGCTCAACCGGGCCATAGATTTCATAGTCAGTTTTGCCCCATGCTTTACCACCAGGTATAGGGATGGCTGTGATGTTCACTGATGATGGTACTCTTTTTTCGATGTGAGAGGATCTGTGTGGTTTCAGGACCAAGTTGATGTTCTGACTTGCTGTGTCCATTGTACTATATTTTCCATCAATAAATCTACCCAAACTTAAAACCAAGATGAGCCATAAAAGGAGGAAAAGTACACCTAACACAATCCATAATTTAATCCATAATTTAATCCATGGTGAAGTTAGATATGTTTCTCTGAGTTGATGAAAGAGCTCTGTAATTTTCTTTTTGAAAGTTTTGTTTGCTGGCTTGTCTCCATGTTCACTTGGATCATAGGAAAAGTCATCAAAGTTGATAAAGTAGCCAGATGCAGTTCTGTCAATTGGTGGAATTGCTTCCGGATTTCCATTGATCTTTGGCTTTTCTTTTGTTACATTTGTATAGTCCGAGGCTACATCGTTGTAGACAGGTGTTTCTTGACGAACTGTTGCGATTTGGGTTTCAAGAGGCACAAGTTCCATGGCTTTGTTGCTATTTCTTGGGAGTCCACTGGGCCTACTACTTATTATCGGCCACATGGTTGTGGTTTCACCAGGTCGATTGATACAACTCGGTTCTCCTTTTTTCCAGCAAGCGGCGGTAGTACTACTGATCTTGTTCCGCTGACAGCTAAGACAGGTACTGCTTTTCTGTAAGAAGGCCCAAATTCCTTCTTCACCGCGATCTTTTCTCTGACCAGATCCCCAATCTTTGGAATCCAGACAGGTCTTGCTGGGACAGGTGGTTTTTCTTCAGTGGTCGTTGGCTTTAGCTTTTCGTCACTTAGACTTTTTCTTGTTTCATTTAAATCCTGTAAAACAGCCAAACGATCTTTGATTTCAAAAGTTTTTTGTTTCACCACTGAAGTCTGACAATCCAAATCCTGGATGATCATTCTAGTACCAAATAAAAGTTTGTACGGACTGATACCTCCTAGAGAAGTTCTTGGCATGTTATTAAGACTACGTTGGACACTTATTAGATGTTTGACCCACCCGTCACTCGAACCTAATAACCTCGCTGGTATAGATTGCTTTATGTCACGGTTTTTTCTCTCCACTATCGCATTTCTCTCTGGATGGAATGGACTAGAATACCACAATGCAATGCCCATGCTGGCCATGGCCTCCTTGTAAGCCCGAGAGTTAAACGCAGGAACCTGGTCAGAATGTAGCACGCCAATTGCGTATGTGCCGATAAAGACTCGCAAATCTTTTATAACAGTTCTGGCATCAGCCGAGCGCTGGGGCCACATCCAAATGAATCTCGTCTTAATAATTGGTTTAAAATCGGGTTTTATTCGTTCGTACAGAGGTTTAACCCTCTCTGCATAATTTAGAATGTATGTTCTTCCGAAATTCAGCGTTTTTGGAGCTTGGAGTACAGCACACTTCTCTAAGAAGTTGTCTGCTAGGCTTTTGCCTTCACTTGATAATTCATATCCTAAAAATAGGACAGTTAGATGGGCAATTCGTGATTTTTTAAAGTTGAATTTGTACCCTTCAGCTGCGAACCCAAGTATCATGGTGTTCACTCTTTTCAAGTGAGTCTCCAGGTCATCGTCTGTAAGATAGATGTCATCGACATAGGATAATGCCTCATCATCATATATTTGTAGTAACTCTGTTACCCTGGTTGAAAATAATCCTGGGCTATTCTTGAATCCCTGTGGGAGACAACAAAATTGTTTTTGGGTCCCCATGCTGGAGAAAGCGGTCAAATATCTGCTTTCAGGTGCTATGTTTTAACAGAAGAAACCATTTGAGATATCTAATGTCGTTTTAAATTTCTTGCGCACGATGTTATTCATTAGTGCTGCACTGTGTGAATTTTGTACTGCAAATGTTTTACAGCAGGAGTTTAGGTGTCTGTAGACCAAAACTAGACAATATGAATCATCTGGCTTGGAGACAGGAAACAAAGGATTGTTCATTTGTGAGATGCATGTTTCAATCACCCCCTGATATTCAAGTTGATCTAAAATTTCTCTTACTTGTTTTTTAGCTTCTTGCTTAACAGGAAACTGCCTCTGTGCAGTAGGTTGATTTTTAACTGGATTCTATGGTGAGGAGAATCCTCATCCCATCCTACATGATTTTTATATAATGCAGGGGCTTGGGCCACTGCCCATTTTCTAGCAAATGTGTATTTTTTATGAATTGGAATGTGATTTGAGAAGGCAGGCATAATCATTTCTCGCCATGTGGGCACTCCCTGACAAACTCTGGTGGCCAGTCCCTTTCTGCTAGAAGGGTATCATAGCCTTTAGATAGATTCTCCCACAAGAGACCTTTTATTTTACTAGTTTTATCTCCCTCTATACGTAATGTTATTTCATATAGTTTATGGGGCATGCTCACTCGGGTGTCTGCAGTAGGGGTGGGCGGCCAGCTACGCTCCGTGCACGGAGTGTGCGTAGTGCCGCCTACTCCGCATTTTGCGGAGCGGGCGTAGCCAGGTGGCACTACGCACGCTCCGCAGACGGAGCGTAGCTGGCCTCCACCCGCCTCCCTCCCGCCCTCCCTAAATACTTTCAATTAAAGGAGTCAAATAATTAAAACGCACTTACCTTGCCCGCCGCTGCCCGCCGCGTCCCCGGGGCTCGCTATCTTCCGTCTTCCGTCTTCTTTACTAATGCGCATGCGCGGGCGGCCGCGCATGCGCATTTTCTCGTGAGAAATGCGCATACGCGGGCGGCCGCGCATGCGCATTAGTAAAGAAGACGGAAGACGGAAGATAGCGAGCCCCGGGGACGCAGCGGGCAAGGTAAGTGCGTTTTAATTATTTGACTCCTTTAATTGAAAGTATTTAGGGAGGGCGGGAGGGAGGCGGGTGGCGGGGCTGGCGGCCAGTGGTGTTTGCGGAGTGGGGCTACGCGGAGTGCGGAGGTGGGCGTAGTTTCTCGCCCACTTCGCGTAGCTCCGCGAAGCCCCACTCCGCCCACTCCGCCCAGGGTTAGTCTGCAGTTTCCACTTGAATGTATTCATTCGTGTCCACTGTCTCCAGAAGATTCATCAGGATCTTGCGAGCTATGGTCACTTCTGCTGCGCTGTCAGCATTGTCTGGGCCCACTCTCCGTTTATCAGTTGTGTCCTCAGAATTCTCTGCATGTTTTACTTTAATACTTGCTACCTTCTTTCTGGGAAATTGTAATTTTTAACTTTGATGAGCAGGTTCCTTGTCTTTGGACTTGACGTGCTCTTCTTTATGTTCTGAGCGTCCTCTTCTTTCCGATTTCTTTGAGGAAGTCTGAAAAGATCGAGAGGAGATCTATCTCTTCATTGGGGAGACCTTCCTCTGGTCTGGGAGAGGTTTGTTTATTACCCTCCCACTTCTTTTTTTGTGAATTGAGATTATTTTTAATGAAAGTTTTTTCAGGATTTTCAGTTAGTGTATTTAGTCGGTAGGTTGTACTGTCAACTGTTACTTGAACTAAGTCTCTATATGCTTTTGTTAATTCTTTTATTTTAACTAAGAGTTCTTCGCTTTACATTTTCTTCAATGTCGGGGTGTGGTGTATAGCTAGCTAGAACCGGCCATGTGGCTCCTGGTCTACCTAGTGGACCTAGCCTGGTAATGTGATTTTGATGTTTTAGGGCGCCATTAAACCAGAGCAGGTGCTCTTGGTATGTTAGTGGAATTTCAACTTCCTCAAAAGGAGAGTATTCCTCCGGAGCTTCCGCTATTTTGTAGTAGTGGAACTCATGTGTTACAGCATGTGCTGCTGGGAACATTTATCCAGGAATAGAATACCTCTGTCTGCCGAAATTCATGTGCCTCTACCACAAATACGACTGTACCACCTCTTGATGTTACTCCATTTTCTATAAGTTTTATAGTTATGGTTTTTCTTATATTGACCGGGATGATTATAGCATCCGGGTCGTTATTTTGGACAAGTGTGTCGTCCGCTACGTGTTGAGCTGCTAGTGTAGCTCTCTCCCTTTCACCCTCACTGTCTGACATTTTTACTGACAGAAAGTTTGCAGAGCAAGTTTTGGGGAAACAAAGATTAGGTGCACAATATTTTGGAACACTGTATCCTTCAACGTTGACTAAACCGAAAACTAATACATAGGAATCTCTTCCTACTAAGTTTTGGCGGATATTAACTTTTCACCCACTCCAGGCGTCTATTAGAGTTTTTACGGGAAAAAGGGGTCTGTGTGAAAAAGCACGACTGAGTTACTCTATTATCTTGCGTTAGATTATCGCTTTACCAAACGTTGGGCGCCATGTAGTGTAGTTCTTATATTCCCAATAGGCTCTGCGCATTGGAATAACATAAACGGCAGTTTAGACGTGGGACTGAGGTCGACTAGGTCAGAGGTCGCTCCCACTCGCTCCTCCTCGAGCCCTACCCCACAGAGAGTATACTGCTGCACAGCGCCTGCCTTCTCCCCTGCATAGCGCTCCTGCATAGCGCTTGGTATCGTTTTTCGTTTTTCTGTCTGTTAAGAATTGTAATTAACTTTTAACTAATAGTGTACTGCTGCACAGCGCCTGCCTTCTCCCCTGCATAGCGCTCCTGTATAGCGCTTGGTATCGTTTTTCGTTTTTCTTCCTGTTAAGAATTGTAATTAACTCTTAACTAATAGCGTTTTTCCTGCGCTATAATTTATATTGTTGTTCTGATCAGTGCTCCTGATATCTGGCAACTTTAGCGCGGGGACTGCTGAAATCGCGCTACCCCACCGCCATTTTGCTGTTGTTGTTTGTTTACCTGCCCCAGTGTCTCCTCCCCGCTCCCGCCTCCCAAGCTGACCCTCCCACACACTAGTATCGACCTGCAGACCCCGTCCCCCTCTGCCCTGTGACCGTCTGACTCTCGCTCTCAGAGGTCGCTCCCACTCGCTCCTCCTCGAGCCCTACCCCACAGAGAGTATACTGCTGCACAGCGCCTGCCTTCTCCCCTGCATAGCGCTCCTGCATAGCGCTTGGTATCGTTTTTCGTTTTTCTGTCTGTTAAGAATTGTAATTAACTTTTAACTAATAGTGTACTGCTGCACAGCGCCTGCCTTCTCCCCTGCATAGCGCTCCTGCATAGCGCTTGGTATCGTTTTTCGTTTTTCTGTCTGTTAAGAATTGTAATTAACTTTTAACTAATAGTGTACTGCTGCACAGCGCCTGCCTTCTCCCCTGCATAGCGCTCCTGTATAGCGCTTGGTATCGTTTTTCGTTTTTCTTCCTGTTAAGAATTGTAATTAACTCTTAACTAATAGCGTTTTTCCTGCGCTATAATTTATATTGTTGTTCTGATCAGTGCTCCTGATATCTGGCAACTTTAGCGCGGGGACTGCTGAAATCGCGCTACCCCACCGCCATTTTGCTGTTGTTGTTTGTTTACCTGCCCCAGTGTCTCCTCCCTGCTCCCGCCTCCCAAGCTGACCCTCCCACGCTCCGCCCCCCCACTATCCATTTATGGACAGATGCACCCACGCGCAGCGTCCACGCGCTACGGACACGCCGAAGGTGCGCCAAAGGTAAGCCCGTCTACGCCCGTCCGCGCCTGGACCGCGCCCAGCACCAGACCCCCTGGCCCCCGCATTGCCCAGCCCTCCCGCATTACCTACGATGCCACCACCCTCCTAGCCCTTAACCCCGGCCGCTCCCCCAACTGCGTCCAAGCCGCTCCTGGACACACCCATGGACCTTTCTCATGCTACTCCTGCAAATTCATCGGCACCGACAACAACTCCGCTACGACCACACCACAGATTCCCGACCCCAACCACCTACAATGCATCTTGCTCAACACCCGATCGGTCCACAGGCACGCCATTGACCTATGGAATCTACTAGACACCATCTCTCCGGACGTCGCCTTCCTAACAGAAACATGGATGAACGCCTCCTCCGCCCCAGACATCACCATTGCCATCCCAGAAGATTATAAGATCATACGCAAGGACCGTACCGGCCACACAGGAGGAGGAATCGCTATCGTCCATAAGAAATCCATCCACATCTCAACCAGCTCAGACGTCAATCTCGCCAACTCTGAACACCTTCACTTCCAGATCCACATCGACCCCAAGACCACACTCAGAGGCACCCTCCTTTACAGGCCACCAGGACCCTGCGCACAATTTAGTGAGGACATCACAGACTTCATCACTCCACACGCGCTCCCCTCCAAAGATTACATCCTTCTGGGAGACCTCAATTTTCACCTTGAAAAGAACAACGACCGCAACTCCACCACCCTTTTGGACAACCTCGCCAACCTCGGACTTAAACAACTGGTCACTTCCCCCACCCACATCGCAGGTCACACCCTCGACCCTATCTTCACCTCCAGCAATCATGTCTCCTTCAGCCACACTACGGCTCTCCTCTGGACTGACCACAGCTGCATTCACTTTACCTACAACAAGCCCAAACCCAACAACCACCCCCTACCAACTCTGCAAAGAAACTGGAACAAAATCACCATCGACCAGATCTCCTCATCGCTTCTTCTAAACCCCCCAACTCACTCCTCAAACCCCGACCAAGCCGCCACCAACCTCACCCTATGGTTATCCAACAGCGCCGACATCCTAGCACCACTGAAAAAACGACAAAGCAAACTTGGCAGCAAGAAGGCCTCATGGTTCAACGATGATCTTAAGAAATCCAAGAAACTCTGCCGCTCACTTGAGAAGGCCTGGAAAAAAGACCCAACCACCAGCACCAAGGACGCCTTCAAAAACGCCACCCGCATACACCACCAACTGATCCGAAAGGCCAAGAAAACCGCCTTCAAGGACCGACTAGATAACAACGCCCACAACAGCAAGGAACTTTTCAACATCGTCAAGGAATTTACCAATCCCTCGGCCAACTCTAACGACATCACCCCCTCTCAAGCCCTCTGCGACTCCCTAGCTTCATTCTTCCACAACAAAATTGCAGACATCCACAACAGCTTCGACAACCAACCCGGAGACCAACCCACCCAACCATCTGCTGGACCTTCACCCCCCTCGAACATCCTTAATGACTGGAACCCAATCTCCACTGAGGACACCATCCGCCTGATGAACTCCATCCACTCAGGATCCCCCACAGACCCTTGCCCTCACCACATCTTCAACAAAGCAGACTCCATCATAGCACCGCACCTCCGAGACGTCATCAACTGCTCCTTCAACTCCGCCACCTTCCCGGAAAGCTGGAAACACGCTGAACTCAGCGCCCTTCTGAAAAAACCCACAGCGGACCCCACTGAACTCAAAAATTACCTCCCCATCTCGCTCCTTCCATTCCCGGCCAAAGTCATCAAAAAAGCTGTCAACAACCAGCTCGCCGCCTTCCTCGAAGCCAACAAATCCCTCGACTCCTCACAGTCCGGCTTCCGCGCAAAACACAGCACTGAGACCGCCCTCATCGCAGCAACAGACGACATTCGAACTCTACTGGACAATGGAGACACAGTCGCCCTCATCCTCCTCGACCTCTCCGCAGCCTTCGACACAGTCTGCCATAGCACCCTTCTACAGCGCCTCAGAAACATCGGAATCCAAGGAAAAGCACTAGAATGGATCACCTCGTTCCTCACCGGAAGAACCCAGAGTCCGCCTTCCACCATTCAAGTCAGAGGCCACTGAAGTCATCTGCGGCGTACCACAAGGATCTTCACTCAGCCCCACCCTCTTCAACGTGTACATGAGCCCCCTCGCGGTCATCGCACGCCAACACAACCTCAACATCATCTCCTACGCGGATGACACTCAACTGATCCTATCACTCACCAATGACCCTAGCACCGCCAAAACTAACCTACACGAAGGAATGAAAGAAGTAGCCGAATGGATGAAACACAGCCGTCTGAAACTGAACTCAGATAAAACAGAAGTCCTCATCTTAGGTACCTCCCCCTCCGCATGGGACGACTCTTGGTGGCCAGAAGCCCTTGGAAAAGCACCCATCCCGACAGACCACGCACGGAACCTGGGCGTCATCCTGGATTCCTCACTTTCAATGAACAGACAAGTCAACGCCGTCTCCTCATCCTGCTTCAACATTCTTCGCATGCTCAAAAAAACATTTCGTTGGATCCCCACCGAAACTAGGAAAACGGTCACCCACGCTCTGGTCACGAGCCGACTGGACTATGGAAACACCCTCTACGCCGGGACTACCGCTAAACTCCAGAAAAAACTCCAACGAATCCAAAACGCCTCAGCCAGGCTCATATTAGACATCCCGCGTAAAGAACATATCTCTGGTCACCTGAAAAACCTCCACTGGCTTCCCGTCAATTAGAGGATCACTTTCCGGCTCCTAACCCACGCACACAAAGCACTCTACGAAATCGGACCAGAATGCCTCAACACACGACTGTCCTTCTACACCCCCTCCCGCCAGCTACGATCATCCAACCAAGCCCTTGCCACTGTACCTCGCATCAACAAAACCACCATGGGAGGTAGATCCTTCTCCTACCTGGCAGCTAAAACCTGGAACTCACTTCCCACTTACCTTCGCCTTACCCAGAACCACCTAGCATTCAGAAAGCAACTTAAAACGTGGATATTCGACAAGTAATTCCCCACCCCCCCTCAAGCGCCTTGAGACCCTCTGAGTATGTAGTGCGCTATACAAATTCTCTGACTTGACTTGACTACTGAATATGTTAGACTTAATTAGGTATGCCAGCTAGCTCAGAGGTCACTAGAAACTTTCTCGAATGAACAGGGAGGAGTTAACTTCCCTGATTTGACAAGAAGGGATTCACTTCTGACAACCGCATAAACATGACAACTTTGCTCCCTCCAGAATAAGGAGTATATCTCCAGAGTCGTGTGAAAACAATAGATAGCTATTTCACTCAGTCAATCGTGCATACTTAGTTTCACCAGAGTGCAGAGAAATAGAGAGACGGGCGTTTTCAATAAAAGGTGTTATTTATGGAGCAGTCTTCTTTCTCATGCAAGAGAAATGAATTGCCACAATTGCAATACTTGTCATAAAGTAAAGTGCGTACAATAAAAGGAGTATTATGAAATAATACTGTAAAAGCTTTGATATGGTTTCTGAGCCATATGATACTTAAAATGGATAAAATATATACAATTACATCTATACTACTATTATAAAGAGAGAACACAAACCTTTGAGCCAGGTAAACTACAAAAGTAATGCACCAATCACTACACCCAATACACCATTTGAAAGGGGAGATATAGCAGAAGGACATAGGCTATTCATGTCTACACCATATACATTAAAAAAGCAAAAACGCCAAAAGTGTCAAAGTAGTCCCTTGGGGGCGTGGTTGTGTGTAAGAACCTGGCCGTGGGCGTCTCAAACAACAAATGTGGGCGTTTACAGGGCCATGCCTTCATAACACACTTACATTGCACACATAGACCGGAAATGCGCTTTCACGGAATTTATATGCAGACCGAAAGAGGAAATGCACACTTACATTGCACACATACACCGGAAATGCGCTTTCACAGAATTTATAACGCATAATATGCAGACCGAGAGAGGAAATGCACTTTCACTAAATTTATAACAAACAGTTGCAAATCCCAAAACATACATCGGAAATGCACTTACAATCTATTTATGTATACACAGACAGCGCGGAATGACAAATGTAGTAAAAGACACACATTCCTTGCAGTTACCCAGACGCCTTCGTCCCATTACATTAAAAATCGGGCGTGCATTCCATCCACGAAGACTCTACAATTACGTCAAGCAGGGGGCAGGGTTAATCAGACAGTACACCAATCACAAGGCAGCAAAAAAAACATACACGGGACTTTGGATACAAAATATAACAACTCTTTAACCATTGGCCAAGGACGTCATAAGGGGGAGGAAACAGGAAGAAAACAAGCCGACATCGAGTGCACAATTAGTTTGCCCCAGAACCACACTTCTGTTAGATGGAACTGCCTCCTGGTAGCACAGCAAACAGTCCGGGGACACGCAAGGTGTTTATTTCATTTACGTAATTCTGAAGTAGTGTTTAATAGATGTGCTTAGTAGGTTACTCCTGCTTAAGATCATAAAAAAGTGAAATGCAGTCTGCAAAGTGCAAATGCTCCCTCGCTTCCCCCTAATTGTTTTTCACACGTCTTCATTATTTTACGTTTCATTCTCTTACATATCCATCCTTTCTTTCCCTCCCACAGCCAGTATTTCCACTTGGATGCATTTTATTTGTTTTGTTTTTACAATCTAAGATATTGGCTGGGAACAGAGATCGGTTTCCTTGAACTCTCACTAGCGTATGGCGAGGTGCCAGTAAACAAATGAACATAAGAACAGTGATTGCAGTTGTGCGTCAAGGAGCTTTACCAGATATATTTGGCAGTTTCAGAGCATTTTGTGTGTTTAAGGGACACCGGCTCAATCAGACAGCGGATAAGTCAGAAACATTTACTTGCAAGGCACACTCTGGAAAGGCAAAACGTGCTTCGATCTCACCTCTTGCCGGAGCCTATAGATAAAACGTAGTTTCTGTATAGCCCGAATACACCCTCCCACTAAACCTCACTATCCTCTGTATGGACATCATTGCTATTTGTATTTATGTTGTGTAATGCCTCAATTGAGACTTCGTGTAGTATGTGTTTAGTATCGTTCCAGGAACCCCTGTGACATTATATAATGTTATACATCTGCTAATCCGGGGTGATTACGTACATGTGGAAGACTCAATTCGGGGGGTAGCGCCCGCATAAAGGACACCGCGCTTAGTGTTAAAGTTAGAAAAAAACGTTAGACCCTTAAATTGTATGTTTTTACTTTTCTCTATTTCTTTAATGTGCGTGGACCGCGCTCACTTTTTTTTTTTTTTTTATTCATCTTTTCGCAGCGTCCACTTCAGGAACACCGTGCTCTGTTTGTTTGTTTTTCTTTTAACTTTAACACTGAGCGCAATGCCCGGATAAAGGTCACCGCCTTCAGTGTTTAACTTAGAAAGAAAAAAAAACAAGCAAAAACTGAGGCTCGGGATTAACCTAACGAGCCAAATGGGGGAAAAGTGGACTTCACTGGAGCCAGATGCCCAGCCCCGGTCAGGGACCGGGAGGGATCCGGCACTCCACGCTGAGTAGGAGCACAGGCGGCCAGGACTCCTGCTGGCCCCTTCAGGAGCCACAGGCCGCAAGCCCATGCCCCAAAGCAGGTGCTGCGCTCGGGAGTGGCCACGCTGCATGTTGCAGTGCCCGTTAAAGAACAGCCACTTAATGCCTATTGCCTCAATTACATACCCTAATTGCATTAGCCCGAGTACATTTTTAGCCAACTCAATGACCCAGTGAGGCACGGCCTCATTGTTTAATGGGTAGAACGTTACGAGGAAGAAACGCACTGTGAGACAGTGTTAGATACGGATGAACACGTGCCCTGCAGGGGCAGACCTGGGAGCATGCAGTCACCCGTTCAGCATGTTGCCTCCACTGGTCCTACACTGTATGTGCTACCCGCCATTGCGATGTCTCGCTGCGCATTAGGCGTTCAATGGCCGCGCTGCACAAGGACAGCATCCACATATAACCCCGCCGTGGTCTGGAGTCTGCATGCGGATATCAAGGCTGTCCACCGGTGCATCTGCACACTGTCTCTGCGAGACAATTTACGAATAAAAAAAAAGTAGTCCCCTGGAAGTAGCGCCGGCCAAGACGTGCGTGATGACATCGGGAGCGCAGGGAGGAGCGGCGTTCAGGAGCAAGAGGAAGAGCGCCCGACATGAGCGCGGGGAGGAGCTGCGGACAGGCGGGGAGGAGCGGCGAGCGGACAAGCGGTGAGGAGCGGCGAGAAGCGGAGGAGAAGCGGAAGAGCAGTGGAGCGGTAAACTCAGCAGCGCGGGGAGGAGCGGCGGATGAGGTAAGTGCGCACCAAGGGACCGGCGGGGGCCATGAACACTGAGTGCTCAAAAAGCATTTTCCTCAAAGTCGGGACGTCGGGGGAAACAAAGCGTGGGCAGAAGCGGCCAGGACCTACGACGGGCGGGGGCCATGAACACTGAGTGCTCAGAAAGCCTTTTCCACAAAGTCGGGACGTCGGGGGAAACAAAGCGTGGGCAGAAGCGGCCAGGACCTACGACGGGCGGGGGCCATGAACACTGAGTGCTCAGAAAGCCTTTTCCACAAAGTCGGGACGTCGGGGAAAACAAAGCATGGGCAGAAGCGGACAGGACCAACAAAACGGCCGCTCTGCTGCGCCTCTCCTGCTGCGATGCTGCCCCCAGCCCCTTCTGCCCCGGGCAACGCCGGGGCGGGCTGCTAGTACAATGATAAAAGTTGACTAAATGTACTCAACTGGTGCTTCTAAGATACGCCTACCCCAGTGTACCTAACCTAAGCCTAGTACGTGGGAAGGATTAAGGGAGTCGCAGTTTTAGTTAAGTTAGTTTTGCCAAGAATCTGAATCAAGAATTCTCTAAGGATCTAATCAGCTCCGTACCTTGGTTTAAGAATGAAGGAGGTCTTGTATCTCGTTCTCAGGACTCGATATCCCAGTAACCCGCAAGGGTGACTGGAAACACTGGAGCTGGATTTTCTCGGCAGGAGAAAAGACAGCGTCTTTCTCGGTGCGTCAAATGGGAGGGACGGCTTCCTTCGGCACTCGCATCAGCTGGGCTTTGGGTAAGTAGATAGCCGCTCTGCTCCAAACAACTGTGTGTTGCTTAAAGCAAATGCTGGTATATTTATACCTGGAAGGTGCCGTGTTTGACGTAAGGTTGGACATAAGACGTCAATAAGAACCGTCACTAGGAACTGGCAGTTCTTTCAGGACTCGCAGGAGTTCTAGGACAAATCAAAACAAAAGCAGGGGGAATTCCCAGGTTGCTGGAGGTTTGGTTTGTTTAAAGAACTCGTTGTACTTTCTAGCAGTCTAAGGAAGTAGCCTTGCCGTATTTGGACTGTATTGGCTATTACTAAATATGGATATGATTCTTATGCCTTTATAAGGATACTAGCAGCCCGCCCCGGCGTTGCCCGGGGCAGAAGGGGCTGGGGGCAGCATCGCAGCAGGAGAGGCGCAGCAGAGCGGCCGTTTTGTTGGTCCTGTCCGCTTCTGCCCATGCTTTGTTTTCCCCGACGTCCCGACTTTGTGGAAAAGGCTTTCTGAGCACTCAGTGTTTATGGCCCCCGCCCGTCGTAGGTCCTGGCCGCTTCTGCCCACGCTTTGTTTCCCCCGACGTCCCGACTTTGTGGAAAAGGCTTTCTGAGCACTCAGTGTTCATGGCCCCCGCCCGTCGTAGGTCCTGGCCGCTTCTGCCCACGCTTTGTTTCCCCCGACGTCCCGACTTTGAGGAAAATGCTTTTTGAGCACTCAGTGTTCATGGCCCCCGCCGGTCCCTTGGTGCGCACTTACCTCATCCGCCGCTCCTCCCCGCGCTGCTGAGTTTACCGCTCCACTGCTCTTCCGCTTCTCCTCCGCTTCTCGCCGCTCCTCACCGCTTGTCCGCTCGCCGCTCCTCCCCGCCTGTCCGCAGCTCCTCCCCGCGCTCATGTCGGGCGCTCTTCCTCTTGCTCCTGAACGCCGCTCCTCCCTGCGCTCCCGATGTCATCACGCACGTCTTGGCCGGCGCTACTTCCAGGGGACTACTTTTTTTTTATTCGTAAATTGTCTCGCAGAGACAGTGTGCAGATGCACCGGTGGACAGCCTTGATATCCGCATGCAGACTCCAGACCACGGCGGGGTTATATGTGGATGCTGTCCTTGTGCAGCGCGGCCATTGAACGCCTAATGCGCAGCGAGACATCGCAATGGCGGCTAGCACATACAGTGTAGGACCAGTGGAGGCAACATGCTGAACGGGTGACTGCATGCTCCCAGGTCTGCCCCTGCAGGGCACGTGTTCATCCGTATCTAACACTGTCTCACAGTGCGTTTCTTCCTCGTAACGTTCTACCCATTAAACAATGAGGCCGTGCCTCACTGGGTCATTGAGTTGGCTAAAAATGTACTTGGGCTAATGCAATTAGGGTATGTAATTGAGGCAATAGGCATTAAGTGGCTGTTCTTTAACGGGCACTGCAACATGCAGCGTGGCCACTCCCGAGCGCAGCACCTGCTTTGGGGCATGGGCTTGCGGCCTGTGGCTCCTGAAGGGGCCAGCAGGAGTCCTGGCCGCCTGTGCTCCTACTCAGCGTGGAGTGCCCGATCCCTCCCGGTCCCTGACCGGGGCTGGGCATCTGGCTCCAGTGAAGTCCACTTTTCCCCCATTTGGCTCGTTAGGTTAATCCCGAGCCTCAGTTTTTGCTTGTTTTTTTTTCTTTCTAAGTTAAACACTGAAGGCGGTGACCTTTATCCGGGCATTGCGCTCAGTGTTAAAGTTAAAAGAAAAACAAACAAACAGAGCACGGTGTTCCTGAAGTGGACGCTGCGAAAAGATGAATAAAAAAAAAAAAAAGTGAGCGCGGTCCACGCACATTAAAGAAATAGAGAAAAGTAAAAACATACAATTTAAGGGTCTAACGTTTTTTTCTAACTTTAACACTAAGCGCGGTGTCCTTTATGCGGGCGCTACCCCCCGAATTGAGTCTTCCACATGTACGTAATCACCCCAGATTAGCAGATGTATAACATTATATAATGTCACAGGGGTTCCTGGAACGATACTAAACACATACTACACGAAGTCTCAATTGAGGCATTACACAACATAAATACAAATAGCAATGATGTCCATACAGAGGATAGTGAGGTTTAGTGGGAGGGTGTATTCGGGCTATACAGAAACTACGTTTTATCTATAGGCTCCGGCAAGAGGTGAGATCGAAGCACGTTTTGCCTTTCCAGAGTGTGCCTTGCAAGTAAATGTTTCTGACTTATCCGCTGTCTGATTGAGCCGGTGTCCCTTAAACACACAAAATGCTCTGAAACTGCCAAATATATCTGGTAAAGCTCCTTGACGCACAACTGCAATCACTGTTCTTATGTTCATTTGTTTACTGGCACCTCGCCATACGCTAGTGAGAGTTCAAGGAAACCGATCTCTGTTCCCAGCCAATATCTTAGATTGTAAAAACAAAACAAATAAAATGCATCCAAGTGGAAATACTGGCTGTGGGAGGGAAAGAAAGGATGGATATGTAAGAGAATGAAACGTAAAATAATGAAGACGTGTGAAAAACAATTAGGGGGAAGCGAGGGAGCATTTGCACTTTGCAGACTGCATTTCACTTTTTTATGATCTTAAGCAGGAGTAACCTACTAAGCACATCTATTAAACACTACTTCAGAATTACGTAAATGAAATAAACACCTTGCGTGTCCCCTGACTGTTTGCTGTGCTACCAGGAGGCAGTTCCATCTAACAGAAGTGTGGTTCTGGGGCAAACTAATTGTGCACTCGATGTCGGCTTGTTTTCTTCCTGTTTCCTCCCCCTTATGACGTCCTTGGCCAATGGTTAAAGAGTTGTTATATTTTGTATCCAAAGTCCCGTGTATGTTTTTTTTTGCTGCCTTGTGATTGGTGTACTGTCTGATTAACCCTGCCCCCTGCTTGACGTAATTGTAGAGTCTTCGTGGATGGAATGCACGCCCGATTTTTAATGTAATGGGACGAAGGCGTCTGGGTAACTGCAAGGAATGTGTGTCTTTTACTACATTTGTCATTCCGCGCTGTCTGTGTATACATAAATAGATTGTAAGTGCATTTCCGATGTATTTTTTGGGATTTGCAACTGTTTGTTATAAATTTAGTGAAAGTGCATTTCCTCTCTCGGTCTGCATATTATGCGTTATAAATTCTGTGAAAGCGCATTTCCGGTGTATGTGTGCAATGTAAGTGTGCATTTCCTCTTTCGGTCTGCATATAAATTCCGTGAAAGCGCATTTCCGGTCTATGTGTGCAATGTAAGTGTGTTATGAAGGCATGGCCCTGTAAACGCCCACATTTGTTGTTTGAGACGCCCACGGCCAGGTTCTTACACACAACCACGCCCCCAAGGGACTACTTTGACACTTTTGGCGTTTTTGCTTTTTTAATGTATATGGTGTAGACATGAATAGCCTATGTCCTTCTGCTATATCTCCCCTTTCAAATGGTGTATTGGGTGTAGTGATTGGTGCATTACTTTTGTAGTTTACCTGGCTCAAAGGTTTGTGTTCTCTCTTTATAATAGTAGTATAGATGATTTGTTATAACCACATAAGGGCATAGATCCGGGATATTTAATTAGGGTCATAGATACGTTTACAACAATTTTCCCTCCCAGGCCTTACGCTCTTGTCACCAAAACCGGCTGATTACTTCCTCTTTTAAGCGCAAAAAGCTAGGCGGCCTTCGTTTTGCTGTTATAGGCCCGCAGTTCTGGAACTCTCTCCTGGTAGAGATCAGATTGACTTCAACGTATGGACAGTTCAGAAATATGCTTAAGACCTTCTTGTTTGCTCAAGCCTATAACATGTAATCTCAGTTTTCCATAATCCCTTCTCTCTGCCTCTAGTGCCATGAAACTGCTTGGTGAACGTTCGCTTTACAAGAACTTTTAACATAACATAACATTCATATGGACAATGGCCCACCATTTACCAGCGTGGAATTGATGGACTATCTAGCATCTCACAATGTCCGCCGGATAACCCCGCGATGGCCTCAAGCCAACGGTCAAGTGGAACGCCTGTTAAGAACCCTCAACAAGACCATTCAGATCGCCCTAGCGGAAAACCGCAACCTGGAGCAAGCTTTGTACCAATTCCTACGAGTATACCGGCTCACACCACACTGCACCACTGTTATTTCCCTGAACAAACTATGCTTTGGTCGAACTGTGACAGACACTATCGCACATCACCCAGTGTGGGAGAATACACCTAACTAGCCAAACCAGCTCTAGAAGAACCCATACCAATGAGAACGCCTCCCATAGACAACACACTCAAAAGCACTCAATCCTGGTGTGGGACCAGGTTTTGCTACAAGACCGCCATCCTGGAGGGAAGTTCGGCTTACAGTTTGAACTAGACCCGTGGGTAGTGGTGGAAGTCAAGGGCACCAAAGTAACTGCTTGAAGAGGCCAAGAGAGCGTAACCCAAAATGTCTCGCAATTCAAAAAATTCCCAGGGGACAGCACAAAGTAGTTTCCAGCATTTGGTTTACCATGGGGTACCATCACAGCGAGCCCTCCAAGTACCTGTAGAGAATGTGACAAACCTCCAAATGCAACAGTAGAGGACTCAGGTGCGATGCCTTCCATCGACGCCTTCCAAGGTTTGGAGCTGGAACTCTACGCTGTCAGAGTCAAGTCAAGTCAAAGAATTTATATAGCGCACTACATACCCAGAGGGTCTCAAGGCGCTTAGGTAGGGGAAGAGGATTACTTGTCAAATATCCACGTTTTAAGTTGCTTTCTGAATGCTAGGTGGTTCTGGGTAAGGCGAAGGTAAGTGGGGAGTGAGTTCCATGTTTTAGCTGCCAGGTATGAGAAGGATCTACCTCCCATGGTGGTCTTGTTGATGTGAGGTACAGTGGCGAGGGCTTGGCTGGAAGAACGTAGTTGGCGGGAGGGGGTGTAGAAGGACAGTCGTGAGTTGAGGCATTCTGGTCCGATATCGTAGAGTGATTTGTGTGCGTGGGTTAGAAGTCGGAAAGTGATCCTCTTATTGACGGGTAGCCAGTGGAGGTTTTTCAGGTGACCAGAGATGTGTTCGTTACGCGGGATGTCTAATATGATCCTGGCTGAGGCGTT
Source organism: Lissotriton vulgaris (assembly GCF_964263255.1). Taxonomy (NCBI): domain Eukaryota; kingdom Metazoa; phylum Chordata; class Amphibia; order Caudata; family Salamandridae; genus Lissotriton; species Lissotriton vulgaris. The sequence goes on along the minus strand of NW_028247511.1, from coordinate 878,737 downwards.
TTGGATTCGTTGGAGTTTTTTCTGGAGTTTAGCGGTAGTACCTGCGTAGAGGGTGTTTCCGTAGTCCAGTCGGCTCGTGACCAGAGCATGGGTGACTGTTTTCCTGGTTTCGGTGGGGATCCAGCGAAATGTTTTTTTGAGCATGCGAAGAATGTTGAAGCAGGATGAGGAGACGGCGCTGACTTGTCTGTTCATTGAAAGTGAGGAATCCAGGATAACGCCTAGGTTCCGTGCGTGGTCTGTCGGGATGGGTGCTTTTCCAAGGGCTTCCGGCCACCAAGAGTCGTCCCAAGCAGAGGGGGATGTACCTAAGATGAGGACTTCTGTTTTATCTGAGTTCAGTTTCAGACGGCTGTGTTTCATCGATTCGGCAACTTCTTTCATTCCTTCGTGTAGGTTAGTTTTGGCGGTGCTGGGGTCATTGGTGAGAGAAAGGATCAGTTGAGTGTCATCCGCGTAAGAGATGATGTTGAGGTTGTGTTGGCGGGCGATGGCCGCGAGGGGGCTCATGTATACGTTGAAGAGGGTGGGACTGAGTGAGGATCCTTGTGGTACGCCACAGATGACTTCAGTGGCCTCGGACTTGAATGGTGGAAGGCGGACTCTCTGGGTTCTTCCGGTGAGGAACGAGGTGATCCATTCAAGTGCTTTTCCTTGTATTCCGATGTTTCTGAGGCGTTGTAAAAGGGTGTTGTGGCAGACTGTGTCGAAGGCTGCAGAGAGGTCGAGGAGGATGAGGGCGACTGTGTCTCCATTGTCCAGTAGAGTTCGAATGTCGTCTGTTGCTGCGATGAGGGCGGTCTCAGTGCTGTGTTTTGCTCGGAAGCCAGACTGTGAGGAGTCGAGGGATTTGTTGGCTTCGAGGAAGGCGGCGAGCTGGTTGTTGACAGCTTTCTCGATGACTTTGGCCGGGAAAGGAAGGAGCGAGATGGGGCGGTAATTTTTGAGTTCGGTGGGGTCCGCTGTGGGTTTTTTCAGAAGGGCGGTGAGTTCAGCGTGTTTCCAGCTTTCCGGGAAGGTGGCGGAGTTGAAGGAGCAGTTGATGACGTCTCGGAGGTGCGGTGCTATGACGGAGTTTGCTTTGTTGAAGATGTGGTGAGGGCATGGGTCTGTGGGGGATCCTGAGTGGATGGAGTTCATCAGGCGGATGGTGTCCTCAGTGGAGATTGGGTTCCAGTCGTTAAGGGTGTTCAAGGGGGGAGAATGTTCATCATATGGTTGGGTGGGTTGGTCTCCGGGTTGGTTGTCGAAGCTGTTGTGGATGTCTGCAATTTTGTTGTGGAAGAATAAAGCCAGGGAGTCGCAGAGGGCTTGAGAGGGGGTGATGTCGTTGGAGTTGGCCGAGGGATTGGTAAATTCCTTGACGATGTTGAAAAGTTCCTTGCTGTTGTGGGCGTTGTTGTCTAGTCGATCCTTGAAAGCTGTTTTCTTGGCCTTTCGGATTAGTTGGTGGTGTGTGCGGGTGGCGTTTTTGAAGGCGTCCTTGGTGCTGGTGGTTGGGTCTTTTTTCCAGGCTTTTTCAAGGGAGCGGCAGAGTTTCTTGGACTTCTTAAGATCATCGTTGAACCATGAGGCCTTCTTGCTGCCAGGTTTGCTTTGACGTTTTTTCAGTGGTGCTAGGATGTCGGCGCTATTGGATAGCCATAGGGTGAAGTTGGTTGCGGCTTGGTCTGGGTTAGAAGAGTGGGCTGGGGTGTTTAGACGGAGCGATGAGGAGATCTGGTCGATGGTGATTTTGTTCCAGTTTCGTTGCAGAGTTGGTTGGGGGTGGTTGATGGGTTTCGGCTTGTTGTAGGTGAAGTGAACGCAGCTGTGGTCAGTCCAGAGGAGATCCGTAGTGTGGCTGAAGGAGACATGATTGCTGGAGGTGAAGATAGGGTCGAGTGTGTGACCTGCGATGTGGGTGGGGGAAGTGACCAGTTGTTTAAGTCCAGTTGGGGGAGCGGCCGGGGTTGAGGGCTAGGAGGGTGGTGGCATCGTAGGTAAAGCGGGAGGGCTGGACAATGCGAGGACCAGGGGGTCTGGCACTGGGCGCGGTCCAGGCGCGGACGGGCGTAGACGGGCTTACCTTTGGCGCACCTTCGGCGAGGCCGTAGCGCGTGGACGCTGCGCGTTGGGACATCTGACTAACATAGGTGGTGGAGGGGGCGGAGCGTGGGAGGGTCCGCTGGGAGGCGTGGACGTGGAGGCGGGCCAGGGGAAAAGCACAACAACAAGATGGTGGGGGGCTGGAAAGTGAAACCGGGAGGGCGCAATGCGAAGGCTGGTAATTTCGAATGCAAATAAGTACCAGCGTGCTCACACAGAGAGTCCCGGTAAGAGCGCTGACAATTTTAAAACAAGCTGTCTAAAATGAATGCACTACAGGTTAAAAGCGCTGCCAAAACTACATGCACAAATAAGTTGCAAAGCGCTGCCTCTAGAAAATGCACAGAGCGAATTGAGCAGGTTAGAACAACGATACCAGACTCTGCAGGCGAGTCACAGGCAAAACCAGATTCAGCTGTGGGCTGTGGACGCTGCACTGGGCTGGGAGCAGGGAGCGAGGGGAGCGGCCGTTCAGGACGATGTCCAGGCGGTCACAATCAGTCCTGGGAGGAGGTGAGCTCTCTATCCGTGGGTGGGAGGGTCCGCTGGGAGGCGTGGACGTGGAGGCGGGCCAGGGGAAAAGCACAACAACAAGATGGTGGGGGGCTGGAAAGTGAAACCGGGAGGGCGCAATGCGAAGGCTGGTAATTTCGAATGCAAATAAGTACCAGCGTGCTCACACAGAGAGTCCCGGTAAGAGCGCTGACAATTTTAAAACAAGCTGTCTAAAATGAATGCACTACAGGTTAAAAGCGCTGCCAAAACTACATGCACAAATAAGTTACAAAGCGCTGCCTCTAGAAAATGCACAGAGCGAATTGAGCAGGTTAGAACAACGATACCAGACCCAGCAGGAACGGTGACCCATCACCATCTTTGCCAACACCTTCACTAAGAAGTAGCAAAAGTCAATACAAACTGCGGTCACACCCGAAGCCTTACCAGAGGTCCGGCTGACCTGAGGTGACTGTTGAACCAGTTTGCTGTGGGCGAGTACCAGTTTTCAGCGACCAAGTAAGAATGTTCCATACATGTTATGCTATGACAGACATTATCCTATGAGTCATAAGTACACCCAATGTTTATTTAGTTCAGTTGCAGTTTGTTCAGTTATTGTCATTTCCCAGTAAATAAGGAATGTAATGTTGTTGACGTCAGGGCGAGACCACCTCTCCAGTTCTGTGGGGGAGAGATAATTTGGGACCCCTTGTATGTAGCCCTGATAGGCTGGACTTATTTTAACGCTGAGTCCAGCGTTAGGTAAAGCACTAAAGAGCTTGGTTCCCAGGGCGTGGCTTGGTCTGCTGGCAATTGCGTACAGAGAAAAGATTTCCCTGGAGTTATCACATAGGATACCCCACTTGCAGGCTTTGTAGGTGGAAGAGGCCCTTGAGGTGCTCCATGGTCAGGGTGAAATGATCAGTTATGCCGGACATCCCTGCCTGGGACCCATGTGAACCCCGAATGCAGCAGAGATCTCTCTGCCCGTATGCACCCAGACCGTTGGAAGGGTAGACAGATGCTATCCATCGTACTATCTCCTAGTCTAATCCCATTCTCTTCAACATTTCCATCAGGTACGGCTACCCTGAGGTTTCAAAATCCTTCTCCTTCTCTATGTCGAGAGATAGAGAAAGGGAGAGATGTGCATGGTGGGGGTCACCTGTGGCTGCAGCAAGAGCAAGGTAATTGGATTTATTTATTTATTTTCTGTACAATATTCATCGTTTGTCACTTCCATCCTCTCCCTCCCCTGCCCCACCCATCCGCACTTACCTACATGGACCGCCACTCGTTCAATCAGCAAGTGATTTGTAGAACATGATTGTTAGACCTGACATCCTTGGCGTGGGTCCCCCATCCACTTTCTCACCCTCTTCATGTATGACCCCTTTTTTGTGCTGGACTAAGACGCGCTGAGGACGGCACCCCTGCTAACCAGGGCCACGGTGCAAGTGCTCCCTTTCAAAGTATAACCACGAACAGTGTATCTGACCCAGAGTAAATGGTAGGAACTCCAAATTAGTGTCCCTAACATCAGGGTATATGAGAAATTCTTGTCTGGGAATGAAAGTTAGACCCGGAGCATAGAAATGACCTTTGCAGAGAAATGTCCAGATTCCTAACCCCGTAGCGGCCCCTAGATGTGTAGTCGAATGTCTGGGCTGTCTCCCACAGCCTGGGGGTAGCTGGCTGCAGCCAGATAAGAGAGGCGGGGTAGTTCTGGCAAGTGTACTGCTTGCAACAATGCCGGCCCCACTTCCCGCGGAGCGTCTGACACCCGGCCTCCTTCCTTCAAAGTATGGGGGTGCCATCTGACCAAAAAGACCCACAACAGAAACTTGGGTGGAGGGGAACACCCTACCGGATCAAAGACTTCAAAGACCTACTGGGATATAACTAGGGAACCCTTGAACTGACCAGATCGCTTTTTGGACAAGAGAGCCCTGCTTACTTCGTCGCGTCTCACGGATCGTACCTCATGTACGCAAAGCATCTTGCCATCCCGGGCCCTGCTGACTTTGTCGCGACTCGGACCTTGAGAATCGTACCTCCTTTACGCAAAGCATTTTGCCATCGCGGCTCGGACCTTGAGAATCGTACCTCCTGTACACAAAGCATTTCACCATCTCGAGCCCTGCTGACTTTGTCGCGGCTCGGACCTTGAGAATCGTACCTCCGGTACACGAAGCATTTCACCATCCTGAGCCCTGCTGACTTTGTCGCGGCTCGGACCTTGAGAATCGTACCTCCGGTACACGAAGCATTTCACCATCCCGAGCCTTTGCTGACTTTGTCTCGGCTCGGACCTTGAGAATCGTACCTCCAGTACACAAAGCATTTCACCATCCTGAGCCCTGCTGACTTTATCGCGGCTCGGACCTTGAGAATCGTACCTCCGGTACACGAAGCATTTCACCGTCCTTAGCCCTGCTGACTTTGTCGCGGCTCGGTCCTTGAGAATCGTACCTCCGGTACATGAAGCATTTCACCATCCCGAGCCCTGCTGACTTTGTCGCGGCTCGGACCTTGAGAATCGTACCTCCGGTACACGAAGAATTTCACGATCCAGAGCCCTGCTGACTTTGTCGTGGCTCGGACCTTGAGAATCGTACCTCCGGTACATGAAGCATTTCACCATCCCGTGCCCTGCTGACTTTGTTGTGGCTCAGACCTTGAGAATCGTACCTCCGGTAACGAAGCATTTCACCATTCGGAGCCCTCCTGACTTTGTCGCGGCTCGGACCTTGAGAATCGTACCTACTGTACGTAAAGCATTTCACCACCATGAGCCCTGCTGACTTCGTCGCGGCTCGTACCTCGAGAATCGCACCCCTACTCTTAGACTGTGAGTACCCGAGCCGCCCTAGCTACTCGAACCCAACCCGAACTGACTTATTGTGGAATTGTACTGTCATTGGGCCTTGTGATAAATCAATATATAAAGGATACTATTTCTTCATAGCAAAACCGGTGTGGTGTCCGTTTGTAGTGTGGCAAGATATTACTGTAGATGATCATAAATGCTTTACACTGGCCCTCGAGGTTCAGTCTGACTGCTTGGTGATACTACTAAGGGGATAGCCCCTTATCCTAACTAGAGGAGGCAGGTCCCGGCTTGGACAGAGGTACTCACCCCTGCCCACCCGAGACCGCCCAATCTAACAATGATGATGCTGCTCCAGGGAAATTAAACCCAACACAAAACACTCAACTCCGACTCCCAAATTTAGGGCTGCAACAAGCCTGCAACAAAATATAAACAATAACTGGAGTTCACATAACATGCTTCGTCTGACTTAGGGGATGGGGTCTTGTCAGTGGGGAGTAGCAAGTTATTAGTGTATGAGGTGCCGGGCCATTTGTGAATGTAATATGTGCCCTCCCTCCCACTGGGCAAAGCAGGCCACAACTCTCTGCACTCTGGAGAAAATTGTTTCCGAAAGGCATCAAACTCTAATTACTTTCAACTTAATACACTTTCCAGCCATTACGTTCTCAGTTGAATGTCTGGGGCTCCTCAGCCCTAGACATCACCATTGCCATCCCGGAAGGCTACAAGATCATCCGAAAAGACCGCAACAAGCAAACAGGAGGAGGCATCGCTATCGTCCACAAGAATTCCATCCGCATCTCAACCAGCTCAGACGTCAACCTCGCTAGCGCCGAACACCTTCACTTCCAGATCCACACCGACCCCAAGACCACACTCAGAGGCACCCTCCTCTACAGGCCACCAGGACCCCGTGCACAATTCAGTGAAGACATCACTGACTTTATCACCCCACACGCCCTCCCCTCTGAGGACTACATTCTATTGGGAGACCTCAATTTTCACCTGGAAAAAAGCAACGACAGCAACACCACCGCCCTTCTGGACAATCTCGCCAACCTCGGACTCAAACAACTTGTTAATACCCCCACTCACTACGCAGGTCACACAGTCGAAGCTATCTTCACCTCCAGCAAACATATCTCCTTCAGTCACACCACAGCTCTCCATTGGACGGACCACAGCTGCGTTCACTTTATCTACAATAAGACCACAACCCACAACCATCTTCAACCTACACTGCGAAGAAACTGGAACAAAATCACCATCGACCAGATCTCCTCATCGCTTCTTCAAAACCCCCCTGCCCACTCTTCGAACCCCAACCAAGCAGCTATTAACCTCACTCAATGGCTCACCAACAGCGCCGACAACCTAGCACCCCTGAAAAAACGTCAAATCAAACTAGGCAACAAAAACGCCCCCTGGTTCAACGATGATCTTAAGAAATCCAAGAAACTCTGTCACTCCCTTGAGAAGGCCTGGAAAAAAGACCCAAACACCAGCACCAGGGACGCCTTCAAAAACGCCACCCGCATACACCACCAACTGATCCGGACTGCCAAGAAAGCCGCATTCAAAGACCGACTAGACAACAACGCCCACAACAGCAAGGAATTATTCAACATCGTCAAAGAGTTTACCAACCCCACTGCCAACTCCAACGACATCACTCCCTCTCAAACCCTTTGCGACTCCCTAGCTTCGTTCTTCCACGACAAAATCGCAGACATCCACAACAGCTTCGACAACCAACCCGGAGACCAACCCACCCAACCTTCTGCCGTACCTTCACCCCCCTTGAACATCCTTAATGAATGAAACCCAATCTCCACTGAGGACACCATCCGCCTGATGAACTCCATCCACTCAGGATCCCCCACAGACCTATGCCCTCACCACATCTTCAACAAAGCAGATTCCATCATAGCACCACACCTCCGTGACGTCATCAACTGCTCCCTCAACTCCGCCACCTTCCCGGAAAGCTGGAAACACGCCGAACTCAACACCCTTCTGAAAAAACCCACAGCTGACCCCACCGAACTCAAAAACTACCGCCCCATCTTGCTCCTTCCATTCCCGGCCAAAGTTATCGAGAAAGCTGTCAACAACCAACTCACCGCCTTCCTCGAAACCAACAAATCCCTCGACTCCTCACAGTCCGGCTTCCGAGCCAAACACAGCACTGAGACCGCACTCATCGCAGCAACAGACGACATTCGAACTCTACTGGACAATGGAGACACAGTCGCCCTCATCCTCCTCGACCTCTCCGCAGCCTTCGACACAGTCTGTCATAGCACCCTGATACAACGCCTCAGAAACATCGGAATCCAGGGAAAAGCACTGGAATGGATCACCTCGTTCCTTGCCGGAAGAACCCAGAGAGTCCGCCTCCCACCATTCAAGTCAGAGGCCACTGAAGTCATTTGCGGCGTGCCACAAGGATCCTCACTCAGTCCCACCCTCTTCAATGTATACATGAGCCCCCTCGCGGCCATCACACGCCAACACAACCTACGCTGATGACACTCAACTTATCCTCTCACTCACCAAAGACACTAACACCGCCAAAACCAACCTACATGAAGGAATGAAAGAAGTAGCCGAGTGGATGAAGCACAGCCGTCTGAAACTGAATTCCGACAAAACAGAAGTCCTTAACTTAGGTACCTTCCCCTCTGCCTGGGACGACTCTTGGTGGCCAGAGTCCCTTGGAAAAGCACCCATCCCGACAGACCACGCACGGAACCTGGGCGTCATTCTGGACTCCTCACTCTCGATGACCAGACAAGTCAACGCCATTTCATCATTTTGCTTCAACATTCTTCGCATGCTCAAAAAAACATTTCGCTGGATCCCCACCGAAACTAGAAAAACGGCCACCCACGCACTGGTTACAAGCCGCCTGGACTACGGAAACACCCTATACGCCGGTACCACCGCAAAACTTCAGAAAAAACTCCAACGCATCCAGAACGCATCAGCCAGACTCATACTAGACATCCCACGTAACGACCACATTTCTGGTCACCTGAAAAACGTCCACTGGCTCCCCGTCAATAAGAGGATAACATTCCGCCTCCTAACCCACGCACACAAAGCACTTTACGAACTTGGACCCGAATGCCTCAACACACGACTTTCCTTCTACACCCCCTCCCGCCAGCTACGCTCCTCCAACCAAGCCCTTGCTGCTGTACCTCGCATCAACAAAACCACCATGGGAGGAAGATCCTTCTCCTACCTGGCGGCTAAAACCTGGAACTCACTTCCCATTCACCTTCGCCTCACTCAGAACCACCTAGCATTCAGAAAGCAACTTAAAACCTGGATATTCGACAAGTAATCCCCCACCCTTCTCCAAGCGCCTTGAGACCGTCTGGGTATGTAGCGCGATATATAAATTCATTGAATTGAATTGAATTGAATTGTTATTGGGCAAATTGTTGGAAGGAAAAGCAGTATCTGCTCCATCACATTCCAGTCTCTCCAGACTTCTGCCAACTTATTATCGGCTAGCCCCTACTGGTGCGAGTGTGAGGAGGTAAACATTGTTTACAATGAATTTGATACATTGCATCCCATTACAACTCAGTCCTTACAACGACCACATTCTTACATCGCATACCATTACAATCAAACACTGTCCCTACTGTTGCACAGACTGGAGTTGGAATAGTAAATTGTACTATTCCAAAATCCAGCGCCTCCCATACTGCAAGTCATTGTAATGACTTGCGTTGTAATGGTATGCGTCATAACAACATGGTTGTTGTAATGACCGTGTTGTTAGGGCATGCGTTGTTTAGATGTGCGTTGTAACAAGGCCTATTCATGTGGGGGGGCCCCTTCAGAATATCTTGCAAAGGGGCCCCTCACGCTTTGTTATGCCACTGTCACAGTCTTGTAAAACCTAGCCTCTCTAATACAGCCAGATGCGTTTTCTCAGTCGGACTTACCCCATAAAAAAGTGAAGCCATTCTAGAAGTTCTGTGACCACATGGAATTTTTCTGGCTCTTTCATTTATTTTGGGAAGTATGGCCACATCAATCAAGCTTCTTTTGTAAACCTGGGAAAAAAATAACAAATTAGCATTACAGTATACTTGAGATCGTATGTAGCGTGTGTTTGGCCTGGGAGCATGAGTTGAGGGAGCCCGTTTCAGACACTGATTGGCCTTGCGCATCGACCCTAGTGCTCAGTGACTTATAATAATAGATCCAAGCTGATTCCTTTTCATTTTTTACTCCACACCTATATGACACCTTATAAAATAAACAGAATGGATTCCCCTAAAGTGGCTAGATGTATGCGCTGTGGGGAGGTAAGCGCCACCTTTCTGCATCTGGCCTGGTAATGTAAGGGGATCCAGACCTTCTGGCGGATGATGGCACCAAGAATTGAGGACACCACTGGAGTGTCAGCTCCTCTAACACCAAGTGCCTGGCTGTTAGGCATAGGGGACAGAAGCTAGGGAACGAAAAATCCCCTACAAACTCTCTCAGCTGACTAGCTGCTTACCGAAACATCGCATAGCCATTGGGTGGATGGGCACTAGGGTGCCGCTGTATGAAAGACTTAATAGAATGGGGTGGCAGAGGAGGACCACATGCAATTGTCCTGTACTGATGAGGGGGCGACAGAAGAGATCTTGCTCTGTGCCCAGCTGCTTGAGAAATTCAATGAGGATAGAGATTCGAGCACTGGTGATAGCTCTAAAAAAGAGGGGTAAATGCCCTAGTCGATGTATGTACTGCTACGTATTCGGCAACCAATTGAGTGTCTGTTGCAATCATTGTTGATGTTTTGCTTGATGACTTGGTTCATTTGACAAGCTGCACTTACCACTGTATGAACCTCTCTGATGCTGTGTGGGAGATACCCATGTCTGTAGATGCCTATGCCTCGTATTCATAGGGATGTCATGAGTGAATCTGAAACTCTAGCGCTGTATATATATATTTGTTATTGCTTTATCAAAAAAACAATGTGCTTGAGATTCCTCAAAAGGGATGGCTCTTTTCTCAGAATGCAATTGTCTTTAAACGAAGAGTCACCATAAATTTATATGGCCACCATTTTATCTTCAAGCAATTTTCTGTGGATCTTGTCAATCTTAGAATCCAAGTAATACTTCTCAAAATTAGGTAAGCCTAGTCTGCCTCGTTCATAACAGAGTTTAAATATGTTCAGCATTACCTTGCTACTGTGACCAACCCACAATCAAAAAAGCACTTACCTGTCCATCTTTTAAAAATATCTGTCATCTGTATTCATTCCAGCATCCCTCTCAAAAAGTGGGATAGTATAATTTTCAATCAATCAAGCGTTTGTTAGAGCGCTGCTACTCACCCGTAAGGGTCTCAAGGTGCTGGTGGTGGGGGGGTACAGGTTCCGGTCCATCAAGGAGGGGGTACTTCAAAGAGCCAGGTCTAGAGATCTCTTACGAAGATGGGAAGCGATGTTGTCTGTCTGAGGTGGAGCGGAAGGGTGTTATCTTGGCCGCTAGGAAGGAGAAGGAGCGGCTTCCCAATCTGGTTTTCGGGTGTGTGGTACTACGGCATAGGAGAGCTGGGCTGATCATAGGGTCCTTTGGGGTGCGTGGAATTTGAGTCGTCTTTTCAGGTATGCTGGCCCGGTGTCGTGGAGGGCCTTGTGTGCATGGGTGAGCATCTTGAAAGTGACTCTTGCCTCGATGGGGAGTCAGTGGAGTGTGTGCAGGTGCTGGGAGATGTTGCAGTGATTCGGCAGGTTGAGGACCAGTCTTGCAGCAGCATTTCAATGACTGTTTCAAGAATACCTATGGGCACATGATTCAAATTCACATTTGCGATTCCTTATTAGCGATTAATAAGGAATCACTAATAAGGAATCTCAAAGCGCAATGCATCATGAAAATTGCAAAGATTTTGCGATTTAGTAAAAATCGTTATCGGTAAGTGCGATTTCTTGTTACTGAATAGCAATTTTTGCAAATCCGCTATTACAGAATCGCTATTACCAATTCCGTTTTTCAGATGCAGCTTGATGACATCACAACCAGGAAGTTATGCATCCCATGCTGAATCCAGTTCATTGAGAGAGTCAGAGGAGGAGGTAGACTGCAGGAGAACGGCTGAAGGAATCATTTTGGGAGTGTGAAAACTGTTCAGGGACATCGGCATGGCTTCAGGAACAACTGGGGAGAAGTCTGCAAATCACAAGAGGAAGCTGATGTTCAGCAAAAAGGAGATTGAAATCCTCATTGAGGAAGGGGTGAGGAGGCATGACAAGGTATTTGGGAAGCAGTCACTCCAGGGCCCTGAGTCAGAGATGTGCAAAATCTGGCTCGGAATACCATCCAGGGTAAACACAGTGGGGGTCACCCACCGCACACTAGAAGATCTGTGCAAGTGCTGGTATGACCAGCGCAGCCGTGCAACGGAGAGAGTTGCTGCCAGAAGACCGCTGGAGGACCTCAAACACAAACTGGAAATACACCCCTGGAGGACCTTGTTGAGTCCACATTTAAGCCTGAATCTGTAGTTGGGGTGACGGAGTTAGACACCTCTGCACCGGCCAGTACTTCTGGAGGTAAGATGCATGCAAATGACCATGTAATGCTGAATCGAACAAACAATCCCTCAAGTCAGATCAGGCTTAGCGTTCAGAATCATTCTCCAGTCCACAATTTACCGGCTACACACAAATGCATTATGGGATTAATAGACACCAACTCCAATAGGAAAGGCAAGTAGGGAGCAAGACAACACTGTTGCTTACAAGTACAACAAGCAGGTGAAACAAATTGACACTGTGTGTTAGAATATAATTTAATGAAACAAACCAATGCACAATGTGACACACATTTTTGAAAAACCTAAACTAAATTTGCACTGTTTAACTTCACAGATGCAGCTGCACAGGAGACAGCGGAATGTGAAGGCAAGGACAACCAGGAGACTCAGGCACAGTCAGGAATGGAGACACATGTGGCCCCAGAAACCCCAGACCCTGCACCCACAAGACGCAGGACCACAGTACCACCACTGCCTGCCATGGAAGTAGAGGAGGAGAGACAGCGTCATCCCAGCCTGGGCGTACCCCACACCAAGAAGTCCCCTGGTTCAAACGCAGTAGAGCCGGCGGACGTTCCTTTCGTTTCCTAGCAGCAAAGCTATGGAACACTTTCCCTGGCCACATTCGAGAAATAAATGATCTGTACCAATTCAGGAAAGCTGTCAAAACTCATTTATTCCCTTAATTTCTCCCTGCTGCGTTTCTGTTGTGTTTTGCTCTGGATCAGCGCCGGGACGCCCCTTTGCTGGGGCAGCTGCGCGCTTTACAAATTCCCATAACATAACATATCACAAGAGCCCATTCACACGTGCGGTACAACAATGTCCAAACCCAGACGCGCAGGTCAAGGTCACCGATGGGATTAGCAGAGGAGTCCCAATGTCTGGGGTGGGCTGGTGAGTCAAATGTTGAGGGTGCAGAGCCTGCAAGCAAAGAGCATGCGTTTAATGCAGGCACAGCTTCGCACAATTTCAAATAACATGTCAGACATGAGGGACTGCTTGAAGGAGCTGACTACAGCAGTGGTGGAAGGACATAGACAGTCAAATGAGGCCATACAGGAGATATGGAGGGTGATGCAGGAGGACCAGGTGTCCCAACGCAGAAGGCATTGCCAATTCTTAGGGCGCTTAGATAGCTACACTAGAGCCAACAAGCAGCTGAGCACCAACACAGCTCTGCCATCCTGTCATTCGGTGACCATGAAGGTCAAAATGAGCCATTGCTGTGGGGATGTGACTCATCCAGGTCACCAATGCAGTTGAACTATTTCAGACGGCTTCTTCTGGGGGCAGCAATGTATTGGTTGGAGGGGAGAGTGAGGAGGCGTCCAGCCTCAGTAGTTTCTTGATGCCAGTGACCACATGCCGGAGGCGCACTACTAGGAGTACCACAGCAGCCGAAGGCTCCACGAGGGACGTGACAAAGCCCACAGAAAGGTGTTTGGGAGTGTGTGGCTGCAAAAAGTAGGGTGGCGTTCGATGACTGACACCAATATGGTGATGTAACCATAATCATGCCAATTGTCGTGACTGACATTTAAGTTCAATGACAATGTCATGTTGTAATATTTTTACACTCATTGTGCTAGTTAGCACCTGGCATTTGTGCATTAACACTACCACATGTTATTCATTAAAAACATCCGCTACAGTTAAACCATGCCTTGTCTCATTATTACCCACCTTAAAATAATGCTTTTGTTATTTCAGCACAACTCTGTCTTTCTTCTGCTAAGCTTGCCCCATCTGCTGCTTGTGGTGGTTGCCCTGGCTGGTTGTCTTCCTCAGGCTCGCTGTCAGACAGTTCCAGGGGTATGCCTCTCCTAGTTGCCATGTTGTGCAACCTGGTGCAAGTGGCCACAATTCTGCAGCAGGTATATGGTCGGTACTGCAATTCCTAGCCAGTCTTGAGGAGGCAGCGGAACCTACTTTTCAGTAGGCCAAAGGTGCGCTATAGGACGTTTCGAGTGGAGATGTGCGCGCTGCATTGTAAGGCTGCTCACTTGGGGTACTTGGGTTGAGGTATGGCGTCAGGATGTAGGAGCGCACTGCGTATGCGTTGTCACCTTCAAGGTAGTAAGCAACAAGTTACTGACTGATATGTATCACTATTTGCCCAGAGAATTGCAAGACATTGTAACATATGTTTACCAAGCAGGTATCCTTCGCCATATTCACCCCCAAGGAGACGAGTGTGTATGCCACTGTGTCTGAATATGTATGAATCACGTGTGCTGCCTGGGAATTGTGCCACTATGTCAGTTTTGATGTTTTTGGCATCGCAGATGACTTGGATATTCAGTGAATGGTAAGATGTTCTGTTCCCATAAATTTACTCATTCACTGATGGGGACAAATGACTACATGCGTCCCATCAATGCAACAAATTATGTGGGGAAACTGGCTACCTGATAGAAGTCCAATTTGGTTTGCTGCAATTGTTGTGGGGTTGAGGGGAAGCTAATGTGATGGTATAGCCTGCTCAACATAGTGTCAATAAATTAATTGAAAAAGCGAGATAGGGCACTTTGTGACACCCCTCTAGCTAGAGCTACTACATCCTGGAAGCTACGTGACGCTAAAAGGTGCAGGGAACGTAGGATCTCCACATGAGTGGGTATGGCATGTGTCCTGCCATTCTGACACTGAAGTAGGGGATCTTATTCAGCAATCAGATCATAGATCATGTCTGCATTTAACCTATATTTGTCATATATCTATTCCTCTGTCTGCCCCAACAATGTAATGATCACTCTAAAAATGCCCTCCTGTATCCTCCTTCTACTCTGTGCTGATGCTCGTAGCCTCATCCTCCTCGCCATGACGTAGAGCGCTGCCATTGTAAAACATTCTGAGGCCTTCTGGGCCTGTTTAAATACTTTGCCAATGTTTCCCGCTTGTTTTAATTGTTTTCACCTGGTTACCACCTGCCTGAAAAATTTGCTATTTTGCAATCGCAAACACCTTTTTTAGCAAATCGCAATGTTTGCGATTGTAAAATAGCTTGGTGCATTTGTGCCCTAATTCCTTAGTATGACCTGAAAGAAATTTCTAAAAGTATGTAAAAATACTCATCACTTGTTGGCATGGGGAAACAGCCATTACATTGAATGCATAACAATGCATGCAATTACAACGCGGTCGTTACAACAACCGCGTTGTTACATCGCAGTACCATTACTACACAAGTCGTTACAACGACTTGCTGTAGGGGGCGCTCTAGGATAAGGAATATTATAATTTACTATTCCAACACCTTTCCTACTGTTGCACACACTGGAGTTGGAATAGTAAATTATACTATACCAACAACCAACGCCTCCTACAGGAAGTTGTTGTACCGACTTGCGTAGTAATGGTACTGCGAAGTAACAACGCAGTCGTAACGACCGTAGAAGTATATATTCGTTGGCATGAGGCTATACCATACTTAATAAAACTGTTTTTAAAATCCTGCGTCTGGCTCTTGAATAAAATGGACAATCCAATAAAATATCTACATTAGAATATTTCACATTTAAAGCACATTCACTGTTACCCTACAATGCCCTTATCCCGTTTGATATCTCAGGCCATGCAAACATAGGATTAGCACCAACTCTGAATTTTAAAATACTGTGATGCAGTATTGCTTTGTCAGGAATGTGGTGTGCAGGAATGTTGTGCGATTGTCCCTAGAGTCTAAGGAATACAATACTGAACACTTTAAATGTAAATATTGCAAAACCTTGTTTCACAACACTCTTTCATCCAAGGTGGGAAAGTTAAAGAGAAGAGGATCCATTATAATTTTTTATCTGCTCTCTTACTCTCGCAGTCCAGCTCAGATCACTAATCAAAATTCATTTTCACAGTAATGTGCAAGTTTGTCCTTATCAACTAAAAGTAAACTTTTCCAGAATGTCATCATCTGCTTTATTGATAGGAAATGCCAAGAAACGAATCCGGTGTTATTGTTTGGTTCATAGAGAATTGAGGAAAGTTTACAAGTGTTTTTATGCAATAGCCTTCGACATTAGTCCAGTTATGATGCTCACGTATTAACAGGAGCTCTGTACATTATACAAATTTAGATTGAACAATAGCTTAAAAAGCATCCACCACTGGAACCATGGAGGGGACTTCATAATCCCTACTAAGCTTACGTAACCCATCTATGGTTGTAAGATCCGTAAGTTTTACCTCATCTACATGTGAATTAAATTACATTCCTAGATGTTTATAGAATGTTACTTCTTCCAATCTTGCCCAATTTAAAAACCAGTAAAACATTATCTTCCTAGGTCTGAATACTATGGTTTTTGTCTTTTTTCAAATTTATCAACAATTTTTTTCCACAATATTTAAAGAAGACTTCCAGTTTCCTTTGTAAGCCTACTTGGGTTACATCTAAAAGGACCAAATAGCATAAAGGAGATAAGACACATGACTTCTACCCATCATAGGCTAAAACAAATGGGTATTCAATAATGTCAAGAGTAAATCCCTAAGATATCGAGCAAAAAGGCTCAGTCCAATACACATCCCTGGAGTAATCAATTCAATTCAATTCATAAGCTTTTATTCGATTTGAAGATACAAATCATACAGCGACATTAAATACAACACCATATATATACAATAGGTACTCAATATTCACATTAATGGTGTATAAAAAGCTAATATAAATAGAAACATATACATCAATCATTGGGCAGCAGCTGAGTTAAAAAAATAGAAGCGATATAGGGATATATACAAATATGTACAGACAGGAAATCGATAAATTTGACACACAAGTGGAGTTTCCTGGCAGCTGTACATTAAAACAAACCAAATCCAAACCGCTCTAATGGTATAGGAAGGTGAGTGTTTAGAGTATAAAAAGGACCTTACGATACATACTATGGACATAAAACACAAGTGACCGTTCCAAAATTCTAACCATTTAAAAACTGTTATGTACAGACAGGGATGTATAAAAAGAAAACAACATTATACATTTCCTGGCAGCTGTACATCTCAAAGATTTACAGACAGGTAAGTATCAAAAGGTTACAGTACTATACTTTTCCTGGCAGCTGTACATTTCAAAATATAGGTGGCCGTAAAAAAACAGATATCCCTGGAGTAATCAATTTTTAATGGGAATATTTGTGGTCAGATGGCCATCTAGACTTAAATCCACACATCTATGCATCTCTTTCAAAATTGCCAATATACCCTCATGGAATTTCTACCACTATTAAAGTAAATTACAGTTAACCAAGTCTAACAGTGCCCTGAAATTAACAAAACAGGAGTAGAGGTTGCCCCTAATTTCAGGGTTGTAGCCCATAGAGTGAAGCAGGGGTCCCCTTTTTCAACCCTCCTTGTTTCACTTGAATGAAACCTTTAGCCTTAATCTACCCTTGCATTTCAGCAAGAAGGATTTTGGAGTCTACTTTTGACTAAACATTATTTAGGATTGATTATGAGCCTATACATGTTTTGGTTGTTAGAATTTCTCTTTGTAAAAAGTAGCTTAGTTAAATATTCTTTCCAGCTATCTGGAACCTAACCCACCACCCCTAAAAGTTAGTTAGAAACAACGGTGCCCACCAATCACTATTTGCGTTCATTATAACTTCCAAAAGGGTATCAGGACCAGCTGCTCTAGGTTTGACTGATCAAGCTGTGAAAGAGGGACCAATTGTATTGTGTCTTCTTCCCTGACATCCACTGTTGAACCTCTAGCAATTTGTAGCTATGTTTTAGTATACCACATGCACTTCAAAGAAGCACTTTTCTCCTTTGAAATGGATGTTTATTGATAAAACAGATGTTATCTGCTTTGTATGTGACAATAGATGTTCTCTGCTTCCAAATGTGTTTTCACTGAGACATGGACGAGATTACTTTCTTTATGTGATAGGATTTTTTGCCAAATGTCATTTTTAGGTCTCGTCCTACGCAACGCGCATGTGTTGCATAGGAGGGGACCTAATGCCATTGGCAGAGCTTTTTCAGCAAAGAAGTGCACGCGTTGCATTGCTTGCAATGCAACACATGCACATCTTGGCGATTTCTTTTCAGGAGCGCGCGGCACCATATGGTGGCGCCATACGTACCCACGCTCCCGAAAGGAAATCGCCCATGCCCCCTCCCCCTGCTGCCACTTTCACTGCTGCGCGGCTTTACTCCTGCTCACCACATTGTTTTTAAGGTATGGGAAACACAGCCATGTCTTGTAACTGAGAGTTTCCATTCAGAACTGAAATGTTTTCAGAGCCAAGGCTCACAGGTCTTCGTGCGCCTGGATGCCCGGAGCTCCGGCTGCAGCTTCATTACTCAAATAAGGGAACTCCGGCCTTTGAGGACCAGTAAATCGTCCTTAATTTGGCAGCCCGGATCTTGCCTCACAGGTCCCCCATGTATCTCTCGGCGCTGGCTTGGCAGTGGAGCTGGTAGACACACTGGGAGTCTGACAAACGGACGTTGTTAGCGGCGCAGCACATTGATAGGACGGGCATGCTAACCGTATTCCAGAGAATCTGCAAACAACAGGAATGTGATTTTTAGGCATGCAGAGAATCCAGCACGGTGTACCATTGTTCATGCGTAAATACGCTGCAAATAGACCTGTGCATTTATTTGCAGGGGGTTGGAGGATGAGTGTGGTGGATATTTCCTTGTTCCTGGCCCACACCCCGTTAAACAAGGGGATATCCCAGTTCTGCACTAGGCACGTCTTTGACAGGAGTACATCGGTGAACTATTCAAGCTGAGAAAGAACGTGCAAATGGATCAGTGGGTTTTCAAAGACTAGGATTTGTTGTGTGATTACCTGCTTTTCCTCGTTTGGCGATCCATAAATATCTCCAGCCCTTTCCAACCTAGATGTACAAAACCATTCATTGTGATGAGACTGCAGAACTTCAGGCCTCATACCTGAACCACGCCAATGTAAAATCCCCCCTATAGTGGTGACATTACCTTACCCTGAGGCCAGTTTCCGGGCATGGACCTAAGAAAGCAGCGCATTCTAAGATTGGGGATATTCTCAACTGTGCTTTTAAATCTGATTTATTTAACACCAACGCTTTCAAGACCCAGTACAGTAAAGTGAGCTTGCACTTTACCTTTACTGAACAACCCTTTACGTGTGCCCGGCACTCTGCACTCAACCTCGAAACCCGAGAACTACTCGTTTTATTTAGCAAGTACATAAAGCCGCTGCCAGAGTGCCTTTCTTAACACTGGTTTGTGGGGCCAGTTGTGCTGCTTGGCACACCCCTGAAACGCCTCTCTCTCCCCAGGCCCACCCTTCCCCCTGGGGTGTAGCTATGATAAGGGCACCCAGGTGCGTGAGGAGTCCACTTTCACTTCTATAATGGTTTAGCCCTCCTTCTCCACAGCACAATCGCTGCCCCCCAACTCCCACCCCAGGCTGACTACTCCCGTAGGCACTCTCCATGTTCCCTTTCATATTTCTCGAAGTGTATAACTCCCCTGGCCTCTCTCCTCTCGCAAAGCGAAACTTCTGTTTCTCAAGGCCGTTCAGTCAAGGGGCAGTGTAAAATAAGCCCGCTCCAGATAGGAGACTCCCCCATTGCTGAGAAGGCTGAGGCCACATGATAACAGATAGCCAAAACGTTTACAGCATGTGACTTGAACACGTCTCATGACACTGGGGGAGGAGTACTACTCCCCTGTCTGTAACACACCTCCCCCGACACTTGCTAGGGGGAGAGTTCTGCTAGAAGTCATTATAAAACATCCAGAGGGTGAAAGGGTGCAAGCTTAGGCGCATAAGTCGCGCCACTGAACATACTATCAGGCACACGCACATAAACATTGAATTTGACACACCAATCACGCTATCCCCCATTTGCTGCATATGACAAATATTTGAACAAAAAATGCTTCTTGTTTATCTTTCCCACAAACAGACAATCACACACATACCACTGCTTACGTCCTTGCACGACTCAATTTTGTCAATTACATATACCCATACTCACAGCCCACTATCAGACCCTAAACGCACACAAACACCCAAAAGGCATACAGAGGTGCAAAAACCCGATAGCAGTCGCCCATAAACTCACTAAAATAATGCACACACGCACCAGTACCTTTTAGGCAACACACATTCATACATTACAAATAAGGCATGCAAGCAGTAACCGCCTCTCATAAACATACTCCCTCCCACTCGCACACTTAGTCCCATTTTATTTATTGGCTCTGTCATACATACACTCACACTTTCTCACATGCATACATGTTCTCCCCATCACTGTCAAGTGAGTTTTTAGGTCTCGGCTAGCGTAGGCTGCGCATGCGCAGTCTCGCTGGCGAGCTCTTATGTCTCAGAGTAGCGAGGCTTAAACCCGCCCCTCTCCTCCATTGGCTGGCCTCTTAAACGGCGGCAAGCCATTCGAGAAGAGGTCTCTGTGACATCTTTGTCTCGCTGTAAGCCCCGTCCTTTTCTGATTGAGGGGGGTGTTTTTTTCGTTTCTTTCTCTCCTCGAAAAACACGTCTCTCAATCCGAAAGGGATTTTTTTTTTTTGCAGTTTCGTTGGAGATGTTGTTAAGAAGGCATTATCTCACATTCTTAGCCTTGCGAGGCTACACTTGTCGCTGAAATGTGCCCACTGCTCTCAGCAGGGTCGAGGGGAACAAAGGAGCCTGTCTGGAGGCGGCCTGCCTGGGTGAGGGGAACACAGGCCTTTGTGTGCGCCCCGCACAGTTGGCCCGGCTGCGGGGTTCCGGTTCCAGGCTCCCAGGGCTGGGGCCCTCCACCGGTGCCAGGGCAGGGCACAGAGCGCCGTCAGGTGGCTTCATGGATCACAAAGCCCTGTGTTTTCGCCGAGGGTCTGGGCATATGGCAGCGCTGTCACCGCTTCCTTTCATGCTCCACATTCCTGTCAGCTGGAGACCCCATAACTGTAGTCAGGTGTCAGTCGGAGCAGCAGATGCTCTGCCAGGGGGCACCGTGGGGGGCTGTGCCCCAATGCTGCCTTTCCGCTTGCCTTGCGACTGTATGTATACTCCAGACAGCTGTCTGCAGAGGTCTGTTGAAGGAGAGGGGCTGTGGCTGTTTGTTCGGTGGAAGATATGCTAAGTGTGTCTGGCACAGCTGCCAGAGACGAGCCCACCCCCAGCTCCCATACCGCCCAGGACTGGGCCCCAGAAGCAGATATTAAGATTTAAAGCACGCATTGCAACAAGGGAAGGGTCAAGGGGGCAACAAACATTCACACAATAGTACATCCGCTGGACTTTGACTCTTGTAAGTGGACTTCAAGTTCCGATGCTGTTGGCAGGAATGTTACTTTTTCTAAAATTCACCCCGACTAGTGTGGGTCCTTAGGCAGCTGTTCTCTGGGCAAACTGTCAGAAAGACGTCATTAGCTTTGCCTGGCCCGCTTTCCGAGACGGACAACATTTGAAATGCCTGTCCGGCGCCATCAGTGACTCGGAGCGCATACCCAGCCATCGTTTGCGTGCCCTTCCTCAACATGCTGTGTCTGAAGCCCTGCCTAAGATGGCTAGCGGGGTGGCGAGGCAGTCCCCTGCAGCACTGCCTGAAGCAAGGGGACTGTACAGACTTCAGGGAAAGGCACGAGACAGCGCGGAATCAATTTACCATCCAAATGTTAAAAGTGATCTCTGAGAACGAATCATGAGAAGAGATGTGGCAGAGGGGCACACCATGCATATATAAATGTTATGATACATATTCAGTCAAAGCTGCTCATATTCTGTCATTTGCAGATACTCATAATAACAGAAGTATTCTACGTTTACTTTAGGCAGACCACAAACGACAGTGACTCTTGACAAATAAATAGCAAATGCCAATAACACTCGACTCTATAAACCTCATGTTTTTGGAAGAATGAATGTTTGTGCCAACCGCATTGAGATCATAACCCCCTGACCCACAGGCCACATTAATCTGGAATGTTTTTTTTCTAAACAGTCTTCATTGATATCCCAATAAACAGAGACAACGGAGACAACTACTTCTTAAACAATGCAAAAGATCTCTCGTCCGATTGGGCAATTCACAGGGTGAGTATGGGAGGTGCCATAAATTGTTTACTTATAGCTCCTAAATACTTTTCAGCCCCATCTGATCAAGTCCAAATGACTACTGGGTGATTTTATAATGACAGCAGAAGATCACTCACTGTATGCATGTGGAGGAGACATCCACTGCTATTCTACAAGGTGATGATTTTTACCTATTACTGATCCTGGCAAATCCAACCAGCAACTCTTTCCTGAGTCTTATAGCCAGCAGTGTACCAAAAACACAGCTACCCCAATAACAGAAAGAAATCTGTGGAACCTTTCCCATTTTGTAATTGCTAACGCATCCGCACCTGACCGCTCCTGACTCAGCAAACCCCTGCCACTGCACCACTGCACCAGGAGACCTGCCGGGCTGCTGGAGTTCATACAGATTTTTTTTTTAATGGCTTGAGGGAGATCTAGGTAAGCCGTAGGGGGGGCACCGAGTAATTTCATGTAATTAAAGCGATCTATCACTCAGTGAAGAGAAACAGCAACTTGATGACGTTTCCAATGAGATTCTTCGTTCCCCAAAACATAGTACAGGTTCCTCTTGGTGTAGCGGAACTAGGGGTGGAGGCGGGAAGCCTGAACGAACAAGAGAGCTCAAGAGGGAAGAGAGCAGCAGGGTCACGCGGCAGAACTAAAGACTGATATCCCGAGACTGTATGAGAGTGACACGTAGGGGACTGTGTCAAAATGTCAACCCTGATGGAAAAGAGTAGAAACAGCCAGCTGTAACCGACCAGATCCCTGTGGGGCAAGCCAGGTCACGTTCTGGATGCCTAGCACCGCTGCTGGATTGAAATTACAGACTGATACCATAGGTTTATGTGCTTCCTTCTCCATGGTGAGGTGGTGTCAAACACTGGAGAAGGATCTGAGCAATGCCTTGCAAACTGTTTTCAGTTCAACTGCAGGAGACTGTGATAAGCCGAAATGAAATGCATTTTGGGTCTAAATGCCATTTGTGAACTGTTGATCACCATAGAGAAAAGCTGTTGCTTAAAGCCCCTAGGCATTGAGGACAGTGCAAATGGCATGGGTTCCAACATGGCGCCATGTCACTGAGACACTATGTTTCAGGAGCTAATTAATTCCATCAAAAACTGCATTTAAGTTCAATTGATGAAACTGAATTGGATTAAGGCTACAACTCCCTGAATGTATTTGACCGGAAATGGAAGAGCCAGAACTTTAGGAAAGGTGGTACCAACAGCAGCAGAATCCCCTAACAATGGCACCAATGAGATTACTTCATTATAAATCGCAGGGATCACTGATGCTGACTCCATTGCAGGCCATAGGATTATGCGAAGGGCATTATTGGCAGTCAGTAACACAACAATATTAAAGTTTGTGAAACTCATGATGTTAAATGCACAGTGGCCACTGGGGGGCGCTGTGGGGACACGCCATTAAAGACATTGAGGGCCAAGTGTGGCTCTGTGTGTGTGTGTGTGTGGCTGTGTGTGTGGGTGCAAATGCAATACGTCTCTAATGGTTACCTATTGACATTGTAAATGACAATACCATATATTTATCTGTTTAAAAAAAAACAATAAATGAAAAAAATGACATTTGCAATGCCAATAGCTCTAACTTTAACAAAGACGAGACCATTGCATTGAAAATGCTTGTTGTTAAGTGTGACAACTATTAGCAGACTTGTTATGCTCATGTCAGGGGCTGTGTATTGTAGCCGGAGACTGAGCTCCCTCCATCGGCCGGCACAGTTTGCTGTTGCTCTGATGGAGGCCTCAGATGCTGCGTTAGCCTCGAGGCAGCGCAATGTTGTCCCTGGTCGGCAGCGAAAGGAAACGTCAGACACTATAATGTACTGCTGGAAAATTAAACCTTTGCACTCCAAAACGCTATATAAAGGTCTCATGTGGAAAGATTTTACACTAAGGTTGACTTTGCCATCAAAGGCCCACTATCCGTGGACTCTGTGCTTTCCAACCCCAACTTACAAACATATCAGTGCACCAGCTGGAGCACAACGAAACAGAATAAACCAGCCCAAAGGAGCAATTGCACACCATGGCATTATGGGTAGGCAAATGAGCCCAGGTACGGCTTCTTTCTCTACATTGCAGTATGCAACCTGTAAGAAGTGAAGCCAACATTACAAGAGTAGTGGGAACAAAATGACAATTTTGCAGTGAATCTCGCGTTTATTCAAAGACAGTTAAATAAGTCTCGGCACACTTTCTTTGAGATTTTCAGGACAGGCGCAAAGTACAATTCAGATTCAAAATTGCATTCTGTTCGTTTTTCTTAAGTAGACGTGCTCCACTGGAATTGATTCACCTTGACCCATCCCTGTCTGAGATTAAACTTAACGTTGAAGTGCTTAAAAGTAATTTGTCAAAAGCCAGTGCTGCTGTACAAAGTGCACTTTGTTGCTAGCCAACAGACACCACTGAAGTTTATTTTCGCCACAATCTGTAAATTTCACAAAGTTTCCAGCAAGCAAAGCCTGTGACTCTGTATAGGGTCCAGAGTGCTCCTAGCAGTAACAGAGGAAGCAAGAGCAGTGTTAGACCAGGGTGGCAAAGTTGCCATCATCTTATTAGACCTCAGCGCCGCGTTCGACACGGTCAACCATGTCACGCTATTACAACGACTGGCGGACATGGGCGTGTCGGGCCCGGCTCTGGACTGGCTGACATCCTTCCTGACTGACCGCTTCTTCCAGGTCTTTGAGGGCGAGGCAGTGTCGCCTAAACATCCTCTCAGGTGCGGGGTTCCTCAGGGCTCTTCCCTGAGCCCCACCCTGTTTAACACCTACATGGAACCCCTAGACAGGATTGTCCAACCCTCCGGTGTGCGTATTATCACCTACGCGGACGATACCCAACTGGTGGTCTCTTTAGACCACTCGGAGGTATCGTCCAACACCCTAGGCCCCTGTCGAGAGGCTGTTGCCAGATGGATGCAATCTTCCTGTTTAAAACTTAACGGGGAGAAGACAGATGTCATCTTATTGGGTAACCCCTCCCCCTCTGTCTTTGCTTCCATCTGGCCACCATGTTTGGGCTCGCCCCCAGCTCCCAAGACCCAAATAAAAAGCTTGGGGATTTGGTTTGACACAGCCTTGAACTTCTCAGCCCAAGCCACAAAGACCGCAGCCACCTGTTTTGGATTGATGAGGATGCTGCGGAAGGTGCTCCCTCTGCTTCCATTTCAGGCAAGGAGGATCCTAGTCCAGGCTCTCATACTATCTCGCCTGGACTACGGGAACGTCCTCTATATGGGAGCCCCCTCCTTTGTCATCCAGAAGCTCCAAGTCACCCAAAACAGTGCAGCCCGCCTGCTTTACAACCTCCCTCGCTGGCAGTCAGCAAGGAATGCCCTAAGGGAACTTCACTGGCTCCCCATAGCGGCCAGAGTACAATTCAAGGCTATGTGCACTCTTCACAAAGCCTTTCATCACCTTGGCCCTGCAATTTTACAGCCCTTTGTCACTCCCTATGTTCCGTCACGCCCCCTCCGATCCGGTACCCTCCAGCTGGCCTCCTCCACCAGAGTCAGGAAAGCCCGCTGGGGAGGCCGCTCCTTTTCACACACTGCGGCTAAATTCTGGAACACTCTTCCTTTAACCCTCAGAGGAACTACCAATCATCTTTCCTTCAGGAAAGCCCTGAAAACTCACCTGTTTGCTAAATCCTGCTGATCTACCCGAGCCCGCGCTAAATAACTCTCCAGTCATAAGCGCTACGAGGCCTCCGGGTAGATAGCGCTATACAAGTGCAGTTTCAATTCAATTCAAAGTGCTTGCACCCCACCTGCTAAGTCTTTAACCACAGAAATGTTTGATCTCAGTCGCCGCAAGAAGGTCTCCACGCCGCCCTGGGGGGTGCTGGGCATAATTTGGGTGTGGGGGTCATTTTCTAGTGTCCGTCTTATGAAGGGGCGGGGCTCTCTGTGAAGGCGGCTGCGCGCCCTCCTGCCCTGTCTCTTCCGCATGGTTAAAAGTGTAGCTCCTTACAAATGACAAAGCACGGCTCTAGGTGCAGCTTGGGTGAGGGCAGTTCTCTGCAGACTGCTTTTCCGATGACAGGTTGAGGCTGGTGATCTCTGCATTTTCCACGGCTACAACAGTAGTTGTGTGATTGTGTTAATAGATTTTCTTTTCCTTCAGCATGTCTAAGTGAAGTTCTTGTTACATTTGTAGTAGGTTTTTGTTTTTATGCTAGATGGTGCATACAGTTCATATTGAATTTTCCTACTCTAGAACTAAAGGGATTTTCTCTGTGTGCATTTATGGGTGAGAACAGTGCCTTCAAGAAGACCCCCGTGTAGCGCCGGAGCGCAGGGGCCGGGACAACCTAGGCCGCAGAGTGGGGCCTAACTAACTTTGCCAAATGATCACACGTACACACTAGCTGCAGGTTAGGGCCAATGACCCCGAGCGGTCTCGCTCCTATTCATTAATACTCAGAGGCTGCCCTGCCCCCGAGGTGTATGTGTGCGTGCGTGCGTGTGAGGACGGGCCGGGTGGCACTGTTACTACATCACTCCAAACTCACGGATCAATAGTCCCGGACATGGGAGTTTCTTGAGGGAACCCAGACCCCACGCATAGTCTTGAGTCTTTGGCTCGGAGTTGGGTTGGCCCTGAGATGGTACCTTTGGCTCCGTTGACTCTCCGTTGCTCTCTCTTCTCTGGGCTGCATTCCAGGGTCTGGGGTTTCTCTCGGGGTGCCTTCCAGGGCATCGTTGGTCTCTGGTTCAGGTCTCAGTGGGGATGTCTCCCCTCCTCTCTGGCTTGTGGGCACTCCATTGTCGTGATCACCACTGCCATCATGTTCCACTACCTCAGATGTTTGGCTGGCTTCGTCACACTCTCGAGGGACGCGTTTGAACCACGACACATTTCGTGTGACTGCTCTCGTGCCTCGGGTAGCGGATATCATGGTGCCTTGAATGTTCACAATCTCCCACGTTTCAGGCTCATAGGCGGTGTCGTACTTCCAGTTAGGGTGACGGTTCTTGAGGACAACTTTGTCGCCGACCACCAGGGACCTGGGCTGGGCTCTCCTGGCCCGACTGGCTCTTTCGTTGGTGCGTCTCCTCCTATTTTGAGTGGCGTTCTGGTCTAGCTCCGGTGGACACCAGGAGGGTCCGTTCGGAACGCAGTCTCTTGGTATTTTCTTGAACAGCAGATGTGCCGGGGCGCATCGGGTGGTGGAGTGGGGGGGTTGCCGATATGCGTACAAAAACTGGGACAGACATTCCTCTGCATCTTCACCTCTTTCTACGCCAATCTGGAGCGCTCGGTTCAGTGTTCGTATGAACCTCTCGACTTCCCCGTTGTCTTGGGGCCACTGCAGGGTGATCTTCCGATGATGGATCCCTCTGGCCGCCAGGTAGGTCTGGAACTCTCTTCCTTGAAAGGGTGGGCCATTGTCTGACCTTATTTCCTCCGGAAAACCCATCATGGCAAATATTTGTTCCATTGCTTTCTTCACGTGCGTGAATGCGGTGGATGGTACTACCTTCACCACTGGGAAGCGGGAGTGTGAGTCTATAACCACTAGCGTGTGACGCCCATCCGGGAACGACCCAAAGTCTACGCTGAGCTTAGACCACGGCTCATGGCATGGGTCTTCAGTAATCAGCGGGTGCGGAGCTGGGTCCTGGCCAGTGATCGTACACGAATGACAGTTGCGAACCTTCTCTTCTACTGCAGCGTCCAGTCCTGGGAACCATACTTTCCTACGTAGCCGCGCCTTGGTCTTTGACGCTCCCTGATGACCTTGGTGGGCGAGGCGGACCACTTCTTTCTGTAAACTGGATGGGATCACAATCGCCGTGCCGCGTAGAACTATCCCGTGGGTTCCCACACTGAGTTCGCTCTGCGCTCTCTAAATTTGTTGTCTGAATTGCTGTTCCATGGCTGTTAGGGCACTGACCCCATCTAGGAAGTATTTCCTGCCTCGGTTGGTGAGTGTGTTTTTCACCCTGTTGAGGCATTCGTCTTCGTCAGTAGCTTTGCCAAGGGCTACCAGGGTGAGGGCCACGGGGCACGCCTCCTGCGACAGCATTCTCACAAATTCCTCGACCTCCTCTGTGTCTTCCATCACCTGGTCATGGGTAACTGTGCTCGGGTGCCGTGACAGGAAATCTGCCGGATTGTCTGCTCCGGGACGGTAGGTGACCTCGAAGCGGTATGTCTGCAGCTAGACGGCCCACCTCTCAATGCGGGGAGGGGCAAGCCTGTCCGTCCCCCCGAATAGCGGCACCAGAGGCTTGTGGTCGGTGACAGCCTTGAACTCGTGGCCATACAGGTATAAGTGGAAATACTGGCACGCCCACTTGATAGCCAACGCTTCGCGCTCGATCTGCACATATCTTATTTCCGTGGCGGTCAATGCCCGACTGGCATAGGCGGTGGGCACCCACTTGTGGGCTTCCGTCTCTTGCATCAGGACAGCCCCAAGACCGACCGGGCTCGCATCCACAACCACTTCCGTGCGCCGGTGCGGCCTGAAATATGCCATGACCTTGTCGTCAATCAATGCGTTCTTTACCGCTGAAAATGCTTCATCCTCTTTTGCAGACCATGTCCATGGCTGTCCTGCTTTGGTCAGCACTCTTAAGGGTTCCGAGAGGGATGCCAGGCCAGGGATGAAGCGGACACAGTAGGTGTCCATCCCTAAGAAACTCCTGACCTCTGTTGCAGATGTTGGTTTTGGCGCTGACCTTATTGCTTCTGCCTTTTTCGGGTCCACCTGAAGTCCATCCCTCGAGCAAATGTACCCGAAGAATTCTATCGATTCTTTGTAGAAGGAGCACTTGGCTCGATGTAAGCTGAGGCCATGATCAGCCAGGCGTTGTAGGGTGGCCCTAAGGTGTATGTGGTGTTCTTCAAGTGTTTTTGAGAAGACTAGGATGTCGTCACTTAGATTTATGACCCCCGGCAATCCCGATAGCGTCTCCTTTACGGCGTTTTGAAAAACTTTGGCGGCGGATGAAACACCAAAGCTTAGCTGTTTGTACCTCCGAAGGTCGACGTGTGTAGAGAAGGTGGTTATGTTGCGGCTGTCCGGGTGTAACTCGGGTTGGCGGTAGCCGGCGTTCAGATCTAGTTTCGAAAACCAACGGGCTCCATTTAGATCCACCACGATGTCGTCCATCGTGGGCATCAAGTGCCTTTCTCTCTTCACTGCTTTGTTGGGTAGGCGCATGTCCACGCATAAACATATGGCACCAGATTGCTTGGGTTTTGGGGCAACCTCGAGAGGAGAGACCCAAGGCGTCGGGCCCGACACCTTTTCTATAACTCCCAACTCCCCAGCTCCTCCTCTACTGTGGTCGCAGGTGAAATGGCACCCGTCTGTGTCTCAACGCCGTTGGCCTCACTGTATGGTCTATGTGTAGCTTGAAAGTCTTTCCTTTCAGGCGGCCGAGTCCTTGGAACAGTGTAGGGAAGTCTTTCAGCATCGCATCTGTGTGTAGCTCATGCACTTGGCGTGCAAAGAACATCAGCAGTATGGCAGCTGAACAGTGTGCCGCGCTTTCCTCCCGTCACGTGAAACCTTGTCTTCACCTCCTGGTCGTTGCATGCCGCCACCCCTTCTATTACCCCTCTCACAGGGAGCAGGTCATTGCTGTCGTAGGTGTAGATTTTCGCTTTAGATTGCGCTAGTGGTGGGCGTGGAGACAGTTTTTCGTACTGGATGCTGTCCATCACATTTACCGAGGTCCCGGTGTCGATCAGAGCCTGTACTGGGGAGCCGGCTATGGTGATCTCACACATGGGGGGTGGCCTTCTCCTCGACCCTTCTCTTCCTACGAACGACACAAAGAAGACGTCGATGTCGTCATCCTCCAGGTGGAACGCCGATCGTGAGGCGTCGCTGCAGGGTCCAGGGTCTTCTAGCGACAGTTGTCGCACCGCTTGGGCAGGGCCCCTTGTGCTCGTTCCAGGGCGGCGACCGCCGCTGCTGTGGTATACCTTCGCGAAGTGATTAGGCTTTCCGCAGTTCGAGCATATTTTTCCTTTCGCGAAACATCTCCCTCCTGCTGGGTGGTCCATGCCGCAGTTGCCGCATGCAGCGCGTGGCGTTGTTGGCGTGTTCCCTTTTGCCATGGGTGGTCGCCGGCGGATCACATCCACTTGTTCCTCCTTGATAGTTGGTGTCTTTGCCGCTACTCCGGGACGGTTCAGGGCAGCCTGCATCTCATCTGCCTTGGCATTGGAGAGCTCGTGCGACCTTGCTAGAATGAGGATTTCGTCCAGGGATATTCGCGGTTGTCTGAGAATGAGACGCCTGAGTTGCATGGGCCTGCAACCTTGGATGAGTTGCGCCTGTATCTCTAGTCTTTGGTCTGGTAATTCGCAGGCCGTCGCAAGTTTTCTCAACCTCGCGTAGAACGTGTCAATGGATTCCGATTCACCTTGTCGTGCCTGGCGTAGCTTGAACCATTCGTTGTCTGGGTTCACCCGTGGGTCAAAGTATCGATTCAGCGCAGTGCCCGCCGCATCATAGTCATGGGCTTCACCTTTGTCTGGCAGGGTCTCAAATAGTTCGTAGAGTTCGTCCCCACCATAGCACATCAGCAGCGAGCGCTTAACTCTTCCATCCGTTTCTCTTACTCCCACAAAATAATGGTCAAGGCGGCCTATCCACAAGCGCCACCGCGCCGCTGCCGTGAACAGGTCAGAGAGTTCGCTGAATGGTGGGAGAGGAGCCACCAACCCATGGCCGGGAGGGGTAGGCGTGGTGGCTGCTACAGGGCCTGGGGTATTTGCAAGTCTTGGGGGTGGCGCAGCCTGCTGCGGTCCAGTTGGTTGCAGGGCTTGCTGCGCTGCTGGGGCCTGCTGCGTCGCTGGGGCTGTAGCTGCGCCTCCGTCTCCCCCTGGTTGCACGTTCATGCTGCCGGGTGAGTGGGCACGTGGCTGACATCCGTTGATGTTGACCGCTCCCTACTCTGAGAGGCGCGTGGGCGGGGCTTCTCCGTGTCCTATCCGCGCTGTTGATTGCGCCTAGTTTGGCCACAGGGTACTTGCAGTCTGGTAGGGCACCCCTCGCTGGGCTTGGCGGTGGTTGAGTGCAGTGGGCTGTGGTCTTGCAGCGCTGGAGCTTGCTGGCGCTTCGTGTGAGTATCTGTCAAAAGGGAAATGAATGTTTGTTCTTACCCTACCTCTTTATTCCCGAAGGTTGGCCTGCATGCAAATGTCCAAGTTGCCTTGGGTGAGAACTGTTGTATCTTAACGCAGTGTTTGAATACTTTTAAATTTATTTATGTTCTTCCTGCAGATTTTCACTGACTTTACTGTGACAGAGGAGTCAAACCACGTCGGTTCTTTTGCCCGGTTGAGCTCTACCCACGCATGCGATCTCATTCCTGACCTGTTATTCTGGAATAAACATCAGCAAATTAAGCTGGGAGTACAATTGAAGCAATAACTCACCCAAGGTGGCCGCCCTCTTTAGTTGTCCGCAGATGGGAGTTGCCGTTCTTGTTTTTTTGAGTCAAGGTGGCACTCCAGCAAGTTTCACTTTCTCGTCCTTTCGTAATGGTTACAGGGCGTCGCTGTACACAGCAGCCCGGCCGCTGAAGGAGGGTGTGTGTCCACGGCACGCCAGATACGGCCGCAGTCACGAGTGAAAGCAGTGCTCAGGAAGCTCGGTGGGTGACTGCACCTGCCGCGGGCATCCATCTGCCTGTAGGTCACGCATCCAGTGCTGGAATCGAAAACACTTTACTCCGGGAAACCATAAATCCAGCACATGCCGATGACTGATATTTGCGTTGCACATATATATATATATATATAAGTAAGTGAGTTCCTACTTTGTACTCAGAGGTCCTGTTATTAATACATACAAACTACTCCATGCGTTACAGTTTAAATCTTGAATTTGCTTTTCACCCGTTTGTGCACTTTTACCCTATGATCCCTAACAGTGGAGACGTGGTGTGATTCCTACTCGTTAAAACCATCCTATACATTGATTTACATACTTGTATAATTAATTGTCAATGTGTGCATGTGATGTAAAGCGCTCTGACACCTTTCGTTGGTAGTGCTATAATACAATTGCATAAAAAAATATATTAATTGCTATTCTAATTGTTACTCATTTGAATACTTGTACAGATTGAAAAATGTGTACATTGCATTCATATTTCTTACTTATGGTGGTTGACCAAATTCAAAATCTGCCTCAAATCCGTAGTTTGTCTTAAAAGTGATAATAAGCGGTGTCCCTTTGTCCTCAATTGCATTGACATCTAGCTGTTAGGCTCACAATAGCTTCCATTCAGTACTCGCACAAAAGTTGGGCTGTTGGCCCTTTAATTCGACCTTTGTTTTGAGCCTAGCTGGAATCTAAAATATGGAAGGTCCCGCCCCGCCTGTACATTGCTGCTCTGAACAAAAAGCAAGCAGCATGCTGACTCTGCTGAATTTTGTTCTATTGTTGGCAAATTACATCAGGACAAATTCAGCATATTTCATTGGGTCCACACAGATCCCCAATCCGGCTCAATAATAGGTGCCAGCTCCAGAATCGAGCTGGATCCCCCTTCATTCCAACACAAAACGTATTTCAATTACGACAGGGTTAACCTAGCTGTTCATCCTTTTAAAGCCAATAATACAGCTGCAACATGGTGTAAGTAATTCTTTATTGTTTGATTATTCTTACAATATTGCTAATACAAAACATATACTATATTGGATAAAACCATTAAAAAGCAATTGCTCCATAAAAGTCATTACAATTCATTATACCTCTTCATTTTATAACTTCATCTTCCAATGTTGTCTAAACTATCAATAAAAACCTTACAAAGGCAGCATTCATGGTTATATCATTTGAGTGGAGACATGTTTTCAGTGCATGCCTACAGGTCCTTATTCCTCGTATATTAAAAGGAAATTTAAGTAAAGTTCTTCTTTCATTATGAAGTCCAGGACAAATGCATAAAAGGTGGACAATATTCTCCTCTCCATTTTTACAAAGTCCTCATATTGTGCAACTCTCCATTCTTTTCCACGGAAGAAGATGACTAAGTCCCAGGAGTATTCCAAATCTTGCTTTGAGAAGAACTTGCTTATTTTTTTCTGACCACGGAATTTCAGATAATCTTGAACCTTCTTTTTAGTACAGCCATTTATTATTGTCCATGCATGTTTTCTTTCTATGAGTGTATCTTTATCATTTACAAGTGATAGATGGTTTGTTGTTCGATTGATTATCTTTTTAAAAGATACTTTATTTATCAAATTATTCCAAATTGGCATGACCTCAAACTCTTCTATCGCTTCCTTAAGATAATTCCAGGCAGGTGACTTCACATTATTATTTATTTCTAGCCATAATAACTGTGATATCTGATTATCATGATCATTTTTTATCCGATTCCAAGTTTTGATAAAATGACCCTTTCTTGCATAATATTGATTATTTAAACCAAATTCCAATCTAATTTGTGCAGGTGAGGCATTATTTGGGAGATAAAAAAGAGATTTATATGTTTTAGAAAGCTCTTTATTTGTTATTTCAGTGTCCTTCCCCATGAGTGCTTCACTGCCATATGTAATGGTTGGAAGAAGTTTTGCCCCTATAATCTTCAGAAGGGGCCGATATGTGAGGTTGCCAAGTGATTTCTGTAAAATCCTAAATGCTGCAGTCAAAGCATTTGCCTTCCTTTGTATGTCCTTTTTTTTGCGGATGATAGTTTCCTTTCTCATCGAATAGTACACCCAAATATCTGTATACTTCAACTTGTTCCAATTGGGTGTTCTCCATATACCATTTACTTTTATGTCTTAATTTTATATTCTTAGTGACCACCATGATTTTTGTTTTGGTTTCATTTATCACCATTCCATTTTCTTTTGCGTATATGGTTATTCGATTAATTAGCCGTTGTAATCCAACTTTGGTATGGCTTAGAAGAATGGCATCATCTGCATAAAGTAAACTAGAAATCTGTTTGCCAGCTAATTTCGGTGGATGTGAATTTACTTCATCCAGGTTTCCTGTTAGATCTGCCAAAAACAAATTAAAAAGGAGGGGGGCCAATACACATCCCTCTTTTAGTCCTTCAGTTGCTGGGATTTTTTTTGATAATGTTTGGCCATCCCCCATTCTCACTCTAACCCAGTTTCACTATAGAGTAATTGAATCAATTTTAGCAGATTAGTTGGAATGTTTTTTTGCTGGAGCTTTTTCCAAAGTAGATTTCTTTGGACACAATCAAAGGCAGATTTAAAATCTACAAAACATAAATACAATGGCTGTCTGGCTCTGATTGACTTGTCAATTAGTAATGATAATACTAAAATGTTTGTTGATGTTCCCAAACCTTTGATAAAGCCAGTCTGATTCGGTGGCAGTATCTTGTTTTCTGTTGCCCATTCATTTAAATTCATTAGCAATATCCCAGCAAACAGCTTAGCATCTGTATCTTGTAGGGTGATAAGCCTATAATTTTCCGGAAGCGCCCAGTTTCCTTTTTTAAAGATTGGTAAAATTAAAGACCCTCTCCATGACTCTGGAATAGCACCTGTCTGTATAATTTCTTTAAAAACCTTTAGTAGATATCCTGAC
Organism: Lissotriton vulgaris; assembly: GCF_964263255.1. Lineage (NCBI taxonomy): Eukaryota > Metazoa > Chordata > Amphibia > Caudata > Salamandridae > Lissotriton > Lissotriton vulgaris. The sequence continues at coordinate 844,125 of NW_028247511.1, read as the reverse complement.
CATAATTCCGGATTTTCTTTATAGAGGGCAAACGGAATACCATTTGGTCCTGGTGCCCCATCTTTCTGCTTCTTAATATATTTTGTTATTTGGAATTTTGATATTTCAATTTTTTTCTCAATCTTATAGTCTAGTCTCTTTGAGGTTTGTATTTCAATTTTTCACCCATTCTTGCTCGGTTAAAGTTGATGACACCACCAATTTATTCGGACGTACTAAACCATTTATGATTTTCCAGAACTCTCTTGCGTTTGTTTGTTTGCTTGCATGGAATAATTTTGCCCAGAATACTTGCTTTGCTTGGTTTCTTTCATTCCATATTAACTTCTTCAAGTTTTGATTTATAGCTTTTAATTTACCCAGAATTTCCTCATTGTCAATGGAATTTTTAATTGGTCTTCGTATCCTATTTCGAGTTCTTTTTAATTTTATTATTGTATACGGAAGGTTTATATATGTTTTCTTTTCATCTCGTTGCTCGTTATTGTTCATTTTAATTAATTGCACTTGCGATTGAGGTTTGACCAACTTCATTGTAAAATATACCCACTGTTCAATCCGCGATTCCGTTGTTCTATCCTTAAAGCAATTCTCGATAAGTTTCTGGACTTGTTCATTCATTTCATCCTTATTTTGGACAGTCCAAAGAAGTTTTTTATAATTTATCGTTCCCTGGTACCCCGGCACAGTTTGGTATGATTGATTTATATTACTCCTGATGTTGGTAATTATTATCTGCTGACAATGGTCACTATCTGCAACTTTTTCAAGCTGATATGAAAGGATGTTTTGAAAGATATTGAGTGATGTCATTGTATAATCGATCCTTTCCTTGCATTGTGAGAGATATATGTATATGCCGGAGGAATATCTGCTTTGACTCTCCCATTAAGAATACGCGGACCCATTGTTTCTATGTCCTTAACAAATTGTATACCAATTTTGTTTTGTAAGGGGTTTGTCTCTATTCTTAGGTCCTGATGGGGAATTGACCATTGGTGATCTTGGGATTGGGTAATATCATCCCTTATAAAAGGTGCTAGTAAATGCAGGTTAAAGTCCCCAGTCATCATAAAGTCTGCTAAAGGGTCATCCAACATTTGTTCCAGCAAATAGTTATTCAGTGTTGCACATATTGATTCTCTACTACTGCGTGTTGGATGTATATATACATTAATCAGGATTAAGTGCTTTATTGTCTGATTAGATGTTTTATATTTCAAATTGACTATTAAAATGTTCGTGCTGTTGGAGACCAATTGCTCATGCTCAGCCTGTAGGTTACTGGAAATAAATGTTGCTAGCCCCCCACTTGGACGGCCATATTTGTGGATTTTATTTGCATATTCAAATTAACCTATATAGCCCTGTAACATAAATGGATTGGTTTCCCATGTTTCCTGCAATAGGATAATCTGACATGGGTGAGGTATAGAATCTATGTGTACATTGTAAATCTTTGTTCCTACTCCATTTATGTTCCATGAACAAATCATCATTTTTTCGATCTCTTTTAATTTTCTTGGGTGGAGCATAATTCTTTTCCATCATTGTTCCTTATTGCTATGTAAAGCCAGGGCAATCCATTTCTCATTTATTCCTAAATATTTTTCTATTTTCCTTTGCGGCAATGTTACTCCTACTTTATGGGTAGACCTACCCTGGGCATTTTTTAGTACGGTATCCTTCTGGATGTTAGATTTTATCTTCTGTGCCTGGTCTATCTCACTAATAAGTGGCGTCGGATAAACCTTTGGAAGTTGCTTACTGATTAATATGCTCCAAGCCTTAAATCTCTCATATTTGTTTAGTATTTGTTCTGCAATTGACATTGCATTTAATGTAATTAATGTAGGTGCCTGGTGACTATCCTTATCAGTCATAAATTCAATTGAGTCAATATCCTGACTCACTATTTTAGCTAGTGATGGGATTGATCTAAATAGTCAAAGTATATTCCCTCTATTTAATGTGTCTTGTCTCCCTCTCAATTCGAATTCTGGTTTAATAATAAGTTGCACTTTCTCGTTTGAATGATAGTGGTCCTGCCCTTCTATTTTCATGGCTTGCTTCGTTTTATAAGTAATTCACTTTACCCCTTCCTGATTTTCAATAACAAGGTGGTCCCACTCTGGTAATTTTGCTTTTGTCTCTACTGTATTTTTCGTATTCCTTTTGTCTTCATCATTAACTTTCGGATATGTTACTATTTTTTCGTCAACATATTGATGTTGTGGATGACTTGTTTTTATGGTTACCTTTATAGGAGTGCTATCGCTCCATCTCTGAGATCTGTAAATGATCGGGCAACTATCATATTCCTCCTCCTTTTCTAGTAGCTTTTCTTGGATTTGAGGAGGGCTAGCTATAATCCTTAGTTCCGCTGGATCTTCTAGTTTTCTACTTTTTACAAGCTGCGGCGCTTGCTCTATAAGTAGCCCTTTATTCACTGATTTTATTTTCCTTGAATTGGTACCTTCCTCCGCAGTTTTTTGTTCCATCCCAGTCTGGCTTGTTTTAGCGCACTTATTAGCTATATTTTTTTGGGCCTTCTCTTTTTCCATGGTTGGTTCAAATATGGCAAAGTATTTATAATTCCCAATATTGGATGTAGGTGAGATCTTTTTTCCTTCTCTAGGTGATGCATTTCTTAGATCATATCCTTGCGTGTCTATGGATGTTATCAGGTCTTCATCCGATTGTATTGCTACGCAGTTTTTAATTGTTTCCTTTTTCCTTGCTTTGCGTAATTTTTTCCTTTGACGTTTTGACATAGTGAAACCTAGGGTTTCCTGCTCTTTGTATTCTTGATCTACCCTTGTTTCTATAGTGGTTGACTCATCCCGTGTTTGATCCAATAATTGTACATCTACTGATGTTATTCTTTCGCCTTGTACCTTTGGTTTTGTCTGCGTTTTATTTGGTGGTGTTAATTCTGTCCCATCAATACTTTTAGTACAACTATTATTTTCCTTATCAATACTCAGTTTAGATTTGTCTTTCAATTTTTCACGATCCTTTCCCTTTTCCTTTTGTATGGTCTTTTTAGTGTCTTCTATTATGGTATGCAAAACCTCTGGTATTTTTGCTAGCTTGTCTATTATGGGTACACAGATACAATCTGTGACCATTTTTTCGTTGTCATTTTGAGCTCTAATTATCAGATCATTGAGCTGAGCAAGTTTGTTGTCAATCCCCGCAACTGCGTTTGCCATCATTTTGAGTAGATCAATTTGAATATCCATTTTGTTGGATTGATATTTGAGTGCTTCTAATGTCAGAGTTGAGGTTTGGTAAAAAATATCCCAGTTCATCCCCATATCTTTTACTCCTATTTGGTTATCCTGGGTTGACTTTCCATTTCGGTATTCATTGGTAGCGGAAATTGGATACTCTGCCCTGAGGATGCCATTTGTTTTTTGATCCGAGTCTTCATTTATTTTATTTCCTAACTCATCTCCCCCATTTGGATTATCTTGTCGTATTCCATGAGGATCTTCGTCTTCATGAATGGTGCTCCCTGTATTGTAACTTTGAGTACTCAATTGTCTGGTCGTTCTTTCCTCAGTAACTGTTTGAGGTCTTTTTTTGATTTCTACATTTACTTCTGTTGACATTATTGTCAATATTTGTTCCTACAAACCTCCCTTGATTACCTGATTGGCATTGGAATAGTTGAACACAGAATCGCCTATATAGCCATTAGTGTCCTTAGTTATTTCCTCTGATACATATAATACATCAGATAACTCCATTTCTATAGGATTATTTTGATGATTTGTCACAGATGTAGTTGCACTTAATATGTCCTGGTCTGTGATTTGGAATTCGTTCTCAAATTGTACATTAGAATTATGCTTTGCATTCTGGGACTTGTAATCTTGTTTTGAGCCATTATGAAAATCAGAACGGCAACTCCCAGAAGGCAAAGATACATTCTGTAGTCTTGGCTCATTTTGATTCAGCCAATTGGACCAACACTTGTGTTAGTGATATGTAAAAGCAAAGCCCATGAATGGAATGAAGAAGTTGTATTGTGCCACTTGAAACTATCTGTTCATCCTGTGGCAAGAGTCCCTTAAAATGTTTGAGAACTGTCGCAGTTTAGACTTTTAAGCTGACAGCACTTATATGCTAGTATTCGTTTTTTCCTGCACGCGCACTATTAAAAGTGAAACTACAATTTTTAAAATGCAACATGGTTTTAGCAAAAAATTCAAGACAAGCCGATAGTATCGGTGTCACACTTGATAACTTGCCACTTGACATCAGGAATTTCATAAGAGGCACATAAGCAGAGGATTATTCGTCCCCATGCCCTGCGGTTTTTGAAGGCCACTTTCACTTGTCCTGCATCATATTTGTTGGACTTGACCCTCGCTGCAGGGTCAACCCCAATCATTTTACCTTCACCCCTCCTGTTTTCTGAATCCGTTTTTGTTGGCTTTTAGGACTCTGTGCACTTTACCACTGCTAGCCAGTGCTAAAGTGCTTGTGCTCACTCCTCTAACATGGTCAAATTGAATTACAACCAATTGGCACATTTAAATTACTTATCAGTCTCATTTAAAGGAGTACTACACATACCCAGTGCCTGTAAATATAATGCTACTAGTGGGCCACCCACTTAAGTAGCCATTTCAAACTTGTCTCAGCCTGCCACTACAGTCTGCATGTAGTATTAAACTGCTATTTCGACCTGGCAAAATAAACCTTTTGGAGGCCTTGATCTTTATTTTTAATATCTATAGGTACTCCTAGGGTGGGCCCTAAACAGCCCACAGGGCAGGGTGCACTTTACTGAAAAAGTTGGGCATGTAATTTTAAGTTTTACATGTCCTGGTAGTGAAAAACTCTTAAAATCGTGTTTTACTACTGCAAGGTGTACACCTCCCATAGGTTAACATTGGGCTCTCTTATACATTCAATCAGGAGATACCTTTTGATTGGTAACTAGTAGGAAAGTCAAATTTGGTCTTCAATAAATTGTAATTGAAAACCCTCTTTGGTGTTAAAGCCGGATTTCAAGTCTCAATTCAGAAAATGCCACTTTTAGAAAGTCAGCATTTTCATGTGTTTCCTGGGTTGCATGCCTGGGTGTAGTTGTCAGTTGGCCTTTGTGTATTCCATCCAGACAGTAACACAAAGGAGGACTTGGTGTTGGCAGGTTGGGCCATCCAGACAAGATGGGAGGGATGAAGCTGTTGCCTGTCACACTTGCACATCAAAGACACTGTCTCAGCACACACACACAAAGAACTTCAAACAACTCTATTGTGCCCCTGGACTTCCTAGGACCAGGTAGGGAGGAAGAACATTCCAGACACTGCAGTGGGGGAAACACTCCTGAATGGTCTTCCATTTAAAGCGGGGCACCAGGTAAAAGAATATAGACCCTCAAACCCATTCTTCAGTTCACTCCTGGACCTGTGTAAGAACTAGAAGTCTCGTGTTCTAATCTAGGACCCCGATCAATATTGTGACCTTATGCCCCAATACGGCTATAATCCATCCATACCCCTATAATGGCATAAACGATCAGAGCCATATTTCAGAAACTGGCCTCTGCAGCTCATTACAGTAGATGACACCGAGTTCTTTCAACAGATAAAACCCCCAGCAACCTGGGAAAGCCCCGCTTGCTATGTTTTGATTAGTAATAGAACTCTAATGAGCACTGTAAGAACGACCGGTTCTTAGTGACATCTTTATTGACGTCTTATGTCCAAAACGTACATCAAACAAGGCACCTTCCAGGTATAAATAATACCAACGTTGCCTTAAGCAAACACAGCGGTGGTGATAGAGAATACAGGAGCAGAACAGCTGTCCCTTGCAGAGCCCAGCAGATGCAAGAAGCCCACGGACGCTGCCCCTCCTCCTCCTTGACGCGCTGAGAAAGACGCTGTCTTTTCTCCTGCCGAGAAAATCCAGCTCCGGCGTTTCCAGCCTACCCTTGCGGGTAACTGGGATATCGAGTCCTGAGAGGAGATACAAGACCTCCAACATTCTATTCCAGAAGTACAGTGTTGACTAAACCCTTAGAGAGAATTCTTGAAGCAAACTCTTGGTAAAACCAACTTAACTTAAACTGCTACTTACTTACTCCCTTCCACGTATTAGGCTTAGGTCAGGTACACTGGGGTAGGCGTATCAGAAGCATCAGTTGAGTACGTTAGTCAAATGTATATATGAATGTATATATTTTATTCATTTTAACCATTGTATGGCTAAGAAACCATATCAGTGCTTTTACAGTATTATTTCGCAATCCTCCTTTTACTGTACGCACTTTTTATAATAACAAGTCTTGCAATTGTGGCAATTCATTTCTCTTGCATGAGAAGAAAGACTGTTCAATAAATAATACCCTTTATTGAAAACGCCCGTCTCTCTATTCTCTGCATCCTGGTGAAAGTAATCTGCACAACTGACTGAGTGAAATAGCTGTCTATTGTTTCACACGACTCTAGAGATTGACTCTTATTCTAAGGAGCAAAGTTGTCATGTTTATGCGGTTGTTGGAAAACTGAATCCCTTCTTGTCTGAGCCAGGGGAGCTGATCACTTCCTATTCAGTCAAGAAAGTTTCCAGTGACCTCTGAGCTAGTTGGTACAAACCCAATTAAGTTTAGCATAGTAAGTAGAGACCTGGAAGACTGCACTTCTACGTCTACACTGCTGGTTATGTTATTCCAATGCGCAGGGCCTATACGGAAAATAGGAACTACACTACATGGCGCCCAACGTTTGGTAAGGCGATAAAACTAATGCAAGACGTTAGAGTAACTCAGTCGTGCTTTTTCACACAGACCCTTTCTACCGTAAATACTCCAATAGACGTCTGGAGTGGGTGAAAGGTTAAAATCCGCCCGAACTTAGTAGGAAGAGATTCCTATGTAAAGCTCTGGTTTATTCAACGTTGAAGGATACAGTGTTCCAAAATATTGTGCACCTAATCTTTGTCTCCTTGGAGACCAGCTCTGAAAAACTTTCATTTATACAATGTCAGTACTAGACAACGGGACCGCTGAAGCCGCAGTAGATGCGAATCAACGGGACGCCGGTGTTAATGAACCGGGTTCCATAATCATCCCGGTCAACATAAGAAAAACTATAACGTTAAAACTTATAGAAAATGGACTAACCACACAAGGTGGCACAGTCGTCTTCGTGATAGAGGCACACGAATATCGGCAGACAGAGGTATTCTATTCTTGGATAAAATTTCCAGCGGCAAACGCTGCCACACACGAGTTCCACTATTACAAAATAGAGGATCCACCGGAAGAGTACGCTCCTTTCGAGGAGATTGAAATCCCATTAAAATACCAAGAGCATCTGCTCTGGTTTAAAGGCACCCTAAAACACAATGATCATATTACCAGGCTCGGTCCACTAGGTAGACCAGGAGCAACGTGGCCGGTTCTAGCCAGCTACACACCACATCCGGACATTGCAAAAATGTCGAAAGAAGAAATTTTAGCACAGCTAAAAACATTAATCAAAATACATAGACAATTAGTCCAATATGTAATGCGGACTGCAACAGTCCAAACAGCTGTTAATGTCCCAAAGCTGACCCCTCATCAGGGGAACACAAATAAAATTACACCACAGAACATACAATCATGTCTTGGTAAAACACCCATAAAACGGGAACAAATTCCTTTCTGGTTAGCGCAGAAAATTACTCAAATAGAGGCAGTATTTCCGAATACTACCCCTATTGAGAAACACAGAATTCTGACCAATGGGGGTCGCACCACACGTGGAGGACTGTGACACTTGGGGTACAGTCTTTGCTTCCATTTACACAAAAACACATGGTGTTCAGTCAATGGCGGTAATACCAGATGTGCTAAAACAGATTCAGAATGAATACGGTCCAGAACCTGCTTTAACTCTTGGTATGAAATTACTGAAAGACTTCAAGCAGGTCTCGGCTGTATTACTAGCCAACATAAAAGGAGAAGCAGCATCTGTGGCGATCCGCCAGAAGTTGAAGGAAACAGATATAACAGATCAACCAATTGAGCTTGCCAGAATTATAGAAAAATGTTATGAAGAATTAGGTAGAGACAGCTTGGGTGGGAAACCAGTAAAACCCCAACTACTCGAAAATCCTGAAAAATTATTTATTAAAAATAATTCAAACACTCCTAAAAAGAGCTGGGATGGAAATAAACAATCCACTCCCAAGGAAAAAAAATTCCAGTCCAGAGGAAGGTCTCCTCGATGGAGGGAAAGAACTCCGACTCGAGAACACCAGTCTCCCCAGAGGAAGCCCTCTGAGAAAAGATATAACCTTAGAAATAGGGATAACTTGAAGAAGCCTGATAGATATCAAAGTATTGATACACGTCCCTCTCGATCTTTTTCGCAGAAATCGGAAAGAAGAGGACGGTCAGACCCAGGAGAGCACACCAAGTCCAAAAACAAGGAACCTGCTCAAAGTAAAAAATCACAATTTCCAAAGAAGAAGGTAGCCAGTATTAGAGTAATCGAACATGCCGAGAATACTGAGGACACAGCTGAAAAATGGGAAGTGGGCACAGACAATGCTAGACAGTGCAGCAGAAATCACCATAGCTCGCAAGATCCTGATGAGTCATCTGGAGACAGTGGACACGAATGAATACATTCAAGTAGAAACTGCCGACACCAGAGTTAGCGAACCTCATAAGATATACGAAATAACACTGCGTATAGAGGGAGATAATACTAGGAAAAAAAGGGGTCTATTTTGGGATAAACTCTCAAAAGGCTATGATATTCTGTTAGCTGAAAAGGATTGGCCCCTGGAGTTTGTCAGGGAGTGCCCTTGTGGCGAAGAAATAATTATGCCTGCCTTCTCGAATCACATTCCGATTCACACTAAATATATATATGCAAGGATATGGGCAGTAGCCCAGGCACCAGCATTATATAAAAATCATGTAGGACTCTCTTCCTCACAAAATCCAGTTAAAAAGTCAACCGACTGCACAAAGGCAGTACCCAATTAAGCAAGAAGCTAAAAAACAGGTCAGGGAGATTTTAGATCAACTTGAATACCAGGGGGTGATTGAAACATGCACCTCTCAAATGAACAATCCTTTCTTTCCTGTCTCCAAACCGGACGATTCATATCGTCTTGTTTTGGACTACAGACACCTAAACTCATGTTGCAAAAGATTTGCAGTACAAAATTTGCATAGTGCTGCACTAATGAATAACATAGTTTGCAAAAAATATAAAACGACATTAGACATATCTAATGGGTTCTTTTGTCAAAATATTGCACCAGAAAGCAGATACTTGACCGCTTTCTCAGTAATGGGGTCACAGAAAAATTTCTGTAGGCTCCCACAAGAACAGCCCAGGATTATTCTCAGCCAGAGTAACAGAGTTACTACAAATATATGATGATGAGGCATTATCTTACTTCGATGACATCTATCTAACAGACGACGACTTGGAGACTCACTTGAAAAGGGTGAATACCATAATACTTGGGTTCGCAGCAGAGGGTTACAAATTCAACTTTAAAAAGTCAAGAATTGCCCATCTGACAGTACTATTTTTAGGATACGAATTATCAAGTGAAGGAAAAAGCCTGGCGGACAACTTCTTAGAGAAGTGAGCTGTACTCCAAACTCCAAAAACGCTGAAGAACTTACAATCAATTCTAGGTTTCCTGAATTTCGGAAGAACTTACATTCTAAATTATGCGGAGAGGGTTAAACCTCTCTACGAACTAATTAAACCTGATTTTAAACCAATCAACTGGACTCAAAAACACACAGAAATTTTGAGATCATTGCAAACAGACATGTTAGCAAAAGCAATATTGGATACACGTGACAATACACGAATCCTTGTAATCCGAGTCATCCCAGGAAGATGCGGATTCACGTACCTGACCTCTAATGAGGGAGAAAAGGTACCAATTTCAATTAAATCTCACTTGTACACACAAGCAGAAAAAAACATTCAGTCTCACAGAAAATACTGTGAAAGCAGTGTAGACTGCAATAGCTAATGAACGAGAACTAGCACACGGCAAAAGGATCAATGTTCTCACAGCGGAATCCGCCTTCGAGGTGCTATTCAGCCCAGTAAACCTGCCTACAGTGTCACTGGATCCGAAATGGATACAGTGTGTAAATTCTCTTGGCGCGGAAGATGTGAAATACTATTTCGCCCCGCACATGAAAAAACTGAATGAGTTAACTTATGAAAAAGAATATCCTCTGCCAATCGAAATTCTTCCTCTACAACAGTACTCCTGTATAATCTATACAGACAGATTTGTACAGCATTATAACGTAGAAAATAAATCCTACGATGCAGCCTGTGCGATTAGTAAAGGTCGCTGGCTGTGCGGTAAATTCAGACCGAAAATAACAAAAACTGAATCACTGAGAAACTGTTCGGCTCAGCGAGCTGAAATCAGATCTTTAAAGATGGCGCTTGAAAATGCAGAACGTGAATTCCCGACACTAATCGTGTGCGATTCGCATTTTTGCGTGAACTCTTACAATAATAAGTTGCAGAGCTGGATTCAAAATGATTACAAAGATGACACAGGTGCCACAATCAAGCATAAAATGCTTTGGAAACAGGTAGTTCTTTTACAGAACTTACAAAAGACTCACGTGATACACACTCTGAGTCATCAACGTGATGGCGTTCACTTTGCAGGGAATTCATTGGCTAATACAGCCATAGCGGAAGCAACTAAACCGGCTTCCGTAGCCACAAAAAAGCGTTCAGAAAAATACATAGACGGGGAAACCATGCTGGCAGTAAAAACGTCCTTAAAAAGCGACCGCAGCACTACCCGTGAACTATCCACTCAATTATGCATACGTAATTGATGCAAACTCCGTTCCTTTTGCTCGAATCCCTGGAGTGGGGGATAGGGTAATTCCAAACACGAACCGGAGAAAGTTATTAATAGCAGACGCACACATGGGTGAAGGTCCAAGGCACAAACAGATGAAGGAATCTCTGACTGAATTACAATCAGAGTACCGGTGGCCGGGGATGAGCGTGCAACATCAAATATATGTGAAGAACTGTCCCGACTATGACAGAGATCGCAGTAATGAGCCGGTCCAGTCTGTTGCCCAGTTACCGTTTATAGACAGGGTAATGCTGTCTATATGCAAACCAGCGTCCTATTAATTGTTTAAGACTAAAATTCACTTAAAAAATGTGGCCCCAGCGCTTGGCTGACGCCAAAACTGTTATAAAAGATCTGCGAGTCCTTATCGGCACATACGCAATTGCCATGTTCTATTCTGGCCAGGGTCCTGCTTTCAGCTCTCAAGCTTATAAGGAGGCCATGGCCAGTATGGGCGTTGGGTTGCGATACTCTTGTCCATCACACCCTGAGGGAAACAGTGTAGTGCAAAGAAAAAACCGAGACATAAAGCAATCTATAACAGCAAAGGTATTAGGTTCGGGTGATGGGTGGGTCAAACATTTAATAAGTGTCCAACTTAGTCTAAATAATTTGCCAAGAAATTCTCTAAAAGGTTTCAGCCCGTACGAACTATTGTTCGGAACTAGAATGCATGTTCAGGACCTCGATAGTCAGGCTTCAGTGGTAAAAGATAAGAATAAAGACTTTGATATCAAAGATCGTTTGGCTGTTTTACAGGACTTGAATGAAACAAGAAAATCCTTAAGCAACATAAAGTTAAAGCAACAGCCAACTACCACTGAAGACACACCACCTGTCCCAGCAAGACCTGTCTGGATTCCAAAGATTGGGGATCTAGTCAGAGAGAAAATAGCGGTGAAGAAGGAATTTGGGCCTTCTTACAGAAAAGCAGTACCTGTCTTGGCAATCAACGGAACAAGATCAGTAGTACTACCGCCTCTTGCTGGTAAAAAGGAGAACCGAGTTGTATCAATTGCCCTGGTAAAACCACAATCATGTGGCCTATAATCTGCAGTAGGCCAAGTGGACTCCCAAGAAACAACAGAATACCCAAATTTGCAACAATCCAAGAGGTTCAAACTGAAAGACTAATCACATTTGATAAACCTGCAGTGCACAGAGAGGGACTATGCAATAATGCCATGGAACTCGTGCCTCTTGAAACACAGATTGAAACAGTTCGTCATGAAACACCAGTCTACAATTATGTGGCATCAGAATGTGCTACCGAAAGACAAATTGAGAAAACAATTTCAACAATTGACAGAACTGCCTCTGGCTACTTCATCAACTTCGATACCTTTTCTGAAGATCAAAACGACCCTGAAGTGACGCCAGAAACAAAGAGTTTTAAAGAAAAAGCAACAGAACTCTTTCATCAACTCAAGGAAATTTACCTTATTTCTCCATGGTTAGAGTTCTGGTTTGGGCTAGGTGTATTTTTCCTCCTGCTTTGGCTCATCATGATACTTTGTTTGGGGAAATTCATTGAAGGGAAATACAGTTCAATGGACACAGCAAGTCAGAACATCAACTTAGTTCTAAAACCACACAAATCATCTCACGTGAAGAAAAGAGGACTATCATCAGTAAATGTCACAGCCATTCCAATACCCGGCGGGGTAGTGCGGGACAAAACTGACAAAACCTGCATGATCCCAGAACAAATAATGTTCTTAAATGACACAATTCACCAAACAACCTGTCTTGGCCTAGCTAAGATTAAAGACCTTAACAAACCGTCTATTCCAAAGCCAATACCTGATAATGCTACAACAGAAGTTGAAATAGACGTATCAAAAATTTTACATCTAAACAGAACACATCCTGATTGGAAAAAGTGGTTAATCTGGCCTACTGCCACGAATAACTGTCAAGATAGATTCCTGAACAAAACACAGGGGTTAAAAATGACCAGACCAGACCCTAGATACTCCCAGAGACAACATCCAGGGATAGTAACAACATACAGTGTAGGGAAGCTGTGCATTGAATGGCTAGAATCATCCACACTGGCAGAAATTAAGCAACACTTATCTTTACTTAAAGATGGTGCTGATTTGCGCAATTTGATTCTGGGACCACGCAAACAGCGTCAAAAACGCTTCATAGCGGCCAGCATCTATGCGGCATACATCGAGGCTTGGAAAGAAACTCAAATTGAAACAGCTGAAAAAATATGAGAAATTGATCGTATTAATTTGGAAAAATCACTTTCTGTTGTGGACAATGGGTTAATGACTCTGTCCTCCAGAATATATTCACTGGACAGTATTGTATCATCTGCCATCGATATAATAGACAAAGACTTGCTAATGTTACAGCATGGCCAGTTGCAATTGCGTTCTATTGTACAGCTAGGCTGGAAGCTGCAAAATCTTCGTTCAGGCTATGTGCCATGGCGTTTAATCAACACAACGTCATTGTTTTCCATCTTTAACCTTACTAATAAACAAATCAGCTTGGCACAGAAAGGAGCAGACTATACAATCCTGAGCATCGAAAAACTTGAGAGATTACCATTGACAATGTCAGAAAGACCTGTCATTGAATGGATAATACACGGGATTATCACAATTCCGATAACATCTTTCCAATTTAAAAATTGCATTGAGTATACACCGACTGGCCAGTATGAACGATTGGGTAAAGGGTACATTAAGTCAGCATGGAAATTACCATATACACACACATGCTATAGTGACAGCAACAAAAATGTATTTCTTAGTGGTGAAAATTGCAAACATTCACTAAGCGGTATACTTTTGTGCCAGGGTATTAATTTACACGGGGCCTGTGAAGGAACTTCAAACAACCTTTCATGCCACCAACATGTTTATTTATTTATTTTATTTATATTACTTATAAGGCGCAGGAATTCAATCTCCGGAGAGATATCTCCGCGCTGTGTTGTACCGAAGATAGGTAAGAACAAGAAGATTGTATGACTTGATGGGTGGGAAACAGGTACGTTTTCAGATATTTTCTGAAGGTAGCGAGATTGGAGTTTTGTCTTATGAAGGGAGGCAGTGAGTTCCACAAGGTGGGACCTCTAAATGCCAGGGCTCGTCCTCCCTGCCTTTCTCTTCTGATTCTAGGGATCTGCAGCAGGGCTTGATTTTCAGATCTTAAGGATCTACCTGGCTGGTACAGTTGGAAGATTTCAGTTAGGTACCTAGGGCCAGTGCCATAAAGGAATTTGTGGATAGTACAACAGATCTTAAATTGCACTCTCTGGCATATTGGAAGCCAATGTAGCTTGCTCAGTAAAGGATGTGAGGGGGATCTCTCAGCGGCATTAAGGATCAATCTAGCAGCAGTGTTCTGCACAACCTGCAGTCTCCTCAACTGTTCTGCATTGGCGGATATAAGCAATCCGTTGCAGTAGTCAACCCTACTCATAACTAAGGTTTGCACTAGTGTTCTCCGATGATGGTCAGCTACGTATGGGAACACCCTTCTGAGTAGGCCAATGACTCTCATGCAGGTTCCCGTGACCTGTGTGGCATGATCTTTTAGTACCAGGTATTGATCTAGTTTAACGCCCAAATTTTTCACACCATCCTTAGGACAGGGAGCTGTACCCAATTCTGGAGGCCACCATTCAGGTGTCCAAAGGAGTGGTGCATTCCCAAAGAGCATGACCTCCGTCTTGCCCACATTGCACTGTAGGCAGTTGGAGGTCATCCATCCAGCTATGGCTCTCATTCCAGCAGCAAAGGAATTCCTTACTGTTGAGGTCATGTTTTGGAATGGGAACTACAGCTGGGTGTCGTCTGCTTAGGATATTGGTATAAACCCAAATTTCCTTGCGACCTTCGCCAGGGGGGCCACATACACATTAAATAATGTGGGGCTTAGACATGAGCCCTGTGGAACCCCTTTAGTGAGCTCCCTGGAGATGGAATAATGAGAGCCCAGGCGAACATTTTGGGATCGGTTGGAAATAAAACTTTTCAGCCAAGATAGAGCAGTTTCCTTGCACTCCTACTCCCTCTAGACGACTAATCAAGGTGTCATGAGACACCGTGTCGAAGGCAGCGGACAAATCTAATAGCACCAGAATCATAGAGCCTCCTTTATCCTGTGCCATTCTGATGGTATTGGTCACGGAAAGGAGGGCTGATTCTGTGCTATGATTTGGTCTGAACCCAGATTGAGAGGGGTCCAGACCGTCCGCTGCCTCGATGAATTTAGAGAGATGAATGTTAATGTGTCTCTCAGTCATCTTGCTGACGTGGGGTAGGAGGGATATGGGACGCAGATTATTGAGGTCTGACCATGGTAGTGTGGTATTTTTACGAATGGGGTTCACGACCGCCATTTTCCAATCTTGGGGAATTCTACCTTCCTTGAGGGAGATATTAATCAATGCTCTGAGGCTTGGGGCTAGAATGCCACCCAATGGCCCAGCCACCGAAGCTGGTAATAAGTCAGTCGGTGATCCAGATTTAATTGATTTAAGGAGCACTTCTACCTCAGTATGACTAATTTCAGGGATTGACGTCAAGGTGATCCTACCTGTTCCATTTTGGGTGGGTTCATCTCTGAGATTGTCTATGTTATCTCTGTTGTCGTTAGAGGTTTTAGTAATTTTGTCATAGATTAGGTCTATCTTTTTCTCAAAAAACATCGAGATGTCATCACATAGGCTTTGGTTGAAGTCATCTGGGCTTTCACAAGCTATGGGTTTAACAAAGGATTGCAAGACTCTAAACAATTCCCTAGTGGAATTTCCTGCCTCCGTAATTTGAGAGTCTAGTTTGTTCCTCCGAGCTTTTTTTATGTTCTTGAGGTAGTTGGAGTGGGCTTCTAGATAGAGAGTTTTACTCATAGGAGTGTGGGTTTTTCTCCATGTTTTCTCCAAGCTCCTACATTTCTGTTTTTCGACTCTTAGTTCCACTGTGTACCAAATTTCTGATTCGGGCCTAATACGTTGTTTGTGTAATTCT
The DNA here is from genome assembly GCF_964263255.1 of Lissotriton vulgaris. NCBI lineage: Eukaryota > Metazoa > Chordata > Amphibia > Caudata > Salamandridae > Lissotriton > Lissotriton vulgaris. The sequence continues at coordinate 828,241 of NW_028247511.1, read as the reverse complement.
AGTGGAGCAATTTGGTCAATGGCCTCTAATAGTGTTTTATTGAATTTGGCTAATCCACTTTCAATGTTATCTTCTTCAAGAAAATTAGGTTCTTTCCATATATGTTGAAGTGTTTCAGGAGTTATTTTGTGCCATTTTCTTTTCCATGTGGGTGGGAGAGGTTTTTGAGAGCGGGGGTATGAGCCAAGTAATTGGAAGGGTAATAGGTAGTGGTCTGACCAGTGGATGGAAGTTGGTGAGCTACAAGTTAACCTAGGACAATTAGTTAGAATAAGGTCTAATGTGTGGCCTCCTATGTGTGTTGGGCCATTATTTTGAATTTTTAGTCCTAAACTGGATAGGTCATCAAGTAGGGATTTGGTGTCGGAATTATTTGAGACATCCACATGAATGTTAAAATCTCCAAGGAGAATAAAGTCTTCATTGGCTCTAAAGTGTGGGGCTAATAATTCCATAAGATTTAAAGAGAAATCCAGACAGGAGCCAGGAGGGCGATATAATAGTGCCCCTCTCCATTGTGACTTGGGAGAGGAGGAGCATCTAAAAATCATTATTTCCATCTGGTCATTACTACATTGGTCGAGTATTGAGACCTTTAAATTGTCTCTGTAGACTACAGCCACACCACCTCCGGTTTTGATCAGACGGTCTAAATGCAACGCAGATAGAGCCCTTTTTTAGGCAGCTTTCAAACGGGAGTTACATTCTAATAACGGATCACAGCTGTTGTGGCTTGATGCCAGGGAAAGCATATCTCATAAGCGTAACTTCCATGGTCACTTGCTGTATGCAAGCATTGTTTCCAAACGGCCCTGAAGATTCCGAGACGCCGATTTGGCCTCCTTTGAATGTCTCTTCTATACGAATTGATACTTTAAGCAGAATGAAGTCTGTGCTTTTACAGACAACCGTGCCCATAACGACATCCAAAGAGACGTATGTTCTCCAAGTTGCAAGGACAACATCGGAGATACATGACCTTTTATCAACTAACTGCCCCGTGCATTTCACAGAAATGATTAGCCAAATTCTAAATATGTCAGATGCCGTAGGTATCTCAGGCGTATTTAAGACGATTTTTTCGGGACTGTTAACACCATTCAAAGCAATCCAAGGAATTATTCCTAATTTTGTCCATTCAGTCTTTGGCGGCATACCCCTAACTTTGGGACTTGTAGCAGGCATTTTATTTTTGACCCTCCTGCTCCGATATGGCAAGCCAGAACACAGACATGACTCCGGCAAGGATGGAAGAAACGATCCTAGCAGTACGCTACCGGGACCGCATAACTAAAGTCCTTGGATTGGCCAGGCTGAGAGATCTGAACATGACCTGGTTTCTTTCATTCAGACCTATATGGCAGACCTGCATCTTACCTGTTCTTCGATGTATGCTATGCGGCGAAGAATGCGTGTTAGACACCTGTCTTGCACTACCATCAGCAGTACAAATGGATATCGATACCTTGCTAAGTCCTGTAACGGCTCACTCATCGTGTTGTCCCCAGCGGTTACCAATCCTGATGACGGCATTCATTGAGACTCCTGTGCTACGACTAGGTGGCGGCAGTGAAGCGATACATGAAAGCAACATCACCCGGGTACGGCCTTCTGTGAGCATTGCTGATCCAAACATCAATGATAGCAATCATTCTCACACCTGCCAAGTTACATCATTATCGAACTTGGTCGAACTGTCACCTGAATATGTAGACCTATTCTTTAAGAGCCTGTCTGATATGACGTTCTCCCCTGAACAACAACAATGAATTTTTGGAAACACATTCCGGCGCACAGCGTTCCCATGAACTCTGAATTCGGCCTTCAGTTTTGATCAACAAAAACTACTAAAAAGCGTTTGGAACTGTATTCCCCCGTTCACCATGAAATTTTTTTTTGTTTTTGGGAATTGAACACTTTTTCAATATATTTACCTTTTTTCTGGCACGAAACCTTTGCTTAAAGTAGAACTATCCATAAAGAACAGAACTTCTATTTTTAGGTAGATCTAGAGACATAATAACTTTACCTCAGCCTCTAGCACATTTTACAGCAAATGCATTTATATGTGATGAAATAGTCTCGCCTTCTTTTATGTATAAAGAGATATTTCATGTGTAATTTTTTCGCAAAATCGTTCAACTGATTACATATGCTATAATTTTTGAATGATTTCTATGCTTAAAGACGTACAGTACCTATATTTTCATGTATTTCAAATACGCCATTTCAAATGCAATATGTATTTTGGGGTGGGAAGTATTACACGCGCATCTTATTGCTTTAGTTTTTAGTAATTTGATGGACATAAATTCGTGGAGTGGGTGTCGTGTTCTAATCTAGGACCCCGATCAATATTGTGACCTTATGCCCCAATACGGCTATAATCCATCCATACCCCTATAATGGCATAAAAGATCAGAGCCATATTTCAGAAACTGGCCTCTGCAGCTCATTACAGTAGATGACACAGCAGAAGCCACTATCTTAGATTCCTAGATTACACACCGAGTTCTTTCAACAGATAAAACCCCCAGCAACCTGGGAAAGCCCCGCTTGCTATGTTTTGATTAGTAATAGAACTCTAATGAGCACTGTAAGAACGACCGGTTCTTAGTGACATCTTTATTGACGTCTTATGTCCAAAAACGTACGTCAAACAAGGCACCTTCCAGGTATAAATAATACCAACGTTGCCTTAAGCAAACACAGCGGTGGTGATAGAGAATACAGGAGCAGAACAGCTGTCCCTTGCAGAGCCCAGCAGATGCAAGAAGCCCACGGACGCTGCCCCTCCTCCTCCTTGACGCGCTGAGAAAGACGCTGTCTTTTCTCCTGCCGAGAAAATCCAGCTCCCTCGTTTCCAGCCTACCCTTGCGGGTAACTGGGATATTGAGTCCTGAGAGGAGATACAAGACCTCCAATATTCTATTCCAGAGGTACAGTGTTGACTAAACCCTTAGAGAGAATTCTTGAAGCAAACTCTTGGCAAAACTAACTTAACTTAAACTGCTACTTACTTACTCCCTTCCACGTATTAGGCTTAGGTCAGGTACACTGGGGTAGGCGTATCTAGAAGCATCAGTTGAGTACGTTAGTCAAATGTATATATGAATGTATATATTTTATTCATTTTAACCATTGTATGGCTAAGAAACCATATCAATGCTTTTACAGTATTATTTCGCAATCCTCCTTTTACTGTACGCACTTTTTATAATAACAAGTCTTGCAATTGTGGCAATTCATTTCTCTTGCATGAGAAGAAAGACTGTTCAATAAATAATACCCTTTATTGAAAACGCTCGTCTCTCTATTCTCTGCATCCTGGTGAAAGTAATCTGCACAACTGACTGAGTGAAATAGCTGTCTATTGTTTCACGCGACTCTAGAGATTGACTCTTATTCTAAGGAGCAAAGTTGTCATGTTTATGCGGTTGTTGGAAAACTGAATCCCTTCTTGTCTGAGCCAGGGGAGCTGATCACTTCCTATTCAGTCAAGAATGTTTCCAGTGACCTCTGAGCTAGTTGGTACAAACCCAATTAAGTTTAGCATAGTCAGTAGAGACCTGGAAGACCGCACTTCTACGTCTACACAGCTGGTTATGTTATTCCAATGCGCAGGACCTATAGGGAAAATAGGAACTACACTACAGAAGGACTTCCTGCTGCCAGAAGGCCTACCCTACTGCTTGAAAGACAGACTTGCTGTCCTGCTAATGAAGAAGGACTGGACCTGCATCTTGAACCCAGGACCACCAGAGTGACTCCAAGGGCTAGTTGGCTGGTTCAGAGCTACAGGGACATAACCTGCTCCAACACCCTTGAACCCCGCACCTGGACTCTGCCTGCAGTGAGTCTTGGCCCCCTAAGTCATACCCTCAGTCTTGTACTCTTGTAAGCGGGGCTAAAGATCCGGCACCAGCCTAACTGTGGGCTCCATCAAAACCGATGCCGCACAACACAACTAGATGCAGGACCTCACACTGCAGCCCTTGCAGCTCCTGATTGCCGTCCTCCTCGGAACCAACACAGCTTGCAGCAACGCGCTGCAGGACCTCACATTGCAGCACTTGCAGCTTCTTCTCATAACCAACGCAGCTCCTCTCATAAAGGAAATAAAGTGCAATTCTAAGTAGGACTAATATGGTACCTGTACCCTGCCCGCACTCCATCACAGTCAGTCTAACTAAGTGAATTTATCCCGGTCTGCCGAGACCAGATAACCACAGTTGGCTCTTTGGGCATTTTGGCGTTATTTCCACTAAGAACTTTACACTTGCATAGCTCTGAGTCTACTGATTGGATTTTTGTTGTTTTGGTGTCAGATAATTTATTCATGTTTTACTCTATTTTTCTAAACTAGTGTGAGGTTTTTCTCGTGTTGAGTTTTCACTTTATCACTTTTTGAGTGCTGCATAAATACTTCAAACATTGCCTCTAAGTTAAGCCTGACTGTTTTTGTGCCAAGCTACTAGAGGGTTAAGCCCGGGTTAAATTAGTGACTTTTGTGGTTCAACCTGGCGAGAATTGTGGTTGCTGCTTGAGAAGGGCTCACACACCCTCAACCAATATCCCGATTTTTCACAATATTTATTTATAGATTTAAAAACAAAGCTTCTGTCTTTAACCCTTTAGTAGCTCAGGCTTTACCAGCGCTGAGCCTATCTTTTTTATGTTTGAGTCATTTCTCGCTTAAGCCTTCATAATTCTTTTCTATACAAAGTATTCTGGACAAATTTCCATCCTTTTTTCCCCCACATGTTGGGGATTCTAAAGGTACTCAGTGTAGAGTAATTTCCTGGAGAGAAAGAACTGTAGAAATAGGCAAAATACCACACTTTTTGGATACATGTGAAACAAGGTGCTGTACACGAAGGTATATGGCTTTTTATCTAAAGCTTTGAAGCTGCAAAGACCACCATTTTCCCAGATATCAAGAACAAGCACAGTTGTATAAAGAATCTGTTTTTTTACTATAGTTTTTACATTTTTCTAAGTTGTGGTTGATTTTTCCTGTTTTTTGTGGTTTCTGTTTACTTGCAGTTTGTGCAGCAAACGGGTGTGAAACCCGTGGGAGGACCTATAAAGCGAGTAATTTCTGAATGTTTTTCAAACAAATATATATAATTCTGAAAAGTATTAAAAATTCTAAATTTAGAACTGTGCCGTTCATGCAGAATGCTCATAATTTTCTCAAAAAACGAATTGTTGAACTAATACATTATGAAAAAAGCCACTGGCGACAACTTTCTTATCTGTAATTGTTTGTTCCTCGTTCCGATTTAAAAATGTAATACCTCATTATCTCTATTAAGACTATTTTGATGGATGTGCAAAATCAGGCTATATGCCGAGCTAACAAAGAAGTTGTAGCTCAAGATAATATTTCCCACACTTCTATTGAGAAAAATACACCACTTGTGTGGCTGGGCCTACTACCTGAGACATGAACAGAACAAACTAGGCCAATGTGGAGACCATATTGTCTTCATATGTTCACTGTTTTATCTGCCCCTGTCGTAGGCTTAGCCACACAGGTGGGATGTCATCAGGAGAAATGTGGGACCTCTGTAGGGTTGCAATTTTGTGGATCCCCAATACATTCTGTATTCCCCCTACAAACAAACATTGCTGGTGTCTAGTGGTGTTTTATGTTTGTGGATTTCAGTATGCCCTTAATGATGTAAGCAAGCAATACAGCTTTTTTTGCGGTGCCTCTCTTGTAGACAAATTGTTCAAATTCAATACTTGGGGTCTAATAATGTGTTGGTGCCAACCCAATTCATTGGTGCCCCAGTGGGTCTTAAAAGAACGGGGCAGGGGGGCATACTGGGAGAGTAAACTGGGATGAATGGTTGCAGTGTTGCGTGAAGGTTCCTCAAGTGTACATGCAGACTGCCCTTCAAAAACATGTTCTAGTACAGCACTGTGCTGGCAAGTTATCCCACTAGGAAGGGCCAAGGCCAATCGCTCCTTGAAGACAGCCTAATGGTTGTTGAACAGAAGACAAATTGAAGCAAAAAGAGGAGGGCTGCAGCTAATATGAGTGTTCAACTTTGATCCCCATTTCAGGAGTAAGCGTCATCCCCTTCTTGGATTAAAGAGTGAAAATGTGCAGAACCTCAAGGGATTTACATTTTCAGGCTTGAGCATTCACTACTACTGGGCTGCAATGTATGGTTGGAGGTATACAAGGCTGCTGTTCCTTGAGAATGAGTTAATCCTCATTGAAACGAGGAGAGAGCTGCCAGCAATGATAACTTTATCCTAAAGCTACGGCCATTTTGGATTGGGCTGTTGACAACACTTCCAGCGACCATTTTAAATTGGATTGTCATTGCAGGTCCCTGTGTGGTGAGCAACAAAACCCAGGTGACATTACCATCTTCTGTTGGCTCAGCGGAGGCACCATTCGCATCTTGGACCAAATTGAAAACGGAAATTACCGGCCCCATCAGAGTTTTGGGTGAATCTTTGAGATTTGCCATTGTGTTAATTTACTATGAGTCTAAGTGGCCTGAGGTCAGTTTTCTTAACACTGTGAACACAACATCTGCGGTTCGATTCCTTCAAAGGGTGTTCATGAGGGAAGTGTATACTGATGAATTGGTGACGTGCAATGGCACCCAGTTTGTGTCAATGGAAATGAAGGTATTCTTGGATGCCAATGGTATCAAACACACTAGCTCGTCTCTTTACCACCCAAGAAGCAATAGTTTTGTGGAGCCCTCCATTCGCACATTGAAGGAACAGTTGCAGCCTGTTTTCGTCAAGCAATTGACTTAAAAACCTGTGGTGGAGGATATGTTGTGGGCATATAGGACCGTGCCTAATGTTTCGAATGGGGTGTCATCAGGTGTACTATTGAGGGGACTTGTTTCAGAGTTTAGTGGATATGTTAAGATTGTCATGTGTGTTTGATATGAGAAAAGAGGTTCAGAGAAGGTATTGAGAAGCTCCTAAAATTATGGCTGAGCGGAATCTGATCGTGAGTAAGTTAGTGAGAGTTAAGAACCCGGATTTTGTTATCACAGGAGAATCTACATTTTGTGATCCTGTCTAGATTGTTTGACTATTACCCAGTGTGGCGCACACCAGTGATGGCAAGACGTAGAATAAAGATAGGCTGGTTGTCATTTCACCTAGAAAATTTGTTTTTATTAAAGCACATTTGGAGTCGACTGATACTGGTATGGTTCATAGATGATGTTGTTAGCTGAAGAAGGGTTATTAAATGTGATTTTCTCTGGTTTGGAATAATGTTGTACTATTTCTTTTATTCTTGTGTTTTTCCTATCCAGTATTTTAAATTTTTAGTTGTGGTCTTTCATTTTATATGTATTCCAATGTATATATATATATATTGTCTTGTGTTGTTGGATTTACACAAATCATCATTTTGTGCTCATCTTTGTTCATTAAAGAGGGAACACATGTGGGGTTCTATATTATGTCAAGTTTGTGTTTGGAACGGAGGGAAGAAGCTGAGAAGTGGGTTGTTGAGGGCGGTGGCAGGTGCTTACAGATTTAAGTATAAAAATGTATGTGTATGGTGGTTGAGATTGAAGGTCATTTTGATGGCTTGCTAGAATTTGATGAGAAGAAAACATTGTGTGTTCTTTATGTAGCACAAGAAGGGTCTAACCTTTTAGGTTGGCATAGTCAAGGTGAACTGGACATAAGTTTAGATCCCAACCATCTGGAATGTGTGATTTTCAAATCTCAATTAATGTGCATGAATGTTATAATTGAAAACCAGTGGGTGAAGAAATATTCCGATGTATTTTCTAAATATCGTAGAAACTGAAAGGTTTCCAGCACAAAATAGTGTTAAAAACTAAGTTTACATCTCTTGCACACAAGATGTGAAAGATACCTTTATCCTTAAAGGAAGACCTATGCTAAGAATTCAATCCATTGTGTAGCATGGATGTAATAGAATCCATAGAAGGGTCGAAATGCTTAGCTCCAATAGTATTACCTTGTATTCATTGTAACTCCTGATGGTGCATTCAGTTTTAATTGAATGCCGTTTGCCTTGGCGGCTGCCTCATCGGTATTTCAGAGGCTCATGAAGGAGTTATTCAAAGGATGTGTAGGTATTTGCTACTTCCAAGATGATATACTTGTGCCTGTTATCAGTGTGGAACTAGGGAATGCAAACTAAATGAAATGTTGCAAATTCTTCAAGATAGTGGCATGACAAATGCAAGTTTGAAAGACATTACGTTGATTACCTGGGGCATTATATATCCAAGTGTGTTGTTATTCCCAAAATGTAATTATTAAGAGCAATTGATGAAGCTCTGCCATCTACCAACAGAGAACAACTAAGATCCTTTTTAGGGTTGGATGCATTCTATTTAAAATTTGCACCACGTTTTATAAAAGTAATGCATTACCACAGTTACTGAAAAAGGGTATTACGTTTGCATGGAGTGAAGAGTGTCCGAATGCTTTTGAGGGCATACATGCAGACATAATTTCTGCTAATCAATAATGCTTTGCATGCGTGGATTCATATCCCATCCTTGTTGCCAGTGGAACAAGGAGAGAACCGCCAACAAAGATAACTTTGGTAAGCATGTTTATTGGATAAGTACACAAGTACTATGGCCGTATGGTACATCCTCCTCCAGCTTCTCAGCAACCGCCACCCTCAGCATTCTACTTCCCAGCTTCCTCCCAACGTTCTGATTCCAAACCTGACATAATATTAAACCCCACACTCAGTCTGGTAGGGACCGGCTGCAATACAGAAATTATCATGTACTTAGTAGGATTAGTCTATGGGCTGTGAGCCCAGTTCTAGAACACTTTGTCTTCTGGAGAATGATCAGGCACTTCGTTTTTAGACAATGTTTGAGGAACCCAAAACTTAAACTATAGGCACCTTGACCTTATGGGGCCTGATACATGGCTTCCGTCCATTGCCCCTAATTGAGATGGTGCTGATCAGCATGATACAGGAGGGTGCAGAATTGATTCTTGTGATCTCATTTTGACCATTTTGATATTGGTTCCCAAATGTGGTGTCAATACCAATTGCTCAGGTATGCTATGGTTTCTTTGTTAGTCTCTAGTATGATTCAGCTGTAGCAGGAATGGTCTGGATGTTGAGAAGGAAGGCCTGCATAGACAAAGGTTAGCTAATGAGGTGTAGAGTGCCTTAAGACCATCATCCTCATCGCCAGTGTAAAGATATTCAGAGATGCTTTACTTTCAGTTAGTTAGAAAGGGGATTTTTTGTCACATAATTTGATTTTGCTGGAGTCAATTGAAAGGTGAACAATTAAGTCATTTCTTTAATTCTTTTATTTTTCGTAAATAACATTTTATTTATAACCTCCTACAATTTTAAATACTGTAAAAACTTGGGAATATGTGTGAAGGATTAGGGGACACATTTTTTATGCAGTTGATATATTTAAAGGGCAGTCTGGGCATAGCAAATGCTATTTGGGAGAACAAGTTGAATGCAGTGATTTAAAATATAAAATACAACTTACATTGTCCTTCTCCAAGAATCTTTGAATTCTTCAGATTAACCATCACTTAGGAATGGGAGGTAGGTTGGTATCAAGTGCAGCAGTCTAAATGTTTGTTTGGAATTCCTGTTCTTGCAGTGAATGTACTACTATGCTCTGCAATACCCACAGACCCAATATTAACATCAAAAAAGTTGACATACCATAGGTCAACAAAGTGATATTTTAAGTTTTCATACACATGTGAAAACTAGAACAAAATAGTAATTTAAAAAATAACGTAGAAGTAAACGACGATAGTCACTCTGTGAGAGACTCCGCTACCCAAGCAGGCAATCTGCCTGAAAGAGTAGCTTCCTGGACGCATCCGACCTGGGTTAAGCCATAGAGGCGACTGACGTTGGGCATCTACTGGCCCAGTGGCAATAACACATAAGTGAAGCCTCCATATTCAGAGGCAATGGGTGGGCTTGTGGTGACCAAGGTGAAGTGGTGCCGGAGTAGGGTCAAGACGGGGGCTTGATCGGCTGTGTTAGAATCTCTACGTGTCCCCTGGAAGCATTGGTGGGGCAGGGGGATAGTCTCCGCTTGAAGGCGTCTTTGTTGGATACTCCCAGATGGACTGAATTGGGTGCAGTGCCAGAATTGGGACAGCTGCTGCCGACTGGTGACACCAGCACTGTGAGACTGCGCGGTCTCCGTTGCCACAAAAGAGGCCTGAGAACGCTGACCAGGACAAGAGATTCGTCCTCCTTGGGGACTGACTGGGCCCGGAGGCGAGCAACCTCAATGATCCACTCTGTTACCAGTTGCATCGTGAGAAGAGAGGCCAGTGGGCCTGCACTGCCACTAACTAAAACTGGCAACGACCTGCAGGTCGTGAGTAATTGGGGGCCCCCTGCGTGATAGACTACAGGCACGCTACAAGGTATAGAGAGGAGACAGGGAAGCCTCCATTTTTGCAGGGCCATGCCCTAGACCTGGCAGGCTCATACCTAGAGGGGCGGTGGGGATGCCCTTGAGTCCAAAAGCCGGTTGTATGATGGAACCATGCATGTAGTTACCACACATGCCTTTACAATGTCGCCCATACCACGCATGTGTCATTACCACGCACGAATTTTGGAAGAAAAAAATCACAATATGTATGCCTTTACCTTGATCATTTCGTTGTAAAGGTATGCTTGGTAAAGACATATAGGTGCTCAGAATTTGGCATGCGTGGTAAAGGCATCAGCTTGGTAATGGCGTGCGTGCAGTTGGGGTGCACTGTCATGAGCTTTCTAGTTTTAAAGTATTTCTCCCCACGTGATCCGCTCACAGTGCTAAATAGACATTGAATGGGCTTCCATCTACTGATGGGACAGAGAGGCCAGAACCGCCCCCAGCCCCGCCCTGAACTTTAATTCCGCTGACCCAAAGGAGAGCCTGAAGGGTTGTGAGGGGCAGAGGTGAGTTACCTTGCCCTGAGCCCTAAAACTGCCACCTGCTGCTGCCCCCTGCCTAGGTAATAAAAGCCAGTATCCAAACAGGAATCCAGGTCAGGCTTTATTTAAACACAAACACCGACAGACAACAGGCCTATCCCGCAGTACATCCAAAGCCAGAATGCCACAAGACACTCCATGATGTAATAAGGTTCCATATTCCATTACTAAGATATGCAAGTAAATTACAACACATTCCCCTTACAAAACCATAAAAATTACAGAACAGTAAAAATTCCCTTGCAATGGCCAAAACACAAGAATAACAGAGAATAGGAAAACAATCTTCATCGTTAGCAGTGTGGAAACAACAACAAAAAGGAAATAGAAACATTAAAACACTAAAATAAAACATAATCCTTGAATTTCACAGGTATTTGCTTCTGTCTGGCCAAATAACCACTGTTAGTATCTCTATCCATAGAAACATGACCATGGTTATTGGTTGTACGATAAGTTGTCTCAAATAATTTAACTAGTCTACACATACTCCAAGTACAACCATTGTCCATTGTCACAACGTTTTTTTAACCGCGGTAATGACAAAAGGGCCAAGAATATTAGACAAACCTTTGTGACCATGCTTGACTTTTTTTTACCAGAACATGGTCACCCAGATTCCATTTCTTCTCCCTGACTGACATCTTGTTATCATACCGCTGTTTATATTTCTGCTGGTACTCAGCAAGTTTATCTCTTCTTACATCCTCAGTCATAACACTGTTCTTCCAAACAGGCAGCCACACTGGATTTAATTTGGAATTCCTAGCCTTCCTCTCAAAGCCTCAAAAGGCGATTTTTGAGAAATAGCATTAGGAACTGTGCGGTGTTCCCACCAAGTTTCTCTCAATACATTGCTAAAGGAAACTCCAGAATCTAGCGCCCGTTGGGCACAACTCTTGACGACTCTATTGATCCTCTCGGTAAGGCCATTGGCCTATGGAGAATATAGAGCCGTCTTCTGATGGATTATGCCTAGATCTTCAAGAAAAGTATGCATCTCATGAGAGGTGAACTGCACCCCATTGTCAATGATTAAATACTTTGGAATACCTTCAGAAACAAAGATATCTTTTAAGAATTCAATCACTGTTCTCGGATTCACAGTACTCATGCACTTCGAAACCACCCACTATGAGGTATAGTCCACTAAAAGAACGACAAACCTCTCATGAGATGGCATTAACACAAAGGGACCCATTATATCCCATCTTCGTCGCCAGTAATAGAAGCCAGTATCCAAACAGGATTCCAGGTCAGGCTTTATTTAAACACAACCACCGACCGACAACAGGTCTATCCAGTAGCACATCCAAAGCCAGAATGCCACAAGACACTCCATGATGTAATAAGGTTCCATATTCCATTACTAAGATATGCAAGTAAATTACAACACCAACCCTGAGCGCCCATTCTCTTGGCCCTGAGCGTTAATACCGCTCTGCCCGCTGCACTCCCTGAGTTCCTAAACCCTTCCCCTATCCCCCCACCCCGGCCTCCCTGGTATACAAAGCGGTCCATGACCATTACCACGTATCCTTTACAATGAACATGCTTTTACCACGTATGCTTAGTTCATAATAAAGGGATGCGTGGTAAAGGCATATTTGTGGTAACAGACATATGTGATAAAGGCATGTTTGCTGTAAAGGACGCTTGGTAATGGTCATACCTGGTTATGACTGCGTTATAACAGCTGTTTCCCCTGAAAGTCCTGTACAACCTGAAGCACCCATTGGGGCCGTTCACGGAACCGTCAGGGGTGGCAGAGGATCTAAGGGTAGGGCCTGAGCTTTGAGCACTTCGAGGCAATTTTGGCCAGGGCCATGAGGCCTGAGCCTGGAACTGTGTGGGACCCTGAGATCCTGACCATTGATGTTTGGCTCACCCGCTCTTCCCTCAAACCCCCCTTTCTCCTTGACTGTGCTGAACCCAAAGAGGTCCTTTGCATGCGGAGCGAGTGGCTGCCACAGGAGGTTCTGGGTTTACCCACCAGACGGAGCGACAAGGTGGCCACATCAGCACCTGGTGCCTCCTGCCGGGAAGGGCCCCTGACCTGGAGTGGTCACAGATGATCTGTGTGACCTGGGGTATAGGTTCTCCTTAACACAGGCAACGTCCCAGAGGCGATCAAGAGCCTGACACCCATCTACTACCCATCAAAATCCAATGGATATCGACTTATTCTCCAGTTTTCTCTCTTGCGATCTTCCAAGTAGAGATTCTTGAAGCCTTAAGGAGGGCCCGCCCGCACAAAACAAGGGGATTTGGTGCTCCGTGTCGGGCGACTATCGAGGCTGGAGTAGCGGGATGCAGGGATTGGTGACAGGGAGTGGAGACACTATCACTAGCCTTGTCAAACCCTGGTGGCCCCACTTTGACTACGTCATGGCAAGGGACAAGCCGGCGGCTGCCGCCTCCAAACAGAAAATTAAGTACACTAAACAGAAAGCTCCCGCTGGAAAATCTGGCACCACAGAAGGTGGCTCTCCGACCAGGCACCCCTGTGCACATGTCTCCCATACTCCAAACAATCCAAAACCTTAATGCCACCTTATAAGGCAAAATAGGGGAGCCTAAGGTTGACCAAGCGCTACTCAGACAAGACCTTCAGAACACTACCCATGGAGTCACAGAAGTGGAGAGCTGGTTGTCTGAGGCTGAAGACTCAATCAAATCTCATGAAGAATGCCTGGTGACTCAAGTTCAAGTGGTGCAACGCATGGTGGTACAATTGGAGGCCCTCGCCGAAGACACGGACGAGAGGTCTAGGCACAACAATCTGTGTGGTGAGCATTCCTGAAGGGGCCGAAGGCAGTGCCTACCCAGTTTATTTGCAACTGGCTGCTGAGTTGGGTTCCCCAAAAAAGAGGTATTGATTTGCTTTATCAATGAACAGACACATAGGGCTCTGACCACTCGGCCCACTGTGGGTACTCCCTCATGCCACTTTATTGTGTGAGTGCTCAATTATGCTGACTGAGACACTGCTCTCAGAGTGAACGCTAAAGCAGCCCGCTGACCTGTCAATCCACCCCCTTAATAATCTTCCCAGACTATACACTGAAAGTGCAGCAGCAGAGGCGCTCCTTCTAAGAAGCAAACAAAAACGGAGAGCTATGAAAATCACCTACATGCTCCTGTTCACAGCCCTCCTGAAGGTCATTTTCCAAGGCAAATCCTTTATCTTTGACACTCCAGAGGCTGTCTGGTCTTGATAGAGGTGCGCACATCAAGGCAATCTAGTGATCCTTCCTTTGTGGGGTTGGGAGGAGGGGAAGATGAGACTGCAGAGGACCTCAGAAAGAATGGCTCACAGCACTAAGTAAAGGGCCATGCAGCAGGGAGCGAAGGGCCCGGTTCTTGGGCCCGAGCATTCGAATGCAAGAGTGGACCCTGCTGCGGTGGTGGCTAATCAACCTGCCACTGACGACCCATTGCCGGCTCCGCTGAACACTTCGTGAAGATAAGACTGGGCCATGGGCAATGGATGCATTATGGTATGAAACATATCTGCATGGTAACTTTGCACTGTTCTTGGTCAAGTTCCTCACATTTTCTTTTCGAAGGGGAGGGGGGCTTTGCACAAAAGGGTTAGCATACCTCTTGGCTTTGGTTCCACCACAGCAGGTACTTACAGTTCACAGAGTATGGGGGGGAATGGGAGTTAGGTGTATGGTTTTTGTCCTTTTGGCAGTTAAGGGCGGTGAGCACGGACATGCGACGGACACACGAGATCTTAAGTATATCAAACAGACACAGCTAAATCGTGACTAACAGATAACCATAAGGCCAGTACGAGGGGTCTCGTTCTCCCAGACACACTTGAAGTCCTTTCTTGGAACGTCTACGAGATGCTAGACAAAATCTAGAGAGGGACGATGCTAGAGTGCCATCAAAATCTGACGCAGACGTAGTGATACTACAGAAGACCCATCTCCTGGGCAATACATTTCCCTTCCTGGCACGCAAATGCGTTGTTTAGGTGTATCACTCTGGATTGCACAGTGGCTCCCGGATGCGGTCATCCTGATCAGAAGGCGAACGGTACGCCCTTGGTGATCTCCCAAGGCTTGGCATGATGAGTTGGGCTGATACGTGGCGGCAACACACACCCTACACAGTCTCCCTATTTCTTTTATATGCCGTTTCCTAGTGAACGTCAAAAAATCTTCAATCTTTTCATTGCTCCCTGCCCACTAGATATGTCATGGGCGTCGAGGATACTTGTCTTTCCCGACGGGTTCAAGTATTTAGGGGTTTACGTCACAGGGGACGCACCACTCTTTCGAGCAGAACAGGTTGTTGCTGCTGAAGGGTCTTGTGAGAGACATTACATTTTGTTCCACTCTTCCCCTGCCTCTTTTGGATGCTCCACCATTTTTAAAATGTCGCTCAGCACCTACAAACCCACCCCATTTCTGTGGATGAAGCCTTTTACCCCAAGGTGAATGCTCACATTAGAACACATTAAAATGCTGTTGTGAGGGGGGATGTGGGGAGGGGGGGGGTTAAACCCTGCATTGTCTTTGGTAAATGTTGTCGACCGGTTTACGATGGAGGGATAGCTGCCCCTTACTTGCTTTTGTATTGCTGGGTGGCACATCTGCTTGTAGTAAATGAATGGTGGTTCGAGTGATGCAGTAGAAGGGTGGGTGATGAGCCGCCAGAACTTCCCGCAACTGCTTTTTGGCTGAGTGCGCCTGCGACCCTCCTGCCTGCCACAAGAATGGTGCTCAGGATTTGGAATGCAGCTATGAAGACCATTGGGTGGGTGGCGAGTTGACTCTAGAGACTGCTGTGGCGGGGCACTAGACCTCTGCAAGTCCCAGCTCTGAATGGTTTCTCCACATAGGACACAATAGGTATCTCAACCCTGGGGGACGTCAATCATAGCGGGTCGCTGAAGTCCTTCTAGGACCTGTAAGCAGAACAGGACATGTATTGTACGCAATTCTTTTGCTACTTATAGCTTCGGCATGCACTCTTAACAGACATTTGTCAGAGTGGTCATCCTCTAACCCTCCACAATGGAAGCCAAAGTTCTTCTCCTGGACATTAAGGAACATACGTTGACTGAGATCTATAAAATACTTCTGTGTAATTTACTGGATCCGCTGCTGAAGAGGGCTTGGGAAGGGGGACTTTGTCTGATGGATGACGACGATTGGAGGGAGGCTGTGGAGGCCCCTAGAGAGGGGGTATTGGCATCCCAGTTTCGACTAATACAACTGAAGCTGCTTCATTGCGCTTACCTCACCATAGCACGGATGCACCATTTGGGCCTTATAGCAGCCAGGAATTGCCTCAGGTGCGATGACTCACAAGGTGATATACCTCACACCTTCTGGCACTTCCCTGCACTCTCACCTTTGGAAGAGAGTTCGGGGAAGCTTAGAGGGGGTGATTTGTTGGAATATCCGCCGGGACCCCAAGCTTATCCTTCTGCATATCACAGATGACCCTGGGGGTAACTCAAAACCATTGAGCGCTACGCTAGCTGGATTTGATCCCTGCCAAGTGAGACATTGCCAGAGTCTGGAAAGATACAACTGCACCTTCAGTTGAGACATGTGCTCTGGGCATGAATTACTGTACGGGATTGGAGTGCCCAATATGCATAGCAAGGGGATGCCCACTGAAACATTATACGATTTGGAAGGAATGGGCAGACCTCTGAGGCATACAGCTTGAACCATGCAATGAAAGGCCAAGGTCCAGCTTTGGAGGCTCACACAGCATCAATGCACTCAGTACACATGTGAAGGAAGGGGCTCAGACCTCGTTGTATGACTAAAAGTTACTGTGCCATGTTTTTCTGAGTTGCCGCACAATTGCTCCACCGTAGTGTTGTACAGAAAGCTCTGTCCTAAGTGTATGTTGTGCAAGACGAACAATTGCCTACCTTGTTTATAATATCAAGGAAATGTGTAAAAAAAAAAAAAATTTCATGGATGCTTGGATTTTGGAGATCAAATGGCAGAATGTCCTATAAAGAGCAGTACTTGTATTGAACGGTACCAAAATGAACTACAGAAACGGTGATGGACCAAGGAGTTTCTCATTGTATGAAGATTTTAGCTGAAAATATTTTGCTGTCCTAATTCATTTCTTCCTTGTAAACATCTTATGTAGTTATGTATAATATGATGCTAAAAAGGCATTTGTCCCATCCAGTTCGTTCCAGTGATTCCTGAGGGAGGGATCTGGGATTGTTTATGTGTGTGTGAGTCTGTCCCTATTTCCATATTCTACTTCAGAACAAAAATGGAAGGGTCTTCCTCTTCAACCCCCACATTGAGCCCTAGGATCTTCATTTGGTATGTGATATACAGTGGCATTATAATCTTCTGGGTTGTTCACTATGATGTGTTCTGGGTGCAATTGCAGTTTGTGGTGTGTTTGGGAGTAATGAGTGTGGCCGAAATGTATATTGTGTTTGATTTATTGTCAAATTGTAGGTCTCTTATGTATAATATTTAATGCACAACATTTCTTGCCCTGAATTAGTTGAACGTGTTGTGTTGCACCAGAAATGGGTATTCCTAAGGGTGTTACAAGAGCATGGTTTGCTCAAATAGGGAATAGATTTTCCCTGGGTTTAGATGTGAAAAAACAAGTTGGGTCCTGAGCAAAACTTCAAAGGGGGCGTGGTAACTGATCATTTGTGAGTTGATGTCTGTAGTCTGTTCTCCCCACTAATATGAATCACATAAAAAGATATTATTTCTGTTTTAATTCTTATAGATGGATTTCACTACTGGAACCATTACCCTTTTATACACACTCATCTGCCTTCTAAACTTCCAAGCAATTGAAGCTGGTAAGTTACACCTTTTGTCAGTAGTATTTATTTATTTTGTCATTTTTGGTTTAACCTACAGTATCTGTTTTTTTTGTTTTTTTGATAAACAGATTGCATTGATTTTTGAAGAGAGAAAACCAAATGATACACAAGTAGCTTGTCTGAGGAAGGTATACAGCGTTCACACAAGGCATTGTCGTTCAGTTGATACGATACAATAACATAAAACAACCAAAGCAGCGCTCCTTTTATCAGTCGGGCCATGCACTAATTGGCCCAGCCATTTCCCCCAAAACCAACCATGCTTAAGGCTGTTGGTCACACCTATTCCCCCCGCTCCATTGCCAAAGGGTGGATGGAGTGGGACACTTCCAGCGAGTGGCAAATCGGGGCCATCCCTAAGAAGGACCAATCAACCTACCTAAATGTAAATCTACATGTATTTATATAGCGCAAATCACCGACCCGGTATCTAAGCGCTTGCTCAGGGAACCCGTCCTGGTATTCCCCTGTGAGATACCCCGGCAGGGTATCCACAAGGTGAAAGCCAGGCATCCCACCGCGATGGGCGGTTGTGGAGATTAAGCAAGCTATTGCCCAGAGTCGCAGAGTGTGAACCCATGAATCGAGTAGGCACCGGAGCGAGAATTGTCGAGTCCGTGGACATTTTCGGACTCAAGACCCGCCGAGCCGGGAATTGAACCCTGGTCCCGGGCTGACCTCTGCTTCCAGGTCTGCCTCCTCTAACCAGTGAGCCACACTTCTCCACCTAGATTATCAATTTACAATTACTTCAGCTTGTCAAGAAGGCAGAACATGACATTCGCAAAGGTAGTTTGCGTTCATCATTTGTGAGGAATGGTTCAGAGTGTATTGTTGTCATTCGCTGCCCATGCAGACAAACTGATCCTCAGTCAGGGACTATGTATGCCAACTGCTCTAAGGGGCATGCGCCTATGTTTTAGTCTTTTGTAAGGTTGCCTTCAATCAGATTATTTGTGGTAGCTTAGCCAGCATGTTGTGTGGTTCTAGTTTCTGTAAGTAGTCCAAGCCTTTCTCTTCTTGAAGTCAATAGAGTTCCTTCAGTGCTGGGTTTACATGAAGATGGTGATGGAGCGAAAAGAGGGAAAGGAAGAAAAGGAAGTGACGGCCACCTTCGTCTCTTTAAATATGGCACTAGGAGTCAAGGCTCTTTGGCATTCAAAAGTGCAAGAGGTTTACTCTAAAACGAGACAAAATGTAGAGCTTTAACAAGCGTAACTTCTTTTTTCGGCAATAAGTTTATGGCCATTCTAAATTAATCTCAATGAATGCTCAGCTTTTTAGACTACAATATTGCAAAGAAATACTTTGAAAAGCTACAATCTATTCTTGCGTCAATTGTGTGGTTTTGTTAAAAAGACGGAGAACAAGTAAGTGGGACAGACTTCTGTATAAAGAGGATGTGTAAGAAGGGTACTTGCTATTACTGAGTTCCAGCTAACTTATTGGGTGACAATCAGTACCCACCTGGCTGTTGCAGTACTACAAATTTGATGTGATATCAGGCACTTGTTTAAACTTCAAACTAGCGGGAAATGAAGTTTGTGGGGTAGGGATAGGATGAGGGTAAGGAAAAGCAAAAGTTGCTTGGCTCCAATTGGGACTTGTAACCTTTGTTGTCCTGTTGCCTCCTAAGCTATACGACTCTAATTTGAACACCAAGAACACCATCTCTGTTTGAAGATGGTCAGCTGAAAACATATGTCCAAATGATGGACAGCTATGATCTCCCTCCGGGACAATTGCTGGTACATAGGCGACTAGTAGACAGCGCCCGTCAATGTTGGGACCTCACGGAGGTAGAACCGTCGACAAACCCGGTATTACATACAATCCTATGTATGGGGGTGGGCAGACACTTGGTCAGGTGGCATTACAAGGCGATAAGGGAACTGATCACGACCCCTTTGCAAGCCCTGTGTTATAAAGTGAGAGGATGAGATAGGGCGAGTGCTTGATGACAAAGAATGGGAAAAGGATCTAGAATACCCAAAAAAGGTTTCAAGAAACGCACGCTTCAAAAACATTCAATTCAACATTCTACATCGTGCATACTTAACACCGCATCGACCATACCAATGTTACCCGGATACACATTTTGCCTGCCCCAGATGCCAAACACCAGAGGCGAACTTCAAATATATGTTCTGGGACTGTCCCATAATCCAGGCTTTTTGGGGTAGGGTCCATCAGGTGCTGTGGGGGACGGTCTACCTTGCGAATGTTGACACATGGGAGGCATGTGCCTTGGGGGTCTTTTGCAGGTGGAAGACAGAGGAGGTGTAGTGCAGGTTTACGTCCTTAGTCATTGAAGGGCACCGGCAGGACCCACGGAAGCAGCCTGGATAGGCGCTGTTAAAAAATGGGGGGGCGGCGGAAGAAGAAACGCTAAGAGATTAGGAAATTAGCTTCACAGTCAACTGGATGACTAACAATCTGCAGAAAGTGAATGCTGATAAAACAGAGGTGCTGGTGATCAGCAACAAAGAGTATCCCTGGAGTGATCTGTACTGGCCCCCTGAGTTGGGAACTAACCCGTCTCCTGGTGCTGTAGTAAAAAGCCTAGGGCTAAAGATCGACGTAGATCTCTCAATGGGGCCTCAAGTCTCTGCTGTCGTCGGATCTTGCATTGGTGTGTTGAGGCAGCTACGTAAGCTAGTCCCCATCTTATCTGCCTCCACCCTGCAATCGATCGTTTCCGCCACAGTTATTTCGAGACTTGACTATGGCAATGCCCTATATCTTGACCTGCCACAGAAGTTTTTGAGGAAACTGCAGGTAATACAGAACGATGCAGCCAGGCTGATCCACTCTCTGCCCAGAAACTCGCACGCAACTCCCCTGCTTCAGAAGCTACATTGGCTCCCAATGAAATTTAGAGTCCAGTTCAAGTGTCTCTGCATGGCTCATAAGGCACTCTTTGGGAATGCCCCAGAGTACATCAAACAACGTTTGAAGAGGTATGTTCCCGGAAGATCCTGGCGATCAGGAACAACCTCTAATCTGATTCAACCTAGGTTCAAACTAAAGACTAAAGGAGGCAGGGCCCTGTCTGTGCTTCTCCCACAATTGTGGAATGAACTTCCGCCCACCTTGAAGGAAGAATCACAGCTTCTACCCTTCAGAAAGAAACTAAAAACTCATCTTTTCAGAAAGGCTTTTATGATGGTTTAGGCGGTAAAACAGCTGTAGGTTTCTTTGGACATCAGTGTGTTATGTTCTTCTGTTAAGCGCTTAGAGACCGGCGGTGATAGGCGCTATACAAATATTCCATAACATAACATAACATAACAAATGAAGGGGATTCGCAAACATCCCATCTCCATGGAATGGGCACAACTCATGTTCCAATTCACACAAGAAACAACGCCTGATGGCTCCCCCGGAGCTGCACAATCTCAATCTCAAACCCCGCCCCTGTCCCCCCTAGCGCAAGAAAATGCCGGCATGTCATAACCATGGGAAATGAAGACCCGACCGTATACTAGGATTTCACCAGACTGGATCCCTGACCCATGATGGGAGAGATAGCCTCCTAAGGGCGTCACACTCCCTGATCTCCTGATGCCTCAGATACTTCATAAACAAAATGCAACCAACCACGTGATACATGATTACCACAATGCAGCATGTAGGCCCCCCGATTCCCTTCCATTCCCCTCAGTTAATTGTTCCACGTTAAACCCCCTGACTCCCCAAGCCGACACCCCAAGCATTGGTTCATAAGTTTGGGAACACAAGCAGGGGCATTTGCTGCAGAGGTGTACAGGGATAGAGTGGGGGACTAATTCTCCTTTCACGCCCTGGCGGAAACCCACACATATGTAAATGTAAATGTATTTGAGCTTCTATAGCGCACAGCTACCCGCAGTGGGTTTCCCGGCGCTTGCTTAGGGAACCCGTCCTGTATTCCCCTGTGTGATAACCCCGGCAGGGTATCCACAAGGTGAAAGCCAGGCATCCCACCGCGAGGGGCTGTTGTGGAGATTAAGCAAGCAATTGCCCAGCGTCGCAGAGTGTGAACCCATGAGTCGAGAAGGCACCGGAGCGAGAATTATCGAGTCCGTGGAATTTTTGAGCCCAAGACCCGCCGAGGCGGGGAATTGAACCCTGGTCCAGGGCCGATCTCAGATTCCGGGTCTGCCGCCTCTAACCCCTGAGCCACACTTCTCACACATACAGGCACTAGGCATTGGTCCGCCTATTATCACATATACTAGTCCACTGGAGATGTAATATCCATGTAATTATGTTGTCTCCTGCTAGAGCTTATAACAATAAGATAGAATGGATGTTCTGCAATACATTGATATGGACTGACAGCCTGTTTACTCCTGTCATCATGTATTATTGCAAATGTATAACAATCTACCATGAGAGGAAAAACTCCCAATAAAAGAAATTTCAACAAACCCCACCATTTTAGCACGTGTCCCTCTGGTAATAAGATCGAGTGATCCAAAGCTTACTTAGGAAGGGGTGGATTTGACTTAAGTAAGTAAAAGTACTTTAGGCTCAACACACACACAGGAACGCAACTACACTTAAGGTATAGCAATAGAATGTACACAAGGTTTTGTTTATGTACTAGGATCAGTGTATTTATGAAGTAAAGTGTTTAACAACTAATATCAGCATCTCTGGGGAATGCCCTGGTGCAACTTGCAGTCCAGTGTGAACATTCTAACTTGGCTTTTCAGTTAGCTCTCATCCCCTGCACTCATTTTGTTGCCTCTGCAGCACTTGGGGCCTCTGTCCACTCTTTATGTCAGTCTGCTCACCTCACCTGCACCCAGTCACTGAGCGCAAGACCAGTCACTTGGCATGGCGAGAGCAGATGCCATGATGGGCCTCTTCAGGAGATGGGGCCCTCTGCACTTCTCAGCCACCTCCTAGTGGGGTCACGCTGGCCCAGGAATCACACCACACAAAATGGGTCTTAAGAGCTCACCCAGAGATCTGCAGATCAGGGCACAACACTGGGCATCCTAGTTGGTAGACTTTTGGGCGACTGTTGTTGTCACCAAGTGCCAGTGCACCTGGATCCCTGGGCCCACTGGCAGTGAGTGCTGGAGGTATCTGTGGTTGTGATTGTAAGCGTGGGTTGCACAGGGGAAATATGTCACACTCTTAGTTGATTTCAGCTTAGATTACGAGGTTTGATGCCTCACCATTCTGATTATATTCTTTTAGGTAAACAAAGGGGCCAACCAGAACAAAAATGGAGGCAACCAGGCGCAACACGTGGGGCAGGGTCAATGTCAATAAGGCACTTACTAAAGAACTAGTAGGCAGATTCGCCCCCAGGTCCAATGTAGTGCTGGACGATATTGGTTTCTACACCCTCTATCCAGGATGCTGGGCTGTAGGATCCTGTTCTTGGCAATGTTGCCCTGTAGGCATGCCTCCAGAACTCCCTTCTCATTTCAGCAAACATGCGCTTTCCCTTATGGGTCTTCCATCAGATCTTCTAGAAGGAAGCAGTTCTTCAGGTTTGTTCTCCACCTGGCAGAGGAACAGGGTGTCAGGTTACACCAGTCCTGGAAACTAAGTGAGCCTTTCTTCTCTACACTGCTTAGCAGAACCTGGACCCAGTCAGTGAGAAATGCCTCGAACACTGACTTGACATTTCTCAGTGTGTTTCCTAGTTTGACAAATAAACATGCGTATCCCAGAGCCCAGCTCTGTTTTGGGTACATTAATGTAAAATGTAAATGTAAAATGTAAATTGATACTTGTATAGCGCACTACTCACCCGTATGGGTCTCAAGGCGCTTGTACGAATACCGCTGTGGAACCCATCCTGACTTTCCCTGTGAGGCGTCCACTCCTGGGCACCCCCAAGGTGGAGGCCAGGCATCCTTAGCGTTGTGGGGGCCGTTGTGGAGATTAAGCAAGCTATTGCCCAGAGTTGCAGAGTGGGACTCCATGATTGGAATAGGCACCGAGGCGAGAATTATCAGGTCCGTGGAATTTTGAGCCCAAGACACACCGAGGCGGGGAATTGAACCCTGGTCCCGGGCTAGACCTCTGCATCAGGGTCTGCCGCTCTAACCATTGAGCCACACTTCTCCACATTATGTAATGCATGTGGCCTCTTTCACACAGGCTGCTCAGCCATATCCTTTTGATCTGCAGACTAGACAGGAAGGTGGTTTAGCTATTGAGAGCGTAAAGTAATGGGATAAAAGGAGAGGGATCTTTCCTGTCTGGCTGAACTCTGTGCTGCATACGCCATGACTGTGTGTCAGGCTTACATCAAAGGACCTAAGAATAGTCCCAGGTTTTTCACCAAATCATATCCCTGTGTGGCAGGCTCATCTTCAGCTTCCATCTTGTCAGCTATCCACATACTGGAGGGGAAGAAAGCAAACACTCGAGAAAGTTTTAGAAGTCTAATAAATGTTTACTGCAAAAATGTTGCAAACAGCAAAATAATTTAAGTGCAGATTCACAAGTCCATGGACCAGCACCAGCCATCTGACGTTGGAAGCATACGATACGACATTTACTCCATTTTAACCTTCCTTTATACATTTTCTATAACGCTGCAAACAGAGAGTGGGATCTGTGGTTAAACTGGAAAGCTAATGAGCAGGTGTCTAGCTCTTCTCATGGGAAGAATTCAAGAAGTGCTTGAGAAGGAGATACATGGGGTACAATAGAAAGCTGATTTCACTACATTTGAGGGAATAATTGGGAGACAAAATAGAGAAGGACCTGTTTGTTTTAGGCCCTATAAACATGTCTGAGGTCGCTTAAGAGTGTGTCTTAACAGAGTGTCTGATCGCAGGCCTCACATATCGAGGGGCAAGCATATTTCCACAAATGAAATAAGCGTATTCCTCTCGGACAGAACACTTATGAAGCAACTTGGCAGTGGGCAAGTGGTTTTCACAGGAGGTGATCTAGTCCGATGTAGTCTCCAGAATACTATTTAGGACGCGGTTCACTCCCAAGCGACGACCCAGGCGGGGGGGGGAAACCAGGAACAGAAACAACAACCGACTCGATGGCCTTAAAAAGAGTGACCAGGAGTCACACAACTTGCTGAGATAGAAATCAGTGATAACCATCTCCTCCCATCGACTGAGTCAAATAGAAATTAAAACTCTACGAAAGGGAACATACTTTGTTCCCACTTATCATTCGAATCGTTTGGAGTTCGAAGTGACCTTTTTCAAATATATGCATACCCTTGGCTTTAGACATTTCTTCATAAATGTAATGGATAACCAACCACCCAGAAACAAAGGTATATTAAAAGGATTGAAATCCAAGAGTACTTACATGCGCCCAGGAGGCCACAACATTTTAGATTCTTTTGAGACCATCATTAAACACGAAATCCAAAACCTGTGTAAAGGCAAGAGGACTAAGCATTCGAATCTCACTGTTGAAGAACATGGAATTCTTGTAAATATTGCCAATATCCCTGAAATTACATGCAGTAAGGCCGATAAGAGAGGAACACTGGTGAATATGGATTCACCATTCTACCTACAAAGTGTCAACGAACACGTGTTTGACCCTTTGACTTATATGAAACTCGATAACAATCCCATTGATGAATTTGTCAAAACTTTGAAAACTATCTTAGACACAGCTGTCATGAATGGTACTATCGATGAAGATGGCAGACGTTATCTTCTAAAAGATGATCCAAGAAGCCCAAGAATTGACATGTTACCACAAATTCACAAAAAAACAGACTAAACCTCCTTTCAGACCCATCGTGTACACATGTGGAACTATCTATGAACCCATTGGCAAATACCCAGACTGTTATTTGCAGCCTCTGGTTCAACTAATGACAACCTACATCAAAGGTACTACCAATTTCATATTGAAAATTCGAACCATTGATCTTGAAGACGACCAAAACATTTTTTTGTGCACAATAGATGTCAAGTCACTTTTTTTTTGTAGAACCACCTCTGTTCGCTTATGAACGCAGCAAAAACATCAAAGAAATGCTATTTACACGCAAACCTAAAATCACTAATCATCCTAACAGAGGCACTGTTCCATGTTTTAATTGCAATAATTGCAACAACATCATCAAAGGAAATTATATAACTCACCCACGTAAAGGAAACAAATCAAATTACGGGTACCTGCTAATTGTGACACCAAAAATGAAGTTTACTTACTGAAATGCTCTTGTGGCTTGGCATTCATTGTGAAAACAGGGCGCAAAATCAAGACTAGATTGAATGAACAGAAAAGCAATGTCAGGACCAACAATATAACATCTGTTATAGCCTCACAAGTCTACAACATCAGCCAGCTCGGTTTCATGGTGTTAGAGACTGTGCTTAGCTAGGATGCTAGTTTCCAGTCCAGGGAGGACCTGGCTTGGCAGGTCCGGCTGGACTGTTCCCATGGGGCACAGGGTCAAGACTGTCTTGCATATGGCTGGGTTCAAACTGGAGTGGCATGGTGAGCAAAAGAACGATAGATTTAGGCCCAGATCTCTGTACTGGGGTGAATGTATGACATTGTTCTGCATTCTGTCCATCAACTGTTGTTTTTGCATTTGTCACCACGAGTAGGAAGGGTATGCTCAGACGTGAGTCCGGTGCTCTCCATGCCACAGGAATCAAGCTATCCTGGCTGATGTGGGCTGAAAGCCCGAAACCGGTCCTATGATGCTTGTTTCCAGCCCAGGGAGGGCCTGGCTTGGCAATTCGGGCTGGACTGTTCCCATGGGGCACTGGGTCAAACTGGAATGGCATGGCGAGCAAAAAAACAATGGATTTAGGCCTAGATGTCTGTACGGGGGTGAATGTATGGCATTGTTCTGCATTCTGTCCATCAACTGTTGTTTTGTAGCTATGGTTATGGCATCTGCTCTTGCATATGAACATGCTTCCAGAACCAAGAAAACATAGTCGCAAGCACATGAGAACTGGAGGTACATTTAGGCATTTGTTTGAAATACATTTGTAGATGAACCAAAGGGCCACAAGGAGGTGGAAAGCAGGGATGGGTTTGATTCCCTCACCAATATTGCGTTGCAGGCCGATGACACAGGGCTGACAATAGTTTTAGTCATACCGACACAGCAAGATCCATGAACACCAACGTGAGGTTGGATAGCAGAAATCTGTGTGCAATTGCACACCCTGTGCTGACCCTCCAACTCCTTCAGGGTCCTTCGTACAATACTGCTTTGTCCAGTATTATTTTTATACTTCAGAGGCTCGCTCCTGTACCAAAGACAAAGCTGATACAAAGCAACAGTAAATACATCTGTCTCTACAACATACATAGCAGCTTCAATGGTTTGAGGTAAAGCAATCTATTTAGCAGCAGAATCAGCAAGGGTATTTCCTTGAGATTCTACTTAATAAGAATTTTGAGGGACTTAACACTCGCTATTCTAAAGGAAATAGCAAAGCGCACAACAAATTCTGCACTAAAAGACCATTTTTGATTGGAATTCCAGCAGGAGTTAGAAAAGGCCTCTGTGTCAATAGGGAAGTCCAAATTCAACTAGAACTTCAAAACAATTCTATGAATCTATTAATGCAGTCTCAGTCTACTTCTCAGCAAGGACACAAGCTTTGGTAAAGGCAGCAAGCTCAGCAACGCGGGCAAATGTCACATTAAGCGGTGTCTCTCAACATTCGATACATAGTGAATACAAATTCAGTATCAAGGTCGCCTTCATCATTTCTAAGATATGGTCCGTCTAGAAAATAGTTTAATTCATAATTTGGAAACTGCTTCCTTCTGGTCAATGCCAGACTTTGCCATATGTGTGGTTGCTACAAGACAATCATGGACTTACCCTTTCTCGCTGGTGAGCATTAGAAATGTCGGGTTTAGAGTGAGCATAGGACTTGGGTGATGTGCAAGGCAGACAACACAAGGATTTCCTATCGGGTAAACTTGGCAGTGGAAAGACGTTGGGTCTTGGTAGTGAGGAGAGCAACAGCAGAATGAGGAACAGCCACAATTAAGGCCGTAATGTTGTTATTACAAATGAAATGGTATACCTCATACTGTATCAGTCAGTGTGTGGTCACTCTGTAACAGTTTATTACAGCAGCATAATAAATTGCCAGTGCAGATAAGTCAGGGAGAATGTAGATAATCATGCTGAATATGTTTTTGGGATATCAACAAAGGGGTATCAAAGTCTTACCAATCCAAACTCCACAATTGCATTAAAGAGACATGTTGTAATCCATGAGGTCCTTCATGAAAGTTTCTAAGTCTTTCGGACCATCAAAAATCTACAGAAGATCCTCATACATAATCTTCAGTTTCGCTGGGCCCACAAATCAGTAAGGGATATTGATAGAGCTGAAATCTGATCTCAAGTTTAGAAACCTCTTCCTCCTAATCGCCACTGGCCAGGCATAGTCTTGAAGATCCCGATTTTGTGGCCGTTCCGTGTCAAAGATTTCAATTTACTCATTCGGTCAAGGATTATTTCTGCGTGATGATATCGGAGCTGACGAAAGATCATAGGTCTCTTGTTTTGTTGGGTCAAAGATCTCCTGGTGGGGATCCTATGGGCTCTTTCTATTTTAAAGTCCTTTGTGAAGGGTAATCTAAGCTCTTTTGGTATCCTTGACTTAACTCCAGCAAGGTGACACAGGACTGTGCCTCTTTTTCAGAGCCATCCAGAAGGCCAAGTAACCATAAGTTACCGCTTCTGTTCCTATCTTCCAGATAAGTGAACTCTTTCTCCAGTGAGGCTGTTTTCTAAGCCATTTAGTCGGATTGTTTAGTCAGGATGTTCCGGATATCTTCTGTTCTGCCAATCCGCGATTTTGCTTCCTCTAGTCCATTGGTTAGAGACTTGACATACCATCGCAAGCCAGATAGTTCAGCTTGTAGGACGTCCATGTTCAATTTTGTGCATTGCGTAAGATCATGAGTAGAGTTTGCATGATGAATGCTATCAGATGCTTTTGATTGGGCAGTCTGGAAGAGGTGGGTCCTGGTTTGTTCTTTTTGACCCAGATTCTTTCATGTCCTTTGTTTGCCTGCCCATTTCAGAACACGCCATGGGGAGTGATAGTACAAAGTACAAATCAACAGTTGAGATTACAAATAGAGTAATGTGCGCCTGCAAGAGGATGATGAGATGACCAAACCAGCTGCCGGGTAAGACAGAAGGTGATTTCTGGAATCAAAAGGAAGTTCCAGTTGAGGTATGTCATCAGTGAAGTTTCAGGGTACCGCTGAAGATGGAACTTAAACAGCAGTGTAAGACAGTTAGTTGTGTATATTTATCTGTACGTGTGGGGAATGTTCTAAGATATTAAGCTAGAAAGTATTCTCCCAAGCAACCTTGTTTTGAGGATGTCAGTGCACTGAGATTTTTATGATGGCATTCCACCCTTGCAAAAATGCGTTTAGTTGAACTGCTGGTCGGTGTCTTCCCCAGGCTATGTCCCTTTAGCAGTGATCGAAGGAACTCTCAGCAGAAACAGAGGGAGGACCTGTAGTTGTAGTCGCTAGATGGTGAATTATTTGAGAGTGCCACACGGGTTGGTGCAAGGTAGCTTGCAGATGCTTTGGAGGCAGGATCAGTCCCGGAGTATTGGTGTGATGGAAGGAACAGAAGAGCATGTGTAAAAAACACTCACCCGCTCATATTGGCGATCTTGGCCTGCTCAAAAGAGGGGTAAGAAATAAACCCCATCCTGGTTGCAATCCCGTTATAGTACTGTTGAAGCATGGAAGCCTTGCAGTATGTGCTGGGTAATGCCTCACGGCTCCATCTTGTCCATTGCTGCGCAAAGACAGTAGTGGCTGCACCGGGTAAAGAGCACTCAGTTGTGTGGTGATTCCAGGCTCGAGAATAGTCTGGGGTGGTTGTGGGTTACAAGGCAGTGAGCTGATTGTTAGTTCCAGGGCATTAGAGATGAGAAACCGCCATTCATTCTCTGCCTCATGCGGAGCTGCAAATCTAGGTGGCCATTTTCCTTGGGCTCAAGCCACGTCCCCACAAGAGTATCCTTTAGAATATACTTTTACAGAGCGCATTAACCATGAAACCACTGTCTAAAATACCCTGCCATTCTGAAGAAAGTTGGTACAGTTACCAGATGTGGTAATCTTGGATGGATTTAACACATTCTGTCAAAAGATGGCTCTTTATCGCTGACATATCATGACCTAAAAATCGTACAGTGGGAAAACAGAATTAAACTTTTGCTATGGTGGATTTTCCAGGAAACTAAAATATCTAAACTCTTCTTTCAAGCTTGGGAAACATTGAAGGAGACCCTGTAAATTTTTGAGGAATCCTTCTCCACGCCAGTTAAGATTGGCTGAATATGAATGTGGAGAGAAACTGACTCTCTGTGTGAATGCGTTTGGAAAAGAAGGTGGAGCATACATCCACCATGGCGAACCATTGATCATTAATGGGAGTACAGGAAAGGATGGTAGCAGGTACGTGGACCACAGAGAAAGTAATGATAACCACATTGTTAATGGCTCTCAAATCTTGGATGAATCTGTTCACATTGATCTTTCCCACCTTTTGATATGGAAAATAGGAGTATTGCATCTGGGAATAATCCGTAACAAGACACCCAGTTTGATAAGGCTCACAATGGCTGGTCTAATTCCTGCATCAACTTCAGGCTTTAGGGGGTACTGGGGAATATGAAGCCCCTTTTGCATCTGATTTATGTATATCCTCAGTAGTTCAGTTGCTAAGATGCACCCCACATAATTAGTCCTTGTGAACACTAATGTGGAGCAAGCACTTCTGTCTCAGTTCAAGAAGTCTTTATTCGATTAATTCATCATAAAAGACATAAAAACACTATACACAAGAAACATATAAAACCAGTATTTAATCATCGGCATCGAGTTGACTTCTTACAGAGCTATACAAAAGTTTAAAAAGGTGTCGAGCACGACCATACTACCACAGTATATGCAAAATTTAAACAATCGCCACTAAATTATTTTTAATAAACCTACATCTGATCACTCAAGCCCACCCGAGAAACTTAGCAACCCCCACAACAATAAGCGGATCCAGATTAGTTTTTAACAGTCTCAGGGCTTCAACAGCCGATCTGGTGCCTAGTTGTCTACATACTGGTTTGAGCCATTTGGTTCTGGGGGCTGAGTATAGTGGGCATACATACAAAAAGTGATTCAGACTTTCCCCGATGCCGTGACAGTTAGCGCAAAACCCCGATCTATCAGTTCCCCACTTTTTGGTAAAGTCCCCTATGGGAAGTGAACCACATCTAAATTGAAAAAAAAGTTTGCGGTCCAGGGGTTTAGTAATAATTTCCCAATACCCTTCTAACTTGGGGGAATCTTTATGTACCATAAACAGTCCAGAAAGACTGCTCGTGCTCGTTTTTAAGAAAATGTTGTGCGTCACCCATTCCCAGTAACATTTTTTAAGCTCATTTTTTGATGGGAATTTGGCTGTCTCGGGCGAAGTCCACAACTCACCTAGGCCCAGAGATTGTAAGGTGGCCCTAAGATCTCTAAACCATCCAATTTTAGTGGCACCAGGACTATTTTTTACCTCCAGACAAGCTTCTGCGTAATGGTGTAGTTCTGGCGTCGTCCACAGGCGTCGCCAGAATGATAAAGGTCGAAGTCTTGCTTGGTCGACCACCGAGTGACACCCCAGATCAAGTAAAAGGGGGATTAGTGGTGTTGACTGAGGCAGACCTGTTGCCATCCTTAAGAACTTGTTTTGGGCATGTTTCAAAGAGTCCAGATTGCATCCACCCCATAGCTCAGCGCCATATAACACCGCTGATAAAACCTTTCCTCCATAGACATAGGCTTCGTAAATGACCCTTTATGTTCCTTAATCAAGGCTCCGCCCAACTGTTGATGTTTCAGGGACATGAGCTCGATCTGGTGGGTCCAGCTCAAAGTGTCACTAAAGGTAACTCCCAGGTAGGTGAAGTACTTTGTCTGCTCCAGGGGGGTATCCCCCATGGTGACCCTAGCCTTAACCTGTCTATGCCCCCTTAAAACCATGAATTTAGTTTTGGCCACGTTCACCTCCAGCTCATGTTCGCTGCAGAAACTCTCAAACCTCGACAGTGCGTGCTGTAGGCCCTGTCTAGTTCGTGAAATCAAGAGAGTATCGTCAGCGAACATGAGCAGGGGGATTTTCATGCCAGCCAAACTGGGAGCATCCGTGGAAAAGCCATCAAAGTACTTGGTAACTCTATTAATATATAGAGAAAACAAGGTGGGTGCCAAAACACATCCCTGTCTGACACCTTTCGACACAGGGAAGTTCCTTGTCACCTCTCCGGGTTTGCCCCATCTTACAAAAGCATAAGTCTCTGCGTGAAGGTTAACTATAAGGCGGACCAGAATAGGAGGCATGCCCATTTCTAGTAGGCAATTCCAGAGCCCGGCCCTCGGGACAAGGTCAAACGCAGACCTAAGGTCTACGAATGCCGCGAATAAATTTCCTTTACCCAGGGTAACTGTCTTCCAGTGCAGGAGCATAAAGCGAAAAGCCTGATCCAGGGTGCTTACATGGGGTCTAAACCCTGCTTGGAGGGGGGTGAGAACGTTAAACTCCTCAATCCATGCCTGGACCCTAGATAGAACAAGTCGAGATACTATCTTCTGTACCGCATCAATAAGACTGATCGGCCGGTAGTTCGATGGAACCGACCGATCACCCTTTTTAAAGATGGGCAAGATCTCGGCACCAGCCCATGAATCAGGTACCTTGGCGCCCCTAGCCAGCGTGTTTGCCAAATGCAATAGATACGGTACCCATAAGTCTTGATCCTGCTGGAAAATATCTGCTGGGATACAGTCCGGACCGGGCGCTTTGCCCCTGGGGATGGCATTCAAGACATTTTCAACTTCTTTGGCTGAAAACACAAGGGTATCAAAGGTTAATGGCCAACTAATGGGAGCTTCCCCAGCCCTAAGACACCTAAACTGTTCCTCAAAGTGGGACACCCATTTTAGTTGATCAACAGAAGCGGGGCTGGGACGATCATCCTGGGACTGTCCCCATCTGAGGAGATGCCAAAACTGCTGGAGGTTCCTAGAGCCGCAGGCCTCAGCTAGGAGAGCCCATCGCTCATCATCCCAGGCGGCTTTAGCCCGCCGTTTAACTTCATTATAAGCCTTCCTGCTGGTTTTGATTAGGGCTGGGTTCTTAGATTTTAAAGCTTTGAACAAAAGTGAATGGGACTTGCCGCACTCTTCATTAAACCAATTAGCAGGTTTCCTCGCCTTTCCTAAACCCTTATTGGCTACATATTTAACAAATAATGTCTTTAGGGACAAAAACAGACTGGCATGAATGTCGGAAATTTTAGGGATTGTCCGATTCAGATTATCACACTTATCAAGTTCCCTTAGAGAATTAGAAACCAGAGTTCTTATTTTACTACGTGCATTCACATCTATAGCTACCTTTGGCCAGCGAACCCTCCTCATATCATTAGTTAATACCATGGCCTCTTGAACGGGATTGGGTTGTCGCACAATCGGCCCGGCAAAACTAAAGTCCTTCAGTTCTGCTATGAGTGGTTCGTGATCACTTTCTGGTCGTGGTTTATTTGTCATATCCGATACTATGGGCCACATGGTTGTGTCGACTAGGATATAATCAATGCGACTACTATGCCTGCCATTGAAGAATGTTGGGTTACCCAACCTATCCGATCTTGTACGACCATTTAGGGCACGCAGCCCCCAATTCAGACATAAACCTTTGATGAAAGTGGCACCTTGGGACCACTTAGTGATCGGAGGTAGCTCTAGTTGTGGAATACCCCACATCATGTCCTCTGCCTCAGTTAGCAACCCGTCCTCCCTGCTTAGAGGTTCAAAACAAGTATTAAAATCACCCATTACAACCACATGACCCAATGGTTGGGTAGAGCCAAGGAATTCATCTAAACATGTTAAGGTGGTTGATACACGACCACCCGGAGTTCCTCTGGCATATACATTAAACAACATAATGTCCAGCCCACAATTAGATTTCATGCTAATTATTAAAATATCAGGGCAATCAATATAAATTTCCTTCACAGAGACCCCTACAGTTTGACGAACCCAAGTAGTAAGGCCCCCCATGGCCCTGCCTCTTTGGCCTCCAACTGCAGGTTTATTAAAGCTCAGGAAACCTGGGAGAAAAACTGGAAGGGTTGACCATGTCTCCTGAAAAGACCATACATCACATTGACGGATGAAGTCAGCCCAGTCAGGTATACATATACAGGATTCTATACCAGCCACATTCCAACATCCCAAAGTAGTACCCTTAGCACAAGCTTGAACACACAGGACTTTTGTGTCTATAGGGAGGGGTTCACAGGGTTGAAAGGAAGATTCTTCAGACGGGGGTGCCTCTATGAACGACCCTTCCCTTGTCGAGCATATTAACCCAGCCTGAGCAGCTTGCACAGGAGATGTGCCCGTGGGAGAAACAACCATAGATTGCAGTGGGGCAAGAGACAGTGATGATATGACTAGCTCTCTTGAGTAAACTAAACATCCCTCCTCACCACACTGGTGTGTGACTTTAGAACTTACAACATTACATGGAAGGATGCTCGTGTCATCTCCCACACACGGAGTGTAAGGGTCGTCATCACTTTTCTCTAGTGCTTGTCAATCATTAGACGACAGCCCTTCTGACATATCACTAGACATGTCCGGTTTATCGGCAATTGGTTGTCGGTTTGTTCCGCATCTTCCCTGCTCTGCAGTACACCGAGTACACTCAGTGTGGTGTACAGAAAACAGTGCAGTACAATTTACACAAGATATCACCGCTCAACAGATTAGCAGGGGAAGTAGGGCTTAAGAAGAAAGCATGCTTGTCTCGTGGGACCAAGGGTTCTGGAGGCAGGACTAGAAACATGGTGTGGTGCCCGCTGATATGAAATACTGTCTGCATCTATGGACTAGCCCATGTGAGGTAGTGAAGGAAATTCAAAGTTTTTAAGGCCAGAGGAGCTTTCGCCGGTATCATTGAGGCAAGTAGTAGGTTTCCTCTTCTTCATACAATCAAGATAAAGACCATCTGGATCTACAGGAATCAAAGTGTTCTGGATACAGTCAGCAACTCTCCAGCTGTCCTAATATTCAGGATATGGGTTTTGTGTGATCTAATTAAATTCTGAAGGGTCAGACCGACGGAGTGGAATTGAAGCAACATTAGGATAATCTCTTTTCCAGTGTCCTTGTTTCCAGCAATCGAAATGCAACCCTCTCACTCCAGGAGCTTTATCCTACCTCTTCCATTTCCCCTCCTTCCTGTCCCCCTTTTTGCTCCCCTGGTACTGGAGCTCCTCAGTCCCTCCCCTTCACAGAATGTTGCAGATGATGTTATTTTGGAGACATTACTTCAGTTCCTGCACAAAAACAGCACCCACAGTGTCCTGAGCTATCCCTGCCAGATGGGCAATATCCCAATACCTCTCAAACACATCCTTAAGTCTAACCATCAGAATGCAGACTAAGAAGTGTACAAAATAAAAAAAAAACAAAGCAACAACTTTTCCCGTCTTTGCACCCGGGATGTGTAACAGCATCCCCAAATCTATCAGGACTGCTCCAACGCTGCTCCAAGTTAGGAAAGAGTTGAAGACTCACCTCTTTAAAAAAAAAAAACACACAACATCTCAATGAATGAAGCAGCCAGCGACCCATCTTCTTCTATTTACTCTTTGAATGTATGCTCGTCTTCCACCATGTATAGGGCTCTGCTGCCTTTCGCTTATGCTTGTCCTATAGAATTACGATGTACATGCACACATGATTCTTGTGCGCACCAGCATAGGTCGTTGGCAGTAGGTGATTAAGGTGAAAAGGTTTATTTTTCTGTTGAAGTGGCAATAATAATAATGATCATGTACACTTCTGTAGTCTACTACATCCTTTATAATGAAGAAAGCAGAAACAATGGTCATAATTATGGTGATGATGATGAACATAATTACAATGATAATTTGAAAGATGATGATAATGAATCTGATGATGATAAATATGATCTGTTGATGACCATCTTCAATAACAATTCTAATATGGCATTGCCTTTCTTAAAGCTTGATTTCCTTTGATCATTTTTGCCTTTTTTCAATTCACACATTCTGCAGCCCCCTTTGTAGTCCTTGCCCCGGAAGGTCCAGTCGCAGCCACCGTCGGTGGGGATGCCCTGCTGACCTGTCGCCTGTCACCTGGCCTCAGTGCCCAGGGCATGGAGATCCGGTGGTACCGGAAGCACTCTGATTCCATCGTTCTGCTGTACCGGAAGGGGACAGAGCACGAGGATCATCAGTTGCCGGAGTATCACGGCAGGACTCAGTTGCTCACGCATGCAATTGTTAACGGCAGCGTGACATTAAGGATCCACCCTGTGAGAGTCAAGGATGAAGGAGAGTACAGGTGCTACTTCGATTCGGACACATATCATGACGAGGCTGCGCTGGAGCTCATGGTCACAGGTCAGTGGATGGTCGCTGAATGTTCTTGGTGTCTACACAATACTCTCTTTAAGATTGACAGGAGGGTTCCATACATGATGTCCCTACTCTTGCTGGAAATCCTACGTTCATTAGGGCGCAGATATTGACTGTAAAATAGGACACCGGGGTAGTTGATGCATTTTGTTGCCTCCTATAACACTGTGGACTGCTTTTAGCCTCTTACTAGAAAAAAGTGGTGCTTGAAATGCTTAACATTTTCTCATCCACTGATAATTACTCTGGACCCCATTCCAGTCATTTATTTTTTAATTCACTGTGCTTGTTCAGGCAGGGGCGAATGATAAGCAACAGAGTCTTGGTCCCGCTACAATGGGGAAGTCCCGCCCGAACTGCAGGGAGGTATGATAAACAAAAGAATCTTGGTCCTGCTCCAATAGGGGAAGTCCTGCCCGAACTGCAGGGAGGTATGATAAACAAAAGAATCTTGGTCCTGCTCCAATAGGGGAAGTCCTGCCCGAACTGCAGGGAGGCATGATAAACAAAATAATCTTGGTCCTGCTCCAATACGGGAAGTCCTGCTCGTACTGCAGGGAGGTATGATAAACAAAAGAATCTTGGTCCTGCTCCAATAGTGGAAGTCCTGCTCGAACTGCTGGGAGGTATGATAAACAAAAGAATCTTGGTCCTGCTCCAATAGGGGAAGTCCCGCCTAAACTACCAGGAGGTATGATAAACAAGAGTATTGGTCCTGCTCCAATAGAGGAAGTCCAACCCGAACTGCAGGGAGGTATGATAAACAAGAGTCTTTGTTCTCCTACAATAGGGGAAGTCCCACCCAAACTTCCGGGAGGTATGATAAACAAGAGTCTTGGTCCTGCTCCATTAGGGGAAGTCCATCCCGAACTGCAGGGAGGTATGATAAACAAGAGTCTTGGTCCTGCTCCATTAGGGGAAGTCCATCCCGAACTGCAGGGAGGTATGATCAACAAAAGAATCTTGGTCCTGCTCCAATAGGGGAAGTCCCGCCTAAACTGCCGGGAGGTATGATAAACAAGAGTCTTGGTCCTGCTCCATTAGGGGAAGTCCATCCCGAACTGCCGGGAGGTATGATCAACAAAAGAATCTTGGTCCTGCTCCAATAGGGGAAGTCCCGCCTAAACTGCCGGGAGGTATGATAAACAAGAGTCTTGGTGCTGCTCCAATAGGGGAAGTCCATCCCAAACTGCAGGGAGGTATGATAAACAAGAGTCTTGGTGCTGCTCCAATAGGGAAAGTCCAGCACAAGCTGCTAGTTCCTGTCACCACTAATTGTGAAAACAAGGAGCCGCAGCCGGTCTCGGCCTACTTCCGCCTCCGCCCCCAGGGCAACTACCAAGTTTAGAATGCTTTCGAGCGGCGTCACACCCCAAACACCCCTGCTGAAGCTACGCTCATTGCTCCTGGACTTAGTACTATCCGGGGGTATAGCAGTACGGTCACGTACAACACAGCGGCCTGGATTCCCTGCCCTATGATCACTTTAAGTGTATTGTTACTGCGTGCACTCTTCATTCTTCCTACAAGAAGTCTTGATGGCAGAGTGGTCAAATCGGTGCATGTGGGCTCAAACTTTCTAGTTGTCACCTTTTACAAATAATTTCATCAAGTGACTGATGACCCTCTGCACTAAGCCTGCGTCACAAACAGGGGGCGGTGCAGGCAAATTAACAGGGCGGGGCTGAGGCAGAGCCAAGCCATGGGTTTGGATTGACTCTAAGAGTCTGTGCATGGGCCGAGATGTGAAAATGTGCGGCATGTAGGTTGTGCATGAAGCATAGTGTGATACAATCTCTTCACAATTAAAAAAACGAGTATTTCTTTACCATGCAGAAGCGTTTCACCTCAAAACATAAGATTCTATCACTACAGAGACAGACATTTATTAAAAATGATATTTTAAGTATTCAAGACTCTTCTCCCAACGACAAAGCTGTTGGTGAACTATGAGGCCAGTCAGTAGTCCTGGAAACCCTAAACATGGCCCAGATGCTTATGGATGAAACAACATTACAGTCTATTGAATAATTTATAAGGGGTGATTTAAAGCACACACTCTGAACTGAAGTACTTAAAAGTGTGCTCATATGCGATAATGAAGGAATAGGAGGCTACGTGAAAGGAAATATTTGCTGAAGATAAAACAATTTGGACAAGCAGGGGAACCGATATTGATTTGGTTATCTGGTTTAACATTTTAAAAGTCAGCTACCAGATGGGTCCGTGTACATCTCTGTCTCCTGTTTACATCGCAGCGCACTGTCTTGTTGTTCATTCTTGGTTCACAGCGAGAAAAACTGACTCAAAGAATACAGACCTGACTCAGGACCCCCCCAGACCCAACTACTAAGCCAAGAATGTATTTATTTAGGGGGTGGTTGGGGGTCACACCCCAAGTACCCATCCCCCCTGAAGCTATGAACTGCTCCTGATGTTGTCACTCCGAGTGAAGCTAGCAAATGCTTGCCCTAGGCTGACCCGTTGACCCATGCTATATGTGTAGGAGACCGAAGAATAATGGAAATGATACAACTGTCCAATGGATGACGAGTTGTCTGAAAGCCCCTAAAAGTAAGCAAAGTGTCTATGTAATTTAGTAAAATCAAAAGGCCTTGTCTAAATATACTTGCAGCACGGTGTCATCACCTTACTATACAGATTTCTTTTTAGTTATGCAAGCTATGGCCCTTATATCACAATGGTGTTGTAGCTGGATAAACTACGAACCCCAGCTCAGTGATGCACATTTGGTTGGGTGATCTACATGCCTTGGTGCATATGTATACCTATAATAGTGAGTTATGTACCTCAGAGCACAGATTTATTGCACACTATACTTTTTTTCCCAATTCTTTTTATTAAACCAGTGTCAGCATTTCAAAACTGCTACATATACATATTTTGAGGTACATGTTTCCCTGATGATTTACACAATCTGCAACTCGTATACATCATTGTAAGGAGAAGTCATGTGTCTCAGAAGAGATAGCTCCATTGTAAATAGAAAGGGTAGTTTGTGAGCCGGGATTATGTGGTAAGGCCTCTAACATAATCTGTGCGAGTGGAAAAGGTGCGTGCATTATAATTGGTTTTAGAGAGTGTACAGCCTTATAGGCATACAACTTGCGCTTCTCAGGCCTGGTGGGCGCGTGTCAATGAGGTGTAATGACCTAGCTGTGTATGCCTCTCCGCCGACGCCGGAAAGCGGGTACGTGATACATGCGTTGCAGGTAGTGCCTTTGGTGAAGGTCGTTATATAAAGGAGCAAGATTCGGATAAGTTGATATTCATAGCGTCTTAGCAACTAGAAAAACTTTGTAAAAAGTAATAGACCTCTAGGTCACAACCATGTAAGAAAGAGAAAAGAAAGAATAAGAAAAGAAAAGGAAAAACCAAAGTGGGCGCGCATGTGGCATATTTATGTGTTGGTGTCAGCGTGTGTCTCCAGTCCCGGGGGGTGGCCGGCGCGGGGGCCAGGAGATCAGGAAGACGGCTACTATCTTGTGCTTCCTAGAGGAGAGTAGGCTGGTGACTGTGTCCCAAGCATGTCAGCACAGCGGTCCCGCGGAGCTGGAATATTCAGTGAGTGGATCTGGCACGCGGCTACATGCTATGATTGAAAAGGGTTTTATGCAGATACCAGTTATGTACCAATCGTGGAAGCCTATGTAGCTCCCCTATCCTTCCTGTCTGCCTGGCGAGGCTGGAAGCGATTGTGTCTGGTCAATTCCTCTGCTGAGGCACGCTCTGTGGAAGGACTTCAGGGTGTCGTCCCAGATTTGCGCAATTGGGTATTTTAGTAATCCTGTGTTTTCCTCTCTGTGAAGGATTACACTTTCCGCCCTCGCCCAGTTATCGAAGGAAGTGCACCAGTATGTTGCCTGTGGGGGTTCGCTGCGTTTCCAATGTTTAGTGATTAGTCTCTTCGCCGTGATCAGCCCAAGGTCCCAAAATCTAGACAGGACTTTATTTAAATTCGTCCTCTTGTACAGGCCTAGTATGCATGTCTCCCACGTGTGTCGCAGCTCCTCTCCTACGCCCTCCGATAGCACCTCCGTCACAGTTTGCCAGTACGTCTGCAGTGTGGGGCACGACCACATCATGCGGAGGAAGTCCGCACCTACGAGGGAGCATCTCGGGCACGCAGACTTTGTGACCTCAAAATATCTATTAATCTTGTCAGGCGACAGATATGCGCGATGGATGATATAGAGTTGGATGAGTTTGACACGGGAATTGCGAGGGATGTTGGTGGCGCCTGTAGCTTCGGTCCCATTCCAACCCCCCTCCCCGTACCGTCTATAGCAGGGGTCTCCAAACCGGTCCTGGAGGGCCGGATCTATGCCAGATTTTTAAAATTACTACATGTATCTCAATGGGGATATCCAAAAAATCTGGCATGGATCCGGCCCTCCAGGACCGGTTTGGAGACCCCTGGTCTATAGTCTACCCACAGCTGACAAATTTGCTCCCATTTCTTGGGGCATCCCCTGCTTTCATGAATTGTCCTTTCAGCCGCACAACACACTGTGTACTTTTGATGTCAGCTGTCCACTGTCCATATTAAACTTCGAATTCTAAAAGAAGCATGCTAGGATGCTTGGAACAAGAAGGGGAAAGTGATGTTTCGTCTGCATTCAGTGTTCTGGTGGTTCGTCTGCAGTACAATCACAGCTACTGCTTCCTGGTG
The DNA here is from genome assembly GCF_964263255.1 of Lissotriton vulgaris. Taxonomy (NCBI): domain Eukaryota; kingdom Metazoa; phylum Chordata; class Amphibia; order Caudata; family Salamandridae; genus Lissotriton; species Lissotriton vulgaris. The sequence goes on along the minus strand of NW_028247511.1, from coordinate 787,259 downwards.
AGGTGAAAAAACGTTGACAAGGAGCCACCTCCGCCGAAATGAACCTGGGAAAGGCAGTGCTGAGATGCAATCTACCTCAGACAATCTGCAAATAACTACCTTCCATTCAAAACAAAGTTTACCCACCACAGAAACAGTGCCAGAGTTGCTGCATCGAAAGCTCGCACATTTTCTTTTTTTTGATTTAAAGATTTTATTGAAAAATAAAAGTGGCATATACATTGGCAGTTGTTACACAGTGCGTTTTGTTATCTCTTTTCCTTGGCCTGTTGCAGAAGAGAAGAGAAAGAAAAACGAGAAGAAGAAAGGGGGGGGGGCGGGGGGGGTCAGTGTGGCTTCTTTAAGTGTTCGTCGAGTGGTTCCCACATGAGCTCTTTGGGAGTATGTTCTTTCGAGAAGTTGCCTGTAATGTTATCTGCTCCTCTTAGGAAGGTGACCCAGTTGATCCATGTCTTGAAGTTTGCTTTCGCCGTGTTCTTCCAGTTCGTTAAGATTATCTTTAGGGCCGCTGTGAGAAGCAGGTCTAGTAGATCTCTTTCTTCCCTACTGTTCAGGTTCGTCGTTACATGCCCTGTCGCCAAGGTCACATAGTTGATAATTAAGTCACCTAGGTTCCTTTAAGGGATGGCAGAAGCCAGAACTAGCCGCCCCTTGCAGCTGCGACCACTTCTCTGTGCAGGACACCATGCACTTCATTATGTTCTGTAGTTTATATCACGAGCAGAGAAAAAAGCACTTACTTCCATTGCTAAAAAACGCTGGGTTCACACAGGTGAGACCCGCGTTGCTCTATCTACAGCTAATGGCTAACCCATGTATTGCATTTGGTCTTGCAAATTTTTTGGTCGCGGCAGCTAGGGCGAAAGTTGCTGGTCAATCTTCGCCCTAAAAGTTTATTAAATGTATGAAATTATAGTATAGGCATGGTTTTTACATATACATACCTTTTTATCTAAGTGTAAATAGTATTTTAAATGTGTATTGATATAATGTATACTTTTTTTTTTAACGTGTTGTTCTAATGCTTTTTCTCTTTGTATGACTTTAATAAGTCGAATAAAGATATTCTGACTGACTGATAATTAAGTCTGTTTTGAGCATGTCGTTTATGAATGCGTTTATCTGGGCCCAGAACTTCTTGACTTTGACGCATCCAAAGATGAGGTGTTCAAGTGTACCCTCCTCCTTCTGGCAGTTCCAGCAGTCGCCTGATTCTGCTATGCCGCTTTTATGGAGCCTGGATGGGGTCCAGTAGGCTCTGTGGAGCAGCCAGTATTTTGTTTGTGCCAGTTGTGGGGTGATTTTGTTTTTTGTAGCTGAACACCACATTTGCGCCTGTTCCTTTTCGTTTAGCTGTCTGCCTAGGAGTGTTGCCCATGAGTTTGTTGTCTTCTTGTTTAGAGACAAGGTGGTCGGGGCGATTAGTTTGTAGATCTTCGCTGTCTGGTGGCCTGCCGAGTTTAGCATTTGCACGTACCTGACGATGCCCGGTTCCTCTCGAGTTAGGTTTGCTCTAGTTATGGCAGTTCTTATCTTCAGAAATGTGTATAGCTCTTTGTTGGGGAGGTTGTATAGTTGTTGTAAGTTTGAGAAGGTCAGCTGCTTCCCCTTAGTTTCCATTTGTTTGGGGAGGCTGATTCCCTTTTTGATCCATGTGTCATAGTTCATTATTGCCCCTTGATATGATATTTTTGTGTTGAGCCAGATGGATTCCCATGTTGTACCTCTCAGCTTCTGTGTCATTCGCCTGTCCACTCTCATCAGCGCTTCTCTGGTGTGCTTCAGTATCGTGTTCGACCATAGGAGGTGTTTGTTTGCAGTCAATATCGCTGTCGGGTGCAGGCCTTCCAGTAGCTCTCTCTCCAGTTCTAGCCAGACTGGCTTGTACTGTTGCGTTTCGTCGATCCATGCGAATCCTTGTTTGGCCAGGCAAGCTGTCTGGTAGGTTTTGAAGTTTGCCAGGTTGAGGCCTCCTAGTTCTTTCGCTAGCCTCAGTTTGGGTAGGCCAATTCGTGTTTTTTTGTTTCTCCATAGGAAGATGTTTATCATGCTGTCCAGTTTTTTGTGGAAGCTTTCTGTCATTGGGAGCGGTAGCATGTTTAGCGTGTAGTTTATTGCGGGTGTTATCATCATTTTTATCGTCTCAATCCTTCCCCACCAGCTGATGTACCTGGGCGACCACAGCTCTAGTCTATCTTTAACTTTTTTTAGCAGCGAGTCCTCGTTGTGCTGTATTGTGGACGTTAGGTCTCTTCCGAACTGTAGGCCTAGGTACTTGAGTGGGTTGGTTTGCCAGGCTAGGCCGGAGTCTCCTAGTACCGATTTTGTGGTGTGGATGTTCATTGGTTTGCACTCCGATTTGTCCTTGTTAAGTTTGTATCCGGAGGCTTCTGCGTATTCTCCTATTGTCTCCATTAGCGCTGTGATTGACGTTGATGGGTTGGTGGTTGTGATGAGGATGTCGTCTGCGTATGCTGCGAGTTTCACTGTTTTCCCTCCGATCTTAACACCCGTTATTCCCTCATTGTCTCTTATTTTTGCAAGTAGTGGTTCAAGTGCCAGTAGGAAGAGGCCTGGTGACAGTGGGCATCCTTGCCTAGTTCCTCTTCCTAGTAGGAGTGACTCAGATGTGCTTCCATTCACCACTATTTTAGCTCTTGGTTTGTTGTATAGGGCCATTATCATTGCTATGTATTTTTCCCCTAACCCGAACTTTGTCATGCAGTTCCTTAGGAAGGGCCACGAGACTCTGTCAAAGGCCTTCTCCGCATCCAGTGCTATCATGACCGCCTGCTCATTGCTCTGTGTTGTGTGGTTGATTAGGTGACATAGCAGCCTTGTGTTGTCTTGCGACAGCCTGTGTTTGATGTATCCCACTTGTGAGTTGTGTATGATGTCCGGTAGAATTCTATTCAGTCTGTTCGCAAGCACCTTTGCATAAATTTTGCAGTCCACGTTTATGAGCGAGATAGGTCTGTAGTTTTGCGGGAGTTGGGGGTCTTTGCCTTCCTTGGGTATTATTGTGATGTTGGCCTCCCGCATGGCGTTTGTCATCTCACCTTTTTGTATGCAGGCGGTGTAAGTTTCCGACAGTATTTTCTTGATTTTTAGGCAGAAGGTCTTGTAGAACACGGTGGAGTATCCGTCTGGTCCTGGGACTTTGTTCCGTTTTAGCTGGTTGATTGCGGCTTCGATTTCTTCTTCCGTTATGTCCGCCTCTAAGGGTGCTTTCTCCTCCTCCTTGAGTTTCGGCAGGTTGACATCTTTGAGGAGGGAGCGGCCTCCGTCTTTGCTCAGGTTTTTATCCTCGGAGTATAGATCCTGATAGAACTGTCTGAAGACCTCCAGTATGCCTTTGTTTGTTGTTTGCGATTTGTTGTTTTTGTCTGTTATTGCTGCTATCGTGTGTTGCCTTTGAGGTAGGACGCAAGCTGTTTCCCTGCTTTGTTTGCCCTGCATAGATTCACCGACTTGAATTTTGTTAGCCACGAACCTGCTCGTTCGCTTAGGATTCTGTTCAGTTCGTATTTTTTTTTTGTGAGCGTGGTGAGTGTGTTCTTGTCTGTTATGTTTGCGCAGTGGCCTCTCTCCAGTGCTGCTATTTCCTCTTCTATCTCTGAGATCTTTTTGTTCCTGCTTCTGTTCATTCTTGATTTGATGTTTATCAGTTTGCCTCTTAGTGTTGCTTTGAGTGCTTCCCAGATGGTGTCTTTCCCCACTTCGCCGTTCTCGTTGTCTTCCAGGTAGTTCTTTAGTGCCTCCTCTATTTCTTTTACATTGTCTCTGTTCTGTAGGATGTCGTCATTGAGTCTCCACCTTCTCGTCACGCTCTCGTTGTGTTTGCCGTTCAGGGCGAGGGATATGTGCGCATGATCGGAGACGGTTATTGGGGCTATCTCCGTGTTCTCAATTAGGTGCGTGTGGTTGTTGGACATCAATATATAGTCGATCCTGCTATAGGAGTTGTGCGGGTGTGAATAAAAGGTGTATTCACGCGCTGTGGGGTGTTGTAGCCTCCATGGGTCCGCTAGATGGTGCTTGATGCATAGGTCTTTAAGGGTGTTGCTGCCTGGTGAGTTGTGGCTTGGCCTGCTTGGGTGTCTGTCCGTGGCTTGGTCCATTGTCTTATTCAGGTCGCCAGCTACAATCAGAAGGTCATCCTGTGGTAGATCGCCGAGTTCGCCGTCTACCATTTGCCAGAAGTCCTTGTCTTCAGAGTTTGGTCCATAGATGTTTGCCACGTGTAGTCGGTCAGTTCCTCTTTGGACACTTGCTATCAGCAGGCGCCCGTCTTCGTCCGTTTTTGTCTTTTGGATGGTGAGGTTAGCTTTCTTGCTTAGGATAGTTATCACGCCTCGCTTCTTTCCCTTAGCAGGTGAGCATAGGATGTCGCCTATCCATCTTGCCTTAAGTAGTTTAGCCTCTTCCTCTGAGAGTTTGGTCTCCTGTAGCGTGTATATGTCCCCTTTGAGTTTTGCCAGGTGTTCTAGTATTTTCCTGCGTTTGATTGGATGGTTTAGGCCCTTGACGTTCATGGAGACGACCTTCAGGTTCGTGGATAGGTTCGCCGGTGTTTGGTCTGTCATGGGGGTTTGTTGTTGCCGCTGGTCGTTCTGTCGTCTTCCTTACTGGATTTTGAGATGCCTGCCTTTGTTCTTCCCAGGTATCTGGGTCCCCCCCCCCGGGCGAAGAGTGCTGTGCCGGGTGGGGATCGGGGTGAGGAAGGGGTGTAGGAATGGGTGTAGAAAACAGTATAGAAAAGAAACAAAAAGTAGTTATACGTTGCACAGATGTCCGTTATCACGCTAGCCTTCATGCCCGCCTGTCCCCCCCGCCCCATCTGGCTTCCCCTACCCCTCCCTCCCCCCTCCCTCCGCCTGTAGAAAAACGGGTGTGTGACAGCAAGGTTCCTCACACTTCCCTCCCCCCCAAGTCTGACATTGTCTCTGCAGGATATGGCAAAGGATATGTTCGTCATTGGTCTTCATTGTCTCTCTTATCATTGGCGACGATGAGGTAGAAACGTTGGTCAGTGTGTGCATTATCGAGGTAGATTTGTTGTTTAAAGTTCAAGGTTCAGTGGTTCTTAGGTGTGTGCTTGAGCTCTTATCTTGTGCATTCAGAGCTGATAAGCTGGTTTCGGACATTGTCTCTTCCTATGGGCGCTCCCCTGGCAGGGGTTTATTGCATTTTAACACGCGCTTCCACCCTTGTCATATGCCCTCTTCTTCGGCCTCGTCTGTCGAGGCTCTCCTTTTCGCTCCTGGGCTTTGGTGTTCCATCTCTTCTGGGGCTGGTCCTTGTAGGTACCTGTGTAGGTCGTTGGGGTCGTCGAAGGTTTTGCTCCCGTGTCTGTCTGTGATTCTCAGTTTTGACGGGCCTGCGAAAGAGAAGGTGATATTGTTTTTCCGCAGGGTGTCCCGCTGGGCTAGGAAGCCCTTCCTCACTTCCACCGTTAGCTTAGATAGGTCCTGCGTGATTGTTACTTTCTTCCCGTTGATTGCCATTGGTGTCTTATGTTCCCCTTGCGGCTTCTGTCATCCTGCTCGGCCATCGATCTCTGTAGGGCTGTTGTTCTTTTTATGACTAGACCTAGGTCCTTGTGTGTTATGTTTGCGCGGTCTTCTAGGTTGCCAATTCTTTTTTCCGCTTCGTCTATTCTGCCATTGGCTTTACTTTGCTCAGCTCTTATTGCGATTAGTTCCATTTGTATATTGTCCACTATTTTTTTTGTTGCCTTTGCTAGGTCGTTGCCCTCCGTTATCTTCCTTAGTAATGTATCCAGAGTGGTTGTTTCGCTGCCCAGGTCTCCGCGATCTTTCGCGGGTGACGCAGTCAGATCGTTTTTGTTCTTCTTTTGGACATTTGTGATTAGGTTGCCTTCCTTCCCTGCCATTGCGTCAAAACCTCTCCTGACCTGGTGTGTTTGAGGTCTTACTTCCGTTGGTTGCTGCTTTGCGGGTATCTTTTTTTGTCTTTCGTCCTCTTTCTTTCTTTGGATCGGCCCAGTTGTTAGGTTGCAGTCCCTGAAGCGGGGTGGCCACTTGACCACTCTGGTCTTGGTCCTGGCCTCCGCCAGCCTCCTGCGGTTTTGCCCTTTTTATTCCTTGCTGTATCGAGCTCCTGGAGTTACTCTAGGTATGAGCCTGTGTTTCACCTTCTGGTTGTAGTGCTGCTGTCCCGTGTTCTGTTAGTGCTGCTTCGCGCCCCGTTCTTCCGCCAATCCGGCTGCTTCCTTCTTAGACCCACTGAACAACTGGCCTCTTTGGTGTTAACACTGGCATATACTGGTGGGGGGTATGTTCCTCCTATGGCTTGGCTTTCTCCCTCCCTCAACCTGTATCGAACGGCTGTTCCTGGTCGTGGCACCTTTCGCTCTGTGTCTCCTGTTGCCTTACGGTTGGGTTGCGCTACCTCCTGTGGTTGCTTGGCGCTGCTCGATGTCTAGCCACTTCCCGCCCCGGACCTCCAATATGTCCGCCTCGGTTGCTTGTCCGCGTCTTTCCCTTGCCTCGCAGCTCCGGCACTAATGTCGCCTTAGGGGTAAGCCCGGTGGATGGGTGGATAGGTGACCGCTTCTGTGTGCCTTAGTCTATGTTGATTGTAGACTGTGTAGCGTGGGTCGGCGTTCCGCTATTGCCGCCCTCACTAAGATGGCCGCCGCCGCTTCAGTCGCCTCCGTTACCCGGCACTGTATCGCTTCTTCCTCCTGCGCTGGGGTTGGCGTTCGGTCGGCACCCCGGGGTTGGCTTCTCTGCGGTTTAATTTAGCGCTGCTCGGCGCTGATCGGATCTGAGGTTTGGCTCCGCCGACCTTACCAATATGGTCGCCTCAGCGTTCGTGTGCGGTCCCCTTCCTCTCTGTGCCCGCGGTTATGCTGTGCTCTCTGTGCTCGCAGGGCTTGTTAGGTTCAGTGCTGCGCCCGCTTTCGGGGGGTTGAAATATCTTCTCGCGCTCCCTCTATCTGGCTGCTTAGCGCTATTGGTGTTGGTCGTCTTCCCCTCCTTGTACTGCACCAAGATGGCCGCCCCTACGCCTCCGTTCAGGCGCCCCCCTTCCTCCTGTGCTCGTGTTGATATTGCTAGTTGGGGGTTAGGGTCGAGGGGGTTGTTTGCATGAGGGGGGAGTCGCGCGTTGCTTATTTGCCGGCTTGCTCGGGTGCTCTTACTTGAGGGCTTGCGGTGGTTCGGGGTTCCTCTCAGGAGCTTGCCGCCATCTTGTGCTCCAAAGTTCTCGTCTCCTCGGCAGCTTCTTCGGCTACGTGCATCCGTCCAGCGTGTTCTGCAGGTTCGAAAAGGGTTGTCGCTGGTGCCCCTTCAGTTCATGCACGTTTCCATGTGTTTCTTTTAGTTTCTTCTTGCGTTTTTTTATGGGCCCATGAGAATAATTTCCTGTGTTTTTGGAGTTGTAATATAGCGTAAACTTGGCTCAACTGATTAGTGCATTTTGCATGAGCACCAAATTGCATTGCACATTTTTTAGGCTCGAGGAGATTAAGAGATTTGTCCAGAATTACAGAATGTTGAGACGAGGCTGGGGTTCTAACCTGGTTTCCCAAGTCAACAGTTCTAAAACTGTAAAATTAAAATAGGCGTTTTCACATACACTATTTTTGTATAGCACATTTTAATTTTTTATCCCCAGGCCTCGTTCTCAATAAAATTGTACAGCCAAGCGCAAAGAGCAACATAAAACAACATTATTTCCATTATTTATCTAATCTTGAAAACTCATTGACCCTGGCAGGAGTTTCCTGGCATGTCCTTACAAACTCGATTATATGCTTATGTTTTTAAAACCACTTTTCTGTTCTTGTTCTTATATCTCTCTCAAAAAAGGGAAGTACTATTGTGTAATCTCTGACAGGAAACCGAGTGCGAGGATGGTGGTGGGGCAGATTTGTAGCTACTTTTAAAAGACAAAGACTGACAAACATAATTAATAAGGAAAAAGACATACCTTTGTTTTGTGTTTGACATTTAACTGTACAGTTCTTTTAAGCTATCCTGAAAAAGGACAGACACATGCACCCTTCCACAAATACAATTTGTTACAACAATCATGAAATAGCTGAAGAAAGTAAATCGCTTACTAAACAGACACATGTTCTCCCTAGCTGTATGTGTTTGCAGCAAAAGGAGGATGCTAGTCGATAAACCGCGCTTGTATTTCCCTGCATGCATACCTTACTCCCCAAGTGTATGGATTGTAATCCCGGGTGAGGCACAGAGCGCCCTAACCCCTAATTCAGTGTTATATGCTCTTCCGGACGTTTCAGTGGTGCTGCCTAGAATCTCACACCACATGCTAGCCCACCATTCTCCCTGAGTCTGGCGAGGGGTGAAGAATGCCATGGGGCGGACGGCTGTAGTCGCGAAGGGCAGGTGGTGCCAGTAGGCTTTATGTGAGCACACGCTGTACATGAAAAGCCAAGTGAACACACACCAGAAGGTGCACACATGGCCCACAGTGCCTGCTGCACCACTAGGTGTTCTTATGCAAACAAATGCAAAAACAATCACCACAGTGCATCTTAAACTACTGGCTATAATGTGAACGGACCGTCGGGGCAGAGTGCTCACGGATTGTATTCACCCACTGGGGCGGGGGTGTGCACGGTTTGTACTCCTGCACCAAGGGCCTCTTCAACACTAGATATGATGTAAACACACGTAATAGCATCTACTGAGTTAAGAAGCCCGAGCAGGAAATCAAAGTAGTCCCAAGGAAGACATAAACACCTACCATGCAAGGAAACTGTAGTTGGCCAGTGCTCCTGAGCTAGAAACGGAAGTGATCTATCAGAAGCGCCAGCCAATGAGGAGCTAGCAAAGAAGAGTGACGGAGGAGTCAACCTATGGTAAATAGCAGGCAGATTTACACTCGGCATACTGACTACAACAGGTCTTGCAGACAGTGCATGCACGCTGACGCTCGACCTAAAAATGTCACACGTGCAGACAGCAGATAAGCAACATTGGCCCTTCTAGGATGGGACTGGTACTTCGTGCATTTTACCGGGCATAGTACAGAAAGTGTCAAGAAAGTACTTCTTATTCTAGCAATAAAAATTAACTGATGATAATTTAACATTGTATAGATATATCTTGAAGTGGACCAACTGAAAACAAGGCAAGTATGCGCCTACTAAATCTGTGTAATATCAGATGTTTAGTGGGTACAACCAGGGATATCTCATACTGGACATTCCAGGTTAGAACTAACTCCATAATCAGGTCTTTATTGAAAGTAAACAGAAAAAACTGCCTAGAAAATACTTGTCGAAACATCATATTGTTAGTGTTCCTGCCATATTGGCATTGCATCAGTTCCACATGTGGGTAATCTATTAGTCAAATTGAATTGTTCAATAGAAGCACGAATAATCAATAAAAATGTGCAATATTTAGTAGAATAATGGGGGGGCGCTAGAGGGCGCACTGCGGAATGGCTGGCTAGTGTGTCAGCTCCGCCGGACGGACGCGAGACTAGCGGCCTTTGACCCCTTCAATCCCCCGCTACCGCCGAAATAGACCAAGAATTCGGCGTCGGAACTCGGGACCCACGTCACCGTGGCATGGAGGTGACACCACAGGGGCTGTGAGGAGAGGTTCCGACCCGAAAGGCGAAATGCCGACTGCAGCGCTCCAAAATGGCCGCTCGTGAGGATCGGCGGACCTGCGCCTACGAGACAAGCAAGTACATTGGGACTGGGTGCCTACCCGGCGCCGCATGGATTTGAGGTGTTGAACACCATGCGGGGCTGTGGGGTGATCGGGGACCGCGGCTAGGTGCAGAGGCGCTGGGCTTTGCCGTGCGTTCCACCAGAGACAAGATGGCGGCGCCCTTGGAACGCATATGACCGGCAGCGGCGGACGAACGAGGCGGACACTATGGTGCCTCCCTTTGATGCCTGGCGGCTGTGCGGGGCTCTGGAGGTGTGTAAGAGCGGAGGGCTCCCTGCCCTTGTTGCTGGCTGGGCTGCACAACGGTCCCCTGGACAGCGTGCCTGTGACGGTGACCGCGAGGTGAGCGAGGTGAACTGCAGCTCGCACGGGGTGAGAGGAGTGCACGCTGTGAGCGATGCCCGGGACTGCGCCACGGACCTACGCGATCTGGCCCTAACAGCGCAATCACTCAACCGGACCCAGGGAGACTCTCTCTTCAGCGGGGGGGTGCGAAGGTGCTGTGCCTCGTTCCTCCTGTGCCCCATGAGGTCCCCAGACAGCAGCAGCCATTGAACCTAGGAGGCGCAATACCATCACGGGCCCGGCAATACCCACACACAAATTGACCGGCTGATGACTACGCGCACAGCAAGGTGGGGGGCCGCAACATCAACACATCGCGCAAACTCCACTGCCAGTGCGACGACGGCTAGCAGCCCAAAGACGACCGGGCACAACTCACCAAAGCTACACAGCGACATGGGGAAACCGGACAGGCAACAAACCAAGCTCCCGTTTGAAACTCGGAAACAGGTCAAAAATACTGCGACGGACCCTGAAGCGGAAGGCGGCCAAGAGCTGACGGAAGGCACGGGCATGGAATCAGTACTGCGAGCGATCCAGCAGAGTCTGCAGGAGATGAATGGCAAACTGGATAACGTGATGCAGAGGGTGGACAATATGGCGGCGAAAATTGAAAAACATGACGCGCGCATTGTGGAAGCAGAACAGCGAATCTCAAAGGTGGAAGATGACCACAGAACCACGTCGAAGACCTGCGGTGGCCTGGAGAAAACAGTGGAGAGCCTATGAGCCAGGGTGGAGGACCAGGAAGCTAGGTCCAGGCGCAATAACGTCCGGATTTCGGGTCTGCCGGAATCCACAAACACGGGGAAAATGGAGACCTACATCGAGACACTGGTGAGAGAGATCTTTGGCTCCGAAAAACTGTCCTCAGTGTTCCTGGTGGAGCGTGCGCATCGTTCACTGGCGCCCATACCGAAGCCTGGCGCTGCCCCGTGCATGATCATTGCCCGCATGCTCAATTACAGGGATAGAGACACGATCCTACGGCTGGCCAGAGAAATGGGTAAGATCACTCATCAGGGGAACACTCTGGAGTTCTATCCCGATCACACCATGGCGGTACAACTGGCACGGAAGGAATTCGCTCCGGTGAAAAAGAAGTTGAGGGAGCTTGGTCTGGAGTACGCCATGCTATACCCGGCGAAACTCAAAATCACCAATGGCGGGAAACCGGTTATACTTCAGACAGTGCAGGCGGCACAGGAGTATATCAAGCAGCAAGGGAAGCGAAGGAAACCTCAAGATCGAAATGAACCGACAAGTGACGTGGAATGATTGACTCTGTTCAAGGCAAAGCTGGACTGAACTATGGGACTCACGTGAAAGACGCTAGCTGGCAGCAGATACAGCCGACTGTGGGGACTACTACGTGACACGGCGGCTGCGAATGTAATGGACGGTGGCTTGGCGATGAACTTACGAACTTACTGTGAGTACAGACCTTGATAATGGTATGCCGCTGAAGGAACAGTCATGATGTGAGTATCTGGAGAGTTGACAACAGTGGGAGGGCGCTGTCCAGGCCAGTTGGTGGGGGAGATGGGCCGAATGCCCCTGGCAGGCACTTTGTCTGCGTCAGTCATCGATCTGCTTATCTAGCTTAAAGAGCAATGTATGTCACACGGTTCCGAATATCCGATGATCTAAGACACATTATTGTGATGGGTCTGAAGGACTGTGTTTGCACCATTTCATCACCGTTATTTTTATTAGGTGGATTGGGGGTTAGAGAAGGTTATACATGTATATTGAATTGATGCTCACGCAAGCGTCTGTCCACATCCACTATGTGGATGGAGATGTGTGAACCTGGTGACACCCCCCTGAGGGTGTGCCCCGAGACATGTTTACTACTAAAGTTAAAAGTTGTTCAGGGATGGCTTTGGCAAAGTTTGGGTGCTAAAGTGGGTGGGGGGAGGGCAGGGAATTCAGGATCTATTCAGCTACAACCTCTGTGTCTGAGAAGCATGGCGAACTCCTTAGTCATGAACTATCATGCGGATAATGTTTTCATTCAGCCTATACTATTGTTGCTTTCGATTTCTGTGGTATGTGGCACTACGGACCCACAATATCGGAAGCAGAATCGACATCTGGCGTGTATAATCACCATCCACACACATGCTCATGTCACATAATAGTGCGCTGAAATTCCTCACTTGGAATGTGCGGGGTCTGGGCAACCCGAAAAAGATAAGGCTATTGTTGTTTGCTTATTTTGACCGATTAAATGTTAACATCGTTTTCTTACAGGAAACGCACTTGGCACGTGACGGCACATCCACATTAGGTACTAAATGGGCGGAATCTGTAACCAACTCGAGCTACTCGTCTTACTCTAGGGGGGTGAGCATCTTAATACGGAAGGGGACAAACTTTGAGATTACAGACATACACAGGGATGCAGATGGGAGAAGTGTTGTTGTGGCAGGCACGGTTAGACGACAGAGGATACTGTTGGTGAACACGTATGGCCCTAATGTAGATGACCCGGGGTTTTTCAGCAATGTATGGCACACCATCGCTGACCTACAGACGGATCACGTAATATGGGGGGGTGATTTTAATGTTACACTGCAGGACACTCTAGACAGGGCAACACATACATTGGAACAGCATGGGAATGCCAGGACAATGCTGCAGGATGCCATGGATGACCTGCATATGGTAGATTTGTGGAGGGTGCGTAACCCAGGGGTGGCCGCAGCGACACACATTAACGCGGCAAACAACAGTTGGTCCAGGCTGGATTACTGGCTGGGTACGCAAGAAGTACTTTCATGGGTTGTAGATATCACACACTTACCACGAACACTGTCCGATCACAACCCGGTGATGCTGGAAGTTGTTATCCCACGGTATGACCCACCACCCTTCACTTGGCGCTTCAATGCAGCTGCGCTGCGAGACCCTGTATATGCTACCACCATACATAAGGCAATAATAGATTACTTTGACCTAAACGGCCCGACAACTGAGGATCCGGGTTTGCTATGGGAGGCCTTTAAGGCTACGATTAGGGGAGTCTGTATTAGTACGGCCTCAGGCATCCTCAAAGATATCCGACAGCAACTGTACACACGAGAAAAAGCCATTCAAGCACTGGAACAGACATACACCCAGACAGGTGACACTAAAGTACTGGGGGACATTCAAGCGCTGCTGACGGAACATAACAAATTTGCAACAGACGAGCTTCAGTATGTATCTAAGCGGGCAACTGCTAGGCGATATGGTGAAGGGGGCAGGCCGGGCAGGGAACTGGCCGCTAAAGTATGCTCAGGTAAACCACCGCAAAATATAGCGTCCATTTGTACTGTAACCGGAGAGGTGATTACGGATGTCAAGGGGATACTGAAAGAGTTTATGAACACGTATGGCACGCTTTATAAGGCGCACCCGTCACCCTCACAGGCTGATTTACTGACGTATATGGAGGATGTAGAGATAGCATGGCTAGCAGATGGGCATAGGAAATACTTAGAGCGCCCTATAACAGTGGAAGAAGTCACAGACACCATTAAGCGTTTACCTAATAACAAGGCGCCGGGGCCCGATGGCTTCGTAACGGAATTTTATAAAATGTATGCTGACTTACTCGCCCCGCACTTGGTGCGACTATATGGGGCGGCACATGAAGCCCAGACACTACCGGCATCTTTGAGGGAAGCCTTGCTCATCACACTACTGAAACCGGGCAAGGAGGAAGACAAATGTGATTCGTACCGCCCCCTTTCGCTATTAAATGTAGATACAAAAATCATAGCTAGTCTGCTGGCAGATAGGTTGAAACCGCTTATGCCACTGTTAATAAGGCCCGATCAATCCGGATTCATCCCTGATAGGGCCACCACACAACACCCGCACATTGTTTGCATTGGCGCACTATCTGGCTCCTGAGACGAAGGCTGTGGCAGTGTTACTTGACGCTGCTAAGGCGTTTGACACTATTGGCTGGCCCTTTATTCAGGCAGTACTGGTGCGTATGGGATTTCCGCTGATCTTTCTAGGATGGATATCGATGCTGTACACAAACTTAACTGCACGCATCAGAGTGAACAGGTACATTTCGGAACCCATTCAGATATGCCGGGGTACTCGGCAGGGTTGCCCACTCTCACCGATGCTGTTTGCGTTAATCTTGGAGCCGCTGGCTTGTAAAATCCGGCAACACCATCACTACTCGGCACTTCAAATGCCCTCCCGGCCCATACACATCTCGCTTTATGCGGATGACATGGTGTTGTATGTTAAAAATCCTGAACAGCACTTGAATCCGCTTTTAAGAGAATACATAAAATTTGGTCAACAATCCGGATTGCAGATAAATTGGGATAAATCCCTTATCCTATCACTGACGGACAGCACACGCCCGACACAATTGGACTACCCGCTGGAATGGCAGGAGGAACCAACGAAATATTTAGGAATATGGTTTCACAGAGACCCTGAATTGGTCATTCGGACAAATTACGGGCGAGCCATAGCGTCCCTTGAAGACAAAGTTAAAAGATGGAATAGACTTACCCTATCCTTGGCGGACAGGGCCGCGATCGTCAAAATGGTACTTCTACCGAAGTTCCTGTATTTATTTAACAATATTCCGATAAAACCTCCAGCTGCAGTATTCCGTAATATCAATACGTTGGTACTTAGTTTGCTTTGGGCAGGGAAACAGGCGAGGATGGAACTGCGCACCATGACACTGCCATATGCTAGGGGGGGCTTCAAGGTTCCAGACTTCTACCTATACTACTTATGCGCACAGGCGCAATTCGCACACTTCTGGTACCACGACATACCCTTTTTGACACATGTGGCTGTAGAAGCGGGCGATGCAGACCCGATCCCGCTAGCTAACATAATGACACATAAACGCCCTAGGCTACACGACCACGATATCAATCCGGTTAATGCTACCACGGAGGCATGGAGGTTGATGGGGAAGGCAGCAGACAGCCTACCACTCTACGCACCCACGCTTCCACTAGCGCATCACCCGGCCCTTTCGGTAACACAGGAGCAGGTTGGCATGGATCTGTTTAAGCGGGCTGGCATAGACACACTGGGAGACTTGTATATAAATGGTGAATTCCAGATCCTGGACAAGTTACAATACATCAGCAACCCGTCCCCGCTTTTCAGTTTTAACTACTACAGGCTGCAAAGGGCACTTAGGGAACACTACCCTACACACCCAGAAGAGCCAAAGACACTTGAACCCCTACGACTGCTCCTCACTACACCCACAGCATCTCACCTAGTATCCAAGCTATACGCAAGTATACAGGGTGCGATAGGGGGCCATACAAACAAGGCTAAGGACAAATGGAGCGCTGGGCTGGTTGAACCCCTCACTGACGAAGAATGGGATTCCTCTTGCATGCTTACTGGCATGTTGACACCAAACGGTAACTTGAAAATCATTCATTATAAGTATTTGCATCAGGTATACCATACGCCTCAGCGACTGTATAAATACGGCTTGAGGGAAGATTCACAATGTTGCAGGTGTAAACAAGAAGATGCAGACTTCATGCATCTAGCATGGCACTATCGCAAAGTGGCGGGATACTGGGAACAGGTCATGCAAGTTTTGAGTGAAATGCTCGGAGTTTCCATGCTGTGTGAGGCGAAAGTCTGTCTGTTGGGTATTGTTCCACAACTAAGAGCTTTGAAGCGCAAATTCTGTGCTGTTGCACTACTGCTAGCCAAAAGAAGGGTATTCCTCCACTGGAACAGCAGGAGAGCCCCGGAGGTAAAGCACTGGATTGAGGATATGGTTTATTGTCGAGACATGCTCAACACATACGAGGAGGAGTTGCCAGTCAGATCTAGGCCCAAAGACTATTGGGGGTCCTGCGTGCCTATTTACTAGAACATGGCACGTCAGAATCGGGAGCGGACACTGAGTAATGTATACATCTGGAGGTGAAGACATAGAGCGAACAACTGTATAATATTGGTACTGAGGAGGGAGGATGCTGTGATGCAGAGTGTTTGTAGCGAGAGGAGAACTACAAGTTGGGTAGTATATTGTTATATTTAGTTCCGTTAAGCAGAAAATGTGAAAATGTAAGACTACTGACGAGTATGTAGGCGAGTATAGCACTGACGACAGTTTGTGGTTTATCAGATAACACGCCGCCGGTCCGTTGGATGTCGGCTGATGGGCTGTGTACGACTAACGCCAACTTTCTCTGTTGTGAGTACATGTAGCCGGCCCGCTGCGGTTGTAGGCGAATCAAATGTATTTCTTTTTATGTGATGGAAAGTGCAATAAACATCTTACACCAAAAAAAAAAAAAAAAATATTTAGTAGAATAATTCATATGCAGAAGTTAGTATGTGTGCACAAATGTCCACTCTGCAGGCGTAGAAGAAGGGGGACTTTTTATTATTGGCTATGCATTCCGCGTGATAGTGAATCTTTCCTAAACACTATGCTCTTGGTGCCTGTTCACATCTGCACCTAGGGCAGTTCGCTCACTGGCATGTGCTGTCTCTGGTAGGGGCTCTGAGTTCCGAAATTTCCTTTTAAACGCCCAAGTTACTGATTTTTTAAGTGCCAGGGATATTATGATTTGCAACTGCAGCACAGTTTTCTAATAAAATTCCACCTGCTTGTGAAAGTGAGCAGTCACTGTGTTCACTTGAACAAATGACAACAGTGCTGCTGCTTGTTATATAAGGGATACCTGCAAAGCTTTAACAAGTTTTACTTTAGTCATTAGTTAGTAGGTGCAGCAGTCTTTTAATATGTTATTAAATCATCTGAAAGAGGGACCCTTGGAAGGGGCCGAAATGCTTCAAAATGACACTGAGCAACTCCCGCCACACACCGCTTACATCAGAATGGCTTCTGAGCTTGTTAGATGGAATCATCTTTGATAGAGTAATTTTATTAGGCACTCACATACCAACATTGGCATCTTGGCACTAGGAACAATAAAACAGGAAGAGGCCAAACGGTGAAATAGACCAGCAAAAACGTTTTCGTGATCTTTCTGAAGGCTGGGTCAGATTGGATACCGTGCAAGGAGAAACGATCCCAGAGTTGAGGTCCGAGCAAATGGAGGGGAGGCAGTTTCCTATTCTATACATGATATAAAGGTTCTGATATTCTGATGCATACTTATTATAAACCATTGTTGATCTAAATGTATCAAGTTTTCTATTATTTTTTGTAGTTGGCTTGCCATCAGTTTTGATAGAATCTTACCATTCACATTTAATAATAATAATCGAAGATTTTAATGTACAGGAATTTATATAGCGCAAATCACCGAGCGGTTTCTAAGCGCTTGCTTAGGGAACCCGTCCTGGTATTCCCCTGTGAGATAACCCTGGCAGGGTATCTGCAAGGTGAAAGCCAGGCATCCCGCCGTGAGGGAGATTGTGGAGATTAAGCAAGCTATTGCCCAGAGTCACAGAGTGTGAACCCGTGAGTCGAGTAGGCACCGGAGCGAGAATTGTCGAGTCCATGGACATTTTAGGACTCAAGACCCCGCCGAGCCGGGAATTGAACCCTGGTCCCGGGCTGACCTCTGCTTCCAGGTCTGCCTCCTCTAACCAGTGAGCCACACTTCTCTAATAAAGTAGTATATTATTAGTAGTGGTAAAAGTGCATCTACCACTGGAAATAAGGCCACGAACACAGCCTAGGGCTCAGAGTACGTCTCAGAAAATTATTCCCATGCTCAACCCTTGGTAGTTTGGCTGCAAGCTAGCAGACTTAACTGAGGAGACCGGTATGTAGAAGATTAAAAAACATCAATTAAGACACACACCGAATAAAAATCCAACACCAAATTATAAAAATAAGAAAGTATTTTTTATCTTTAAAATTACACCAAAACAAAAAGAAATTCAATGTAGGGAACCTGCGATATGACCTTTTAAATATTTGCACTATATAGCACATAGAAACTGATAGCACCTCTTGTGACATCTGGTCGCGCTAGACCGGGACAAAGGTGCCCTGTTTGGCTACAAAAATCTAACAAGCTGCTCTACCTATTTTTATGTTAGAACGCAATTTAGTCATTAAATTAATATGTCAGTCAGTCTAAGACCTTTGCTTACACCAAAAAATGTATGAGTCAATTATTGAAACAATATTTTATTTTTATCGCTATTATTCAAAAGACAAAAAATCACTACAGGGATCTATTCTTTACATAATAAAATATATACAACAATGACACTGGCTCTTAAGAATGGGAATTTCCATGGACTACCTTTCATACAACATTCATACAATCTCACATTCAGATATACCCTTCAAACCATGAACCCACACTAAACATTCATCAAAAATAGTTATAGGTGATTCTGATACAACATCCCCATACGTGTGCATAGATAGAACAAATATTTCTTTAATAAAGTAATCCAGTTGCTGATGCACAGTCCACTACTTCTAGAGTCGTGCTTCAGGAGGTTACAATATACCTTATTATGAATAATTTATAAACATAAACTAAATTGGCAGTAATTCATTTTACATAAAACATGTACATGTGCACCATATCGTCTGTAACATAAAACTAGGTAGAGCAGCTTGTTAGATTTTTGATACTTTGATTTTCCTCTTTTGGTCTACCTCTATCTTGTTAGGGGTCCCCCTATTACCTAGTGGTTGGCCCTGTGTGGCTATCCCTCGCGGTAGTGCTCAGTCAAAGTTTTTACCTTCTGACTTATAAACTTTCCTGGAGCATTTTCTGCCAGGGTCCCTCAATGCTCTCCACTAGTCCAGGTTGGGAGAGGGGTTGCCGGCTTGACGTTCGGAGAGCTACCGGTCAAAATCTGGAAGTCGGACCTCTGGAGCTTTTCAGCAGGATGAACTAGGAATCCAGACTGGCTCGCAGTTGAAGGTAGGCGGCTTGACTCTTACATAACACAAGAGAAACCATTGGTCTGTGAGAGATAAACTTAGGCAACAACAGACTAATAGAATTAGGTTAAAGGAGTCCTTTTAAAGAGGTCGGAATCCCATCACCCATCAAGTTGGCATGCTTCATCATCTGGTACCTCCTCTTAGTTGCAACCCTAGTGCAGCCAAGGGCTGCAACCTTCTCAACACTATAAGGGAGCTCATAGATGTTTTATTGAGTGGCCTAAGATGAAATCCACTATGATCCCAGAATGAGGAGCTATAATTCTAGTTTCGAGGGGTGATGATTGCAGTGCATGTGACTTAGTGTGTGTGAAAAAATGTGATGTTAAAATTGACTACCAGGATACTGAACAATTTTAATAGACTCTATCCTAGTGTCAAAACTAAAACGGTGCGTATACAGTTTCAACAAATAACTGTAAAATGTCCACGAGGATGACATGTCTACATGTTTCAGCCTATGGATCCTCTGATGTAGGCTTTCATCAGGACCTTGGCGATGGAATCGCTACTGCAAAATCATGTGCTCAATGTGCAAAAAACAGGTAAAAGTCTCAATAGAAAGTGGTTGGATCAATACAACCTATGATCACCTGTGAATCCTGAATATAGTTGATTGTCACAGGAGTATTGGACAAATTTCTGTTTTTATGCGGGAGTGCTCCTCACCTCACCTGGCATCCGCTCAGGGAATAAGGTACCGCTCTGTCCGTCGGTACCCCTTTAAAATTACACCAAAACAAAAAGAAATCCAATGTAGGGAACCAGAGATATGACCTTTTAAAAATGTTGCACTATATAGCACATAGAAACCGATAGCACCTCTTGGACATCTGGTCGACCGATAGCACCTCTTGGGACATCTGATTGCGCTAGACCAGGACAAAGGTGCCCTGTGCGGCTACCCTTGGCGGTAGGCCTCAGTCAAAGTTTTTACCTTCTGACTTAGAAACTTTCCTGGAGCTTTCTCTGCCGGGGTCCATCGATGCTCTCCACTAGTTCGGGTTTGGAGAGGGCTCGCCGGCTTGACTTTCAGAGAGCTAGTGGTCAAAATCTGGAAGTCGGACCTCTGGAGCTTTTCAGCAGAATGCACTAGGAATCAAGGCCGGCTCGCGGTTGAAGGTAGGCAGCTTGACTCACCAGTATGAATCAGTCTACTTATGGAGCTTTTTTCCAAAGTTGTCCCAAAGTTATCCAAACATCCGAAAACTCTTTCTGAAGTTCCCCTGGCGGCCCCAAAGTGCCAAAACTCAATCCAAGGGTCTGAAATCTCCACAATCATCCTTGAAAGTTTGGGACTTCAGTTCCCACAATCCATTTGGACAAAACCATTACAAATCCACTGGACGCACTCCAGGCTGTGGATTCTTGGTGGTGATGATGCAGATGAGCTATGTTAAATTGTAGTTTGCAGGAAGTCCACTCTTTATTGTTCTTGAAGCAAGTTAAGTCCACAGGGCTGTAGTTCCAGATTGTGCAGCAGGTTTAGTCTGTCAGAGTTCAGGGCCTGGTTGGTGCAAATCAAACTTCCAGCATGGACCCTTCTTCCTCTTAATTTCAGGCAACAGTTTTGAGAGGCTCTGCCCCGCTCAGATACTTATTCAGTGTTCTCTGAGGTCAAGCAGGAGGTCACCCCTACTCAATGAGGTGCAGGGCAACACCCCTGAACATGACCACTTCCTCCAAAGTGTGGGTTAATGGTCTCCAAGAAAGCACTTTTTCTCCAAACTTCAATATGGCTGAAGTCTCAGCAGGGGAGCTAGAGCTAGAAAAACCAAACACCAGTATAGCTCATTTCCATAGCCCTCCTCCCCCCGACATCTGCAAATTCCTTCCTTAAGTCTGCCATTTGGCTGGGTCATAGGGGGTGGGGATAGATGGCCCTGACTGTTTTTCCTGTCCTATTTTTTTCCTTGAAGCCCCATGGTTTACGACCCCTAACCCCTGCTCTGGCAGTCCTCTATAGCAGAGCTCTTTCCAACATATTAGCCTCTCTGGGGAGTGCCACTTACCACTTCATCAAAGCAGCCAGGCTAATCCTGTTAACTCTTGACCAATCAGGGCAGACCACTGGAAGACAGAATATTGGCATGCAAACAAGAAAGTCTTATAACTTATTTTCTGTATACATTAATAAACTATTGCCATGTTAATCAATGAGGCTGGGGATCGACAATGGGGAAAATTAAATGTGCATTTTCTCCAACACCAGGGCTTCTTTAAAACAACTTCTATAAGGACCCTGCATATAGCTACAGCCCCTCCCCCCCACCACCGGGGTCACGTAGGGGAGACTTTTAAGTGTCCTAAATCTGGAAAAATAGGAAAAATAGTGTAGATCCTCACTCCACAGTGCTTCTAGTACAAAAGTCGATTTTGGGAAGCACTTTTCTACAATGGGCAAGTGAGATGTGCAATTGTTATATGCCTAGGGCATATAAAACATTTATAAGGACCCTCCTTATAGTGACCCAACCCCCCACCCCTGGCACACCTAGGAGAGACCCTGGGGGCACCTAGTATGCCAAAATATTGTAGAATATCAGTTTTGAAGTGCCCCTACCACCAAAGTCAAGTTTGAGCACAATTTACATTTAAAAGCAGTGCTGCAACACAGGGCTGTTTTTAAAATGACCTCAGGCTCTCAGCGGTGCGCACATGCAAGTGCAGAAAGGGCTGCTGGGCTCTAAACTGCCATGCCATATTATATACTATGGGCTTGAAAGTGGTTTCAATACCTCCGCCCCATTATGTACAAGAGAGCTATAGGGTAGGGCATGCCAATTATAAGTAAAGTCTAATATATAGTGCATCCTCATGTATCTAGTGTTTTTACTGTATTCTCTGTGTTTTCACTGTAGCACTGGTCTTGTACCTGGCTAGCAGAGCCCAGGATACAGTGAGAGTCAGTTACCACCAGTACCAGTCAGCAACAAATGGGGGTGCACAGGGCACCCAGGATGACTTTGCAACATTCTGTCTCAACCGAACTTGCAGATCATTGCTATATTGGACTCTTTACGAGATTGTAGAACTTTGACCAATGCCTGTACTTTAGAATCAAATCTTGTCTAAATTTTCACAGGTAGACCATCATCCCCTTATGCCAGTTGCATGTTGGAACAATGAGTTCCTCAACGACAACTCCCTAAACCACGTGGTCTGACTACGACCACGTCTCATCAATGATTTTTTTCACAAATTTTTGTAATAAAAGAATGCATGATAAACCACGCCCTAAAATCTATTCCGAACACCTCCCACTCCTTAAAATCTACCACGTACCCTCCCACCTCCCACAAACTCACATGAACCCCCCAACCTCCTAATAACTAAAATTATCCGTTCCCACCCCCTAAAAACTAACTGTAACCTCTCCCATGCCCTAAAAATCTTACTCAAACCCTCCACCCCCTAAAAACTCATACGAACCCCCACTCCCTTAAAACTAACTCCAACCCCTCCCATCCCTAAAAACTTACACAAACCCCTGCCCACCCCTAAAAACCATCACAAACCCCCAACCCCTAAAAACTAATACGACCTCCCCACCCCCTTAAAATAAACTTGAACCCCTTCCCCTAAAAATGATCACGACCTCCCCAATCGCTAAAAACTAATACGAACCGCCCACCCCCTAAAAATGAATACGAGCCCCCTGCACTCCCTTAAAACTAACTCCAACCGCACCCCTAAAAACTTACACAAACCCCTCCCACCCCCTAAAAACCATCATGAACCCCCCCCCCCAATCCCCTAAAAACAAATACGATCCCGACGCCCCTTTAAAACTAAGTGGAACCCCTCTCACCCCCTAAAAATGATCACGACCTCCCCAACCCCTAAAAACTAATGCAAACCCCCCACCTTCTAAAGCCTAACATGAATCCCCCAACCCTTAAAATCTACCCCGAACCCCTATCACCCCCTAAAAACTAACAACCAATCCTCCCTACCCACCCCCGAACCCCTCTTCCCTCTCCTGTTCCTCCGATGCTCCTCGGGACTGCCCATCCGGAACACTCGACCGTCTTAACCTGAACCACGCACTTGCGTGGTTCAGGCTAAATCGTTGTTCATGCAAGTCGCTGTTCGGCTTGCGTGACTTCGGAACTTGTTGTTTCAGAGTCGTCGTTAAGATTGCCCCCTCCCCCCTTATGCCTTTCCATTCTGGAATTATCTGAAACGTCTTGTATTTCCATAATGGAAATATAAACCTCGAGAAATCCCTGTTCAATGTAACAATGGCAGTTTTACTTTACAGTTAGTCATCCTGTATACTTGGTGTAAGGAGTAAGGACTTGTGGTTCAGAGTAAATTGCAATGAAATAATTCACAGATTCCTTGAGCATATGATCTTCATCTTTAATAGCTGCACTGTTCGAATGTTTTTTTTTTTTTAACTCCTGATTATGATCATCTTTTGATACTGTTTGCCAGGTTAAAATTTAGCCCACTTCTTTTAAAACTTCATGAACTTCATGGAGTTCTTATGTGTGACTTGATAACCTTTGGGCTACTTTACCATAAACTTATTATTTAAACATATTTTTATGATTTTGTAATTTCGCTGCTTCCTCCTAATGAGCAGCCACTGTTATTTCCATAACTAAATCCTCATTGGCTAGACTGATGGTTTTTCAAAATGTCAGCTTTTTTGCTTCTGTTTTAATATTGAAGCAGTGGTGGCTTCCCTTATTTAGGGGCCGATTATGATGGCGGACGGACCAGAGTCTGTCCGCCACCCCGGAGTAGGAGGGACCGTCCGCAGGGGCAGCGGCGGTCCCTCCGTGCAAATTAGGATGTGACCGCAACCCTGGTGGTCACATCCTGTATTTTTAACATTGCGGCGGGTGCTGCTTGAAGCAGCACCCGCCGCAATGTTAAAAATGTAAGCTGTGCATTTGCATGCACAAAGCGGCAGGCACAGTGCGGTGCCTACCGCTTTGTGCACGCAAATGCTGGGGGGTACCATAGGTACCCCCCATGTGCACCCCCCTTCACCCCTGGGGGCCCGCAACAAAATGCCTTTGCACGGAGGAAATGCCGCCGTGAAAAGGCATAGTACTCCAGACATCCTAATATGGCTGGCGGTGTCTGATGGACACCGCCAGCCATGTTAGTGCTTTTCTGCCGCGGTCGGAAGGCGACCGCGGCGGAAAAGCTGCGGACGGAATGCAAGACCCACCAGCCATCCTAATATGGCGGTGGGTCTTTCGAGGCTCCGCGGCGGTTTCCCCGCATCCACCGGGCCGGCGGTGGCTTCCGCCGGCCCGGAGGATGCGGGAAAACCGCAATCATAATAGGCCCCGTAATCTGGCCCTTATTTTGTATTGTCCTTACCAGTTATATCCTGACATTAGTATATTTTACCCTGACTGATCGCTCACGCCCACTATGTAGGTAAATAATCTGATCTTCCTCGAAGTATGTACTCTGAAAGATGCTATATATAATGTTTCTGATTGAAATGTTATGTTGCTATAAATGAATAAATAACTAAATGAAGCTTAAATGAGTCCCACCTGGGCCCTGCTACGCCAAGGTTGCCTGGTTTTGCCAACCGCCCACAAAAGACGGTGTCATGCAAGCGCTACTCAAACATGCCAAGATAACTTCAAGAATGAAGGAACCCAATGGGGATCCCAAGTCACTGATGAAATAGAGGCGAATCTCCAACCTGTCCTGCCTGGTCAATGTCCACTAGCTTGTAGAGAACACCTAACTCTCTGTATACCTGGAACAGGACCGCCTCAGCAGCATCTTCTAGTCTGAAAGTGGCATACCCCCAGCAGAATATTGAGTCTGAATATCACGTTGGGCAACTCCATCTGTATATACCCTAATGATATACCTCTTCAAGGTGCGTACCTATGTATACTTCACAATATTTTGGTAGCTGATATGCTAGCTGACATATTTTTACAGCTCAATACTTTACTGCTTCTATTCTGACAAACAGCCACAGAAACCTTGATATGTTTTTACTGGTTCAGTGTAAATATTGTCAGATAAATTCCAAGCGCCCCGTTTCCTCTGGCAAGCGCAAGTTTGAAACAACTTGTCAACTTCAGCTGGGAAGATAGAGAGGCTGCGATGCACCAATCTCCCTCAACCTATCTAGAGATAATGCATATTGGGCAACAATCAACCCTGCCAGATACTTCCAGATACACACTTCTATATTAGTGGGTTCTGGATCACCTTTCTCTGAAGGTTGAGCACATGCAAGAAATCCACACTATACATTCTTAAAGGCTTTATTAAAAATCAAAGCCTGAGTCAGATTATATGATAAGCGTTATTGCAGTTGTAAAAATAGTGAAAAAAATAAATATGATCATGACAAAACAATAACAACTGGCAACATTACATGAAAAAAATCAAAACCTCTGATGGAAATCCCTCCCCTTTTAGCCCACAGCTAGTGTCTTGATTAGTACCAAATGCCATTATAATGAGGATCCCAGATGGGCTCTAGCATGCATACCTTTTGTGAATGGAGTTTTCTAGCTGCAGCCTTGCTTAGAGAAGCAAAAGCATCCTTTTGTCGTGGTTATGCTGTACTTTTCTTGAGAAGGAGGCAGATGGCACCAGCCTGCGCCAGTGCATGACAGCATGAACGTCAAGCGAACTTTGTAACTTGCGCAATCCTTTCTTGAAATGCGGAAGCTTTGCTCTCTACTAAAATGCCCATGCACTGATATTATACTGTGATTCCCAACATTGAGAAACATGGGCATTGTGACTGGTGATGCAAGAAACATGTGAATTCCCCTGCACCCTTGCCTACACTTATTGCATTTCTTTTTATATATAAATCCTATTGCTGGAATATATATCATATGAGCTGTTGACGATCTATCAACTTATATCAAAGCATCTTTATAATATGAATCCATGTAAATAAACAGCAAACAAAATCATGCAAATCTACTAATAATAACAATGAGTTTAAACATGTTTAATTGAATGTAATGAGGGGGGCCAAAAAGCATGAAAAAAGTCACAATGTATGACTACCTCACTTCGGAATATCTAAGGAGATTTACTTCCCACATTGGATCAGAGTATCTTGTTAGCATATCCACAACCTCTCCGAAGCAGTGGTCATTATTGATCACAAAATACTCTAACAGGGCCTATTGACGCATTGCGTGATAGGAGTTACCCCCCCCCCCCCCCTCCCCTCAAATCATTCAGCTTTATTCAGTCTGATAAGTCCCATCAGGTAAAGCTGGCCTCTTT
The DNA here is from genome assembly GCF_964263255.1 of Lissotriton vulgaris. NCBI lineage: Eukaryota > Metazoa > Chordata > Amphibia > Caudata > Salamandridae > Lissotriton > Lissotriton vulgaris. Next base: position 761,078 of record NW_028247511.1, on the reverse strand, counting down.
CCTATCCACTTCAATGTCCCTCATTCTTCAGGGTCACACAAGGGTTTTCACCACTGCCCCCTCCTCTCTTCTATAGGTACATATACAGCAATCAACTAGTGTGCAAATTTGAGCCCATTCTATTCCAACAAGCATTTGCAATGCAAAAGGTCTCGCATTAATTAAGTTTGAGCTATTGGCATTGCTAAATATTGCAACACGAATTGCAACAAAAGTCTATAAATTGTAGGCCAAAAAAATGTGTATTTATTTTTGTAGCAATGGTGGCATGCTGCGCTTGAGATGAATATGTTTAAAAGTAAAGTGCGCCATACTGCGATTGATGTGTGCACTGATGTCTGGTGGTGTGTGTGCCTGTAGAAATTGTGCACTGATGGCTGGTGGTGTGTGTGCCTGTAGAAATTGTGCCATGATGGCTGGTGGTGTGTGAGCCTGGTGGAAGTGTGCACTGTCGGCTGGTGGTGTGTGTGCCTGTTGGAAGCGTTCACTGGCGGCTGGTGGTGTGTGTGCCTGGTGAAAGCGTGCACTGACGGCTGGTGGTGTGTGCCTAGTGAAAGCGTGCACTGACGGCTGGTGGTGTGTGTGTGTGTGCCTGGTGAAAGCGTGCACTGACGTCTGGTGGTGTGTGCCTGGTGAAAGTGTGCACTGACGGCTAGTGGTGTTTGTGCCCGGTGTAAGCTGCACTGACGACTGATGGTGTCTGTGCCTGGTGAAAGTGTGCACTGACAGCCGGTGGTGTGTATGCCTGCTGAAAGCGTGCACTGACGGCTGGTGGTCTGTGTATGCCTGTTGAAAGCGTGCACTGACGGCTGGTGGTGTGTGCTTGCCTGTTGAAAGCGTGCACGGACGGCTGGTTGTGTGTGTGCCTGGTGGCAAAGCGTGCACTGACATGTTTAAAAGTAAAGTGCACCATACTGCGATTGCTACAATAGTTAATTGTGGATGTGTTAACAATTGATGCGTGCACTGATGGCTGGTGGTGTGTGTGCCTGTAGAAATTGTGCACTGATGGCTGGTGGTGTGTGTGCCTGGCGGAAGTGTGCACTGCCGGCTGTTGGTGTGTGTGCCTTTTGGAAGCGTGCACTGACGGCTGGTGGTGTGTGTGCCTAGTGAAAAGGTGCACTGACGACTGGTGGTGTGTGTGCCTGGTGAAAGCATGCACTGACGGCTGGTGGTGTGTGCCTGGTGAAAGCGTGCACTGACGTCTGGTGGTGAGTGCCTGGTGGAAGCATGCACTGACGGCCGGTGGTGTTTGCGCCTGGTGAAAGCGTGCACTGACGGCTGGTGGTGTTTGTGCCCGGTGAAAGCATGCACTGATGATTAATGGTGTCTGTGCCTGGTGAAAGTGTGCACTGCCGGCTGGTGGTGTGTGCCTGGTGAAAGCGTCCACTGACGGCTGGTGGTGTGTGTTTGCCTGTTGAAAGCGTGCACTGACAGATGGTGGTGTGTGTGCCTGGTGGCAAAGCGTGCACTAACGGCTGGTGGTGTGTGGGTCTGGAAGCGTGCACTGAAGGCTGTTGGTGTGTGTGCCTGGTGGAAAAGCATGCAATGACATGTTTAAAAGTAAAGTGCGCCATACTGAGATTGCTACAATAGTTAATTGTGGATGTGTTAACAATTGATGCGTGCACTGATGGCTGGTGGTGTGTGTGCCTGTAGAAATTGTGCACTAATGGCTGGTAGTGTGTGTGCCTGTAGAAATTGTGCACTGCCGGCTGGTGGTGTGTGCCTGGTGAAAGCGTCCACTGACGGCTGGTGGTGTGTGTGTGTGTGTGCGTGCGTGCCTTGTGGAAGCGTGCACTGATGTCTGGGGGTGTGTGCCTGGTGGAAGCGTGCACTGAAGGCTGGTGGTGTGTGTGCCTGGTGGAAAAGCGTGCACTGTCATGTTTAAAAGTAAAGTGCGCCATACTGCGATTGCTACAATAGTTAATTGTGGATGTGTTAACAAATGATGTGTGCACTGATGGCCGGTGGTGTGTGTGCCTGGTGGAAGTGTGCACTACCGGCTGGTGGTGTGTGTGCCTGGTGGAAGTGTGCACTGACGGCTGGTGGTGTGTGTGCTTGGTGAAAGCGTGCATTGACGGCTGGTGGTGTGTATGCCTGGTGAAAGCGTGCACTGATGGCTGGTGGTGTGTGCCTGGAGAAACGTGCACTGACGGCTGGTGGTGTGTGTGTGCCTGGTGAAAGCATGCACTGATGGCTGGTGATGTGTGCCTGGTGAAACGTTCACTGACGACTGGTGGTGTGTGTGTGCCTGGTGAAAGCGTGCACTGACAGCTTGTGATTGTGCCCGGTGAAAGTATGCACTGACGACTGATGGTTTCTGCGCCTGGTTAAAGTTTGCACTGACGGCAGGTGGTGTGTGCCTAGTGGAAGCGTGCACTGATGGCTGGTGGTGTGTGTGTGCCTGTTGAAACTGTGCACTGACGGCTGGTGGTGTGTGTGTGTGTGTGTGCCTGTTGAAAGCGTGCACGGAAGGCTGGTGGTGTCTGTGCCTGGTGAAAGTGTGCACTGACTGCCGGTGGGGTGTTTGTGTGCCTGTTGAAAGCGTGCACTGACGGCTGGTGGTGTGTTTGTCCCACAGACGCAAATTGCCTTGTTGATGCTAGTATGGTGCAGTAAGGGGCAAAAATGCTCGAAGGGTGGTTAAATAGCAATTGTAGTGTCAGTAGAGAAAAGTTCTCAGGCTAATTCAGGCTGTCATATCCCTACAGAAGGTAGCATTCTAAGCCCTAGCGGGTTTTCAGCTGAGTCCATACATGTATGCAGCACATTATTGCACTTCCTCTGTCTTCCCTCTTTACTTAGGCGCTCCAAAGACAACACTACAGCTCTTGCTGGGGGAAAGTTTATACTTGGCCCAAAGCACCACAGCTCACAAAGAGAGCACACGTGGATATGCTTGTGCATAGTGACACTGCTGGGTGGTGTGCCTCACCCCACATGCCTCCGGCCCCTTTTTTGCCTCCAAATTTATCGTCCGGGGTCCCTGATTAGTTTCCAATATTATGTCTCCCCATTAAGAACCGAGCAGCATCAGGTGTGTGGGCTGCTGTGCTGGATAGGTGAGGCAGTGCCTGGTGAGTGTCCATATCAGTGTGAACAATACCTGCTCACTCACTCCTTGGCCTCTGTACTGTGCGTTCCAAGTGATGCGGACTATAACGGTGTTCAGACTATTTGCCCATCAAGTCTTTTGCCTCCTTGCTGAGCGATGGGGGGTTGTAAAGGGGTTAGTCGACTCCCTGGCCTTGCCGCAGAGTTTACAGAGCGATGGAGCCGGTGTGCAGCCTATAAACAGGATATTTGGAGTAATGGTGAAGATCAAAGGAAGGTGCATTTATTATGGTCAGCTGAGAGTGCTACTGATGTTGGGAGACCGGGCTGATATAACACTCAGAAATGGATTTGGGGGGGGGGGGGGGGCAGAAGGAGGGGGGTATGGTGTCCAAACTGTCCAATCGGCCAGAGTTCAAAATAGCGGATGCTGTACTTAGAGGAATACTAATCGGAACAAAACTGCTCCAGAATTGTAGGCACGAGCTACAAAACTAACATAGCACCAGATGCAGCTCACATCTGCAAAGGGCTTCCAGGCAAACGGATGGAAGGGTCATAAAACCACCGACCCCCCACTTCACTTCTAAAGGGGACACAAGGAATTCTTTGGGTGGAACAAAAGGACCCTATAAAACTTGTGCTTATCTCGAGGAAGTGCGTTCCTCGAAGGCTCTCTGATGACTGGCAGAAACGTAGGAATGAGGCCCCAGCAACAACACAGGTTGTTTATGGGCTGTTACCAGAGCTCTCATAGACATTACAGCTCAGGAAATCAGGAGCTGACCCCAAAAAAGTGTTCGAACCCGTGCTCAGAACAGAAAATGGTGGCTAGGAAGGGAAAAAGCACAAATGAGGAAGAAAAAAAAGTGAAAGAGGGGCCAATAAACAAGAAAAGGGAAATAGAATATACGAACGAAACAGAGGCTTTTTGGAACAGGTTTTTATCCCCATTTCCATTCACAATATTAAGCAGCTCTCCAGATACTGCGGATCACTCTGAAGTTAGACTCCTAGTTTGGTTTGATTTGATGTGTACATTCTAAAAAGATGATGGCCAAAAACACAGTACCTAAACAGAGGATTGTTTTTTTTTTGGGGGGGGGGGGGGGGCGCACTGGCATGAGGGGGAGGAGGTGGTAGCCTCCAGGCACCCTTATCTGCAAGGATTATGGTCCCCGTCAGCCAGCGGTTGACATCTAACATAAAATAAAACAAGGATATTGTGCTGGATAACTAAACACTTATAAGGTCCCAAAGGCGAAACCTATTGGCATAGCGTTATAAGTCTTTAGATAGCAGTGATCCCACACTTGTGTTTGTTAGCAATGTTAAAGGATGTTATTTAAGCAGGTTATGGGGAGAGCAGGTAGAGCTATACCAGCGACATAAATGAGGATAAAAAAGTTTCTTTTTAAATATTCAAATATCCTGCACTCCTTAACCCAATTTGGAAGAAAACATTTGTGTGTTGAGGAAGAATTCAAAAGCCACTTTTGGACGCAGGAGTTGGGGTGGGGGTCCTAAAATGTTGGCCTGCTCTGGACCCTCAGAATGAACTATCTACTCGCCAGCCTGCAATGTCACACGCCTAAACACTAAGTTAGTTCCGAGAGAAAACAGGACCATTATGAAGAAGACCTCTACTTTGTGTAATGAAGGGTACCAGTAAGTATTCAGGGGCTGGAGAGAAAAGAGAAAAAACAAATCATTGGCACTACTTTTTTCTATGGTTTTGTTAATTCTCACTTGTGTCGCACCATTAATATGTCACTGAAGCACCTTTCAGTAAGCTTAGGAACGAATTGCACTCATTTCACTTGAAGAGGGAAACGTGGTTTGGTAATGGTGTGGTCAGTAGGAGCATCTGTTTTTTATTGAGTTGTGAGGTTTCTTTGGTGGCAAAACCTAAAAAGCTTTTAACAAGTTTCCTCTAAAGGAAAAGGCCTCCATTGCCCGGCAAACTATAGCTATGCAAAGCAGCTGATGATTGCCTTAATGGTGAGGGATTTACATATCTGAGTTGTGTTAACCCTGTACACCAGGGAGAAGTTGGAGCTGCATACAGAGCGCTACAAAACTATGCTACACTCATGTGGTTCCACATTTAAAGTAATAAACAACTGCTTACAAGTTAAAACAATGATAAAGTTGACTTTCCTAAAGTTAAATGGCTGAAAGTCTGAACAAATGCTACTCAACCTGAAGCATACCTGGCTAAGACCTATCAGCACCATTATCATTCCAATCATATTCAAAATTAACACTCCTCTGCTAAAGCCTGTGGCTCATCTCAATTACCCACTCTGTATGGGCAGTCAGATCAATTCAGTCGTTAAAATGCAACAAACTTCTTCTTTTAAACCTGCATTCGTGCAATTCTCATTATCCCAGCTTACAACAACCACATTGTACAAGATATAAAAGCCCATGTCATAACATCACAACAATTTGAAACTGAAAAACTAATTTGCAACTCGAGGGGGAATTAAAAAAAGTCACATGTTTTACAAATACGTTCACGGATTAGTGCTTAACTAACTCTTCTTAATGGAAAAAAAGTTCAAATAGCCTTGCAAGTTCACCTGCACGTGAGGGACAGTTAATGGTTCTCAAATCAGGGCCCAATCCTTTAGATTCTCCAATCTTGACTAACCTTGCCCTGTAATATCCACATTTCTTGAAACGGATAAAAAAACCCTAACTATTAGGAATTTAATTTGGTTCAAGTTGAATGTTCATGGCAAGCACGTGTACAGGTAGCTGTTTCTTTGCTCACGCTGTCAAGCGCCTAATGTAACTGTTTGGAGCAAGGTTAAAAAATATCTTGGAGGCTTATTTGTTTACAGTGCGCTAGACAAAACCAGACATGAATAACCAGGACTGTATCGGGTGTCAGACTTTTTTGACGTTTATGAAAAACAATTTTTTTATTAAAACCTCAAAACTTGAATCGTCATTTCAAACTGAAGACAAAGCCCACGTGAGTGTCAGCATACCCATCGATATGGATTACTTTTCCCACAGTTGCTCATGTTGGTTAATCTGGTCATGAGACATCCATCAGGCTAGTGAAACCAAAGTGCCCCAGACTATTACCTTGAATTTGTTGGAACAATTCAGGTCGCAGTGCTCTAAATCTTAAGGGCTAGAGTGTCCGACTGCCTCAAGCAGAGATCAGACAGACGTACGGCAAAGAACTATCGGAACCGGTTTATCAAAGGGATTTGGAAGCTGTAGAGCACAAACACATTCTTAACCCTGAACATACAAGTGAAAATGCAGTGGGAAAGCATAGCAGTCATGGAAGCAAAGTAAAAGCAAAGCTTGCATAGAATGGGAGAATACAGCTAAACAAACCAGACCGGAAACCAACATGCACAAAAGAGTACTTTGTTATTATAATGCACAGGGGCACAAACAAGATAAAACACATAAACAGATTGCAAAAGTAATGCCTTGGAGGAAACAGATGCAGCACGCAGAGCACTTTCAGAATTATGGAGTCTACACATATACACCGCTGTAAGTGCAAGTCTCTTGGCTGAGCCTTAAGTTACTGCATTTTAGTTTCAACTAAGCGTTGCCATTCATGGTATCCTCTAAACTTGATCAGCCAGTGATTGTATTTCAGTTTTGGGGACTGTAATCGACTATTAGAGATTGTGGGGGTGTGCATTGGGGAGCTCCGTTGTTAAACGACTCTCAAAGTTGTAGGGGTTGCATCCCCATCGGAAAGCTTTTGAAGAGAACAATAGAGAGCTAGTGTCATGTTGTTATAGTAACACAAGCCTCAGCCAACAGACTTGCAACCAGAAGAACAAGGCAACAAGCAAGCGCCTCTCGGAAGAGGGAGAGGGGTGGAGTGCGGCAGAGAGCAAGCAGCGTTTCCCTTGCGGGAGCGTGCGCAATAATTGCCAACATATGGCGCGCGCGCTCTCGCAAATAGATCGCCTCACGTGCACGCGTTGCCATTGATGGCAATGCAATGCGTGCACGTTTTTTGCCCAAAAAGCAAGTTGATTACATGAGGTCCCCTGCTATGCAACGCATGCGCGTTGCGTAGGCGAGACCTAAAAACCAGCTACTCGACTGAAAGGTTTCCCATGACCCCCCTTCTATCAACCCCTCCTCTTAAAAGTATAGTTAAGGATGTAAGCTCAAATCAGTAACTTCCAACTGAAGCACAAAATATGTGCAGATGGCACCCAGCTCAAAATATGGATAAAGAGCCAAAATATATATATGTCAGATGACGCACCCTGACCTCATCCGTCAATTGTTGTCTCAAAGCACTTCAAGGCTTGCTAGAACAAAAAAACCTGCCCTTAGTGCCCAAAGCTGAATTTTTTTTCCTTTAGCCACCAACCAGCTGACTTGCCATTGCCTCTGCCTGGCTCTTCTGACCTTTAGCTCCAGCCAGGTTTGGCCACTGAAAATTGAGGAGCATGGTTTGAAGACAACCAGCCGTTGAAAATTAATGGAAAGTAGGTAGTCAGGTCATACAAATACCACCTACCCAGCTTGAGAAATATGCGTATTGAGAAATATCACAATACGCATGCCTTTTTCTTCTGAAATCCTCTTTGGTGAGGGTTGTATCCAGCAATCTCCAACCCATATCAATGCTACAGTGCTTATACTCAATTAAAATTGCACAGCATAATAATGGCCCTTCAGACTTCAAGTTCAGGATCACCTTTCACACACCGCCTGCCCTGCGTAGGTCACCCAACTCCACCCTTCTGGAACTCCTAAGATTCTGCCTGCAGAGGCAGGATATGTAAAGCTTCCTGTTTATGGCTATAGCACTTTTAAACAACTCACCTGCTATGTTCCTAGGCACAGCCTCCAGAGCAAACACAACTAGCGGTTTCTTTGCTCTGCCTCTTCCAATCTGTAGGAAACCTGGTTACTGGTTATGTGTGGGGGGAGGGGTGAAACTCCACTCAAGTAAGAAACACAATCCTTGTCAAGGTGAAGCCACAAGCAAACACTAAATTAACCTGTTCTCAACCCTCGGGTACCTTGGCACAGAGCAGTCAGGCTTAACTCGGAGGCAATGTGTATAGAATGTGTGTAGCACCTCAAACATGAATACAGTGACAACACAACAAAATAAAAATCCTACATCAATTAAAAAAAAAAGAGTAGGATGTAATAAATATATGAAGACCAAAACAACAAAAAACAATTAGTAGAGTCGGAGATATGTACTTTTCAAGATTTAAGTGAAAATAGCACAGAAACGTCCAAAGTGCCACTCGTGGTTATCTGGTCATGCGAGACTCTGAGAGTCACAAGTTCAGGCCGATCGCGATAGAGCTTGGGTCAGATAGAGGGGCCAGGTTAGTCTTGCGAAAAAGTTACCTTCTCAGTCCAGCGTAAAGACTCCTGTTGGCACTGGAGGGGACCACAAGGAGAAAGGAAGCGTCAGAGACAGTTGTTGATGTAGCTCTAAGAGCAGACCTGGCATCGCGGATGGTTGTCGTTGTAGCGCAAAGATCCTGTTGTCATCATGAAAGGTTGAGTCGGAGCTTCATGGTGCTGTTCCCAGTGAGCGGTCGATGCAATAGCGCAAAGGGTTCAGCTGACGGACCAAGTGTCCAGGACGTGAAGGGCATGATCCAGCTGGATCTGGGTGCTTGTTCAGGTGGTTGGAAACCTCTTATGTTCCTCTAGTTCTGAACAGGAGGCCATCAGACTAGCCCTTGGAGTCACTCTGGGAGTCCTTGGTTCAGGTGCAGGTCCAATCCCTCTGACTCAGGCAGAAGAGAAGCAGGGAAGCAATCTGTTAAGGCAGCAGTCCAGCAGAGTGGCTATCCTATCAGCAGCACAGCATTCCTTTTTCCTGTCAGAGTCTACATAGTTAAGGAGAGTACTGAAGAGTTTGTTATCTGAGGTCCAGTATTTATAGCTGGTGCCTCCTTTGAAGTTGGGAAAGCTTCTAGGGGTTTCTCTTTGAAGTGCACATGTTTTATGCCTCTCCTCTCCTGGCTCCAGACTAACTACAGGAGGTATGCAATCCTTTGTGTGGAGGCAGGACGCAGCCTAATCAGGTGTAGGAGGAGCTGTGCCTAGCTCCACTCTCCCATCCTGCCAGTGATGGCCCATGTAGCCACACCTAAGTTCTCTATTGAAGCTCTCTATTGTGTGCGGCTGTCTAGGGGGAATACGCTAAGTCTAACTGCCAACTGTATCCAGTCATATGACCTCGAGACAGACTGCAGGCACTAAATGGTTAAGGCAGGAAAATGCCTACTTTCTAAAAGTGTAATTTTCAAACTTGTAACCAAACATCCTACTTCACCATAAAAGATTTTCCATTACACTTCTAAAGACAGCAAACATGAACTCTACCTGTTCTCATTTTGAAAGTTACAGCTTATTAAATGTAATAAGATAACTCCAACGTTATATTATGGTAGAAGCAGGCCCTACAGTAGTGAAAAATAAATTCAGGAGTTTTTCACTACCAGGACATCTAAAATCGTAACATTACTTAACCTACTTGTTAACTACATTGCCTTCTGCCATGTGGGCAGTTTAGGGCCACCCTAGAGGTGACAAATGTATTAAATCATGCATCTAAAAGTAAACATTACTGGTACTGCACCAAAATAATAGTCTATGTTCACATAAGATAAGATTTGAATCTAATTGTAGTTACATTTTTACTTTTAGACGCATGGTCTGTTTTTATGGAAATTATGAGTCATGAATGTTATACGAGTCCTGAAGAAGGTGTTAAGAAAATAAAAGATAAACTAAAACGCGTCGACATACTAATGTACTAAAAGATGGTGAACTTGTCTGTGAGATAAGCGGGGATGCAAGTCGTGGCATGATGAGAACATTTTACATAGATTTATTCCTGTTGTAGAGTAACCAGCCATACACAGTAAGTAAAAAAATGTTACAATTTTCGACAGAATGATTCAATGCTAGATCTTTTCTTCAACTTAAAATTCACTATTTTAAGTTGACAGTGGTACCTTCTGGAAGCACTTTTTCATTATATCCGTAAATTCCGCAGTTTGAGCAATCAGCATTGTTTTTGCCCATAATACAAAAATTGTTGCATACTCACAAAATTGCTTTTGTTCACTTTTAAAAATCGGTGATTGAAATATTTTACTGTCATACATAAAACAAGGACCTAAAAAAGTAAAATTTGCCAAAGATCATTAGACCAGTATAGAGAAACTGCAACCGCATTTACCTCTGAATCATGCTCCTCAGAATGGAGCTTTTTTTCCAAATTTGATAGTGAGGTGTTCTCTTCGTTACATTTCAGAATAGAGGTTTTTACTGTTGTATGCTTTTCCAATCTCAATTGTTTTGGGATGAAATACCTTACTTACCCAGTTAAGTGTGTACATGTCCCCCATACAAGTAAACGCAAACATCAACAAGCATTTGCAATGCAATTGATCTCACATTTACGAGAGTTTAAGCTATTGTCATTTACATTGGCAATATCTCAAACTCTTGTAAATGCGAGACCTATTTGACTTTAAAGAATCCGCCTCCATTGTCCGGGGCTGCTTGAAAGTGAAAGCGGACATGGCGAGGAAAGCACGTCATGGGAGAAACCCATTAAAGAAGAGGTGCTTACAGACTAAGTTAGACATACCGCGTCGCATCCGAAGTAAGAGTTCAAGTCGCCATGGGAGGTTACAAATGAGGATACGGTGGTATCAAGGTGGGACTAACAACCCTAATAACGACTCGCAAGCCAGCGTTTCCATACTCCACTACAACAAGTTCTCGGAGAGTAGCACATGCACGCTGACTCAGGCTCGACCTAAAGATCTTGGATTTTTCTGGAATGTTGACCTTTAAAAAGAGGAACACAGGGAAAAAGAGATCTGGTCCACCCTCCATGCAACATGATAAAAGATCTGACTTATGGCTGCAGACAAAAATGTTTAAACCTAAAGTAGATAAATATCTACAACTTTCTAAGTGTCTTTTCTAGAAATATATATATGCGATCTGTAATGCTCAAATCATCCACTGAACTGTGTGGCCAAAATAGTGTGCAACAACCGTTTGGAGGGGTTGCATTGTAACTTTGCAACTTCCTGGGGCTTCTGTTCATTGGTAGATGGAAGAAACTTTCTCCAGTGGCGAAGGAGTAAGTTTACTAATCCTCAACATTTACGCTCTACTACTGACCCTATCCATCATAAGAGTGCTGGTGTGCTGCTAAAACCACGTATCCTAACATAATTAACAAAAGGGACCCGACCAGATAAACAGTCGGAGAGAATAGTTTAAAAATTGTTAAAGGATTATAAGGCCACACATACATTTCTTTATTGTGTATGTGTCTGTATCACAGTTAAAATCAATAACTATACAAATTCTTTACTGAGGATCCGCATGTCTCCCTGCAATACAAAGTTTTGTGCAGATTGTTCAGGACAACAGAATAAATAGGACTCTCAGACCATTGTGGGTAGGTTCACTGTCCCTGAGAGAGTAATGGTGTTGGCGGTTCAACATGAACGTTCTCAATCGCTCACTGTTCTTGAACGAACATATCTAGCTTGCACAGAATTCACTGCATTTACTAGAAAATTACTGCTAGCAAATTATCAAACAATTTAAGTGGTATTGTAGAGTACTCTGAACTCCGGTAGTTACAGGTAAATTCCATTTTAGTAACAAACACTTGTCCTTAACTCTTACCTGTAATTCAGTGGAAAAATGAGTTTAGCATTCAGTAACCGAGAGGGGCGTGTGGGAGGTGGGATGTCCACTATGCAACCGCTTCAACACCATCCTGGTGCTCGATACATAGTGCAATTATGGCCATATATGCTTGAATGTACGAAGTGATTCACACACACGCACAGAAGTGTTAATGCCTATTGGCAAATGCACATCTATCCAATAAATAAGCCGGAAAGTCATATAGACGTCTGTACAGTACAATGTGTGCTCTCCATGCAATAAGTCTCCTTCCACCCTCAGGGACACACTCTAGAGAGAAACCTCTCCGTAGAGTTACAAATACATACACATATGCCTAGGCACCCACAATTAGTCCATCTTGTATCATAGGCAGTAACCTGCAGGTAGTTGTCATGCTAAGCCTGTGGGAGCTTTACCACACTAGCCACTATATTATTCAGCATTAATTATGTTATTAAATTAGTTCATTGAGGTACCTGGAGACTATTTGCTGTCCATGAGACACTCTTTGTCCATGTTGTTTATTGCATGTTACCATAGTCCTGGGTAAGGCAGACCCCTTTTGACATATAGACTGGTTTTGTGTGTACTGTTGTTCTGTAGTATTTTGTATGTTGAACAGTTTCATTGTTAGGTTTATTTCCATACAAAATCTTCTTTCGCGCATTACTTACCAGTGCGTTGTCCTTTGAGGTGCTGGTTGCTTTGCTTATACCTTTTGGATAAGAAACAGCACAAATGCAGTTTTTCTATTCGGCATGCTCATGGGTACAAACACTAAAGTGAGACATAAGTCATGTGCTTTGGTGACAAGTTGCTCCCTAACACTTTCTATCTGCATTTATAGCGGAATTATTTCCTCCTATTGCTTCTTCTACAATAGTATTCATCTGGTTTCTGTAAGGTGACGCTATTCACAAATACCTCCACTTTTCCCTCTGTTTACACTTTTCCTAATGGCACTTGTGTGTGGTGTTGTTTTTATTATAGATTGTCCAGTCTGTGGACGTTCTCTTTGGTTTTTTAACTGTATATAAAAATTGTATATGTATGGTTTTAATTGTAATCAAATTGTTTACAGCCCTGAAAAAGTCAGTTGGACGAAACACGTATCGGCTGCCAGTGGTTTGTGTATGAATTTTGAGAAGAAAATAAAGAAAGGCATACTTTTATCGGACTCCCTTTGATTACTACTTTGGTCACTGCCTATGATACAAGATGGACTAATTTTGTGTGCTTCTGCATATGTGTATGTAGAAACTTGAATGTGCATAGACATCAGTTATATGCTAGAAGATGTTTTTGGCATTTGGTGCAAAGGATTTTGATGTCCCCAAAGCAGACCTGATTAAGGCTTCTATTTTTGTAGGGTTCAACTCTGATCCAGGCATCCGCTTGGAAGGTTACCATGATGGTGGGATCCGCGTTGTTTGTGAATCCTCTGGATGGTATCCAGCACCAGAGGTGCTGTGGAGGGAGGATGGTGGCAAGAGCCTTCCGAGAGATTCTGAAGTGAAAACCCGAGACAAAGATGGTCTGTTCAAAGTCGAGAGTGTGGTCGTGATGACAAAAGAATCAAGGCGCACTCTGGCATGCCATCTGCGGAATCCCCTGACTCAGCTGGACGAGGTCTCTACTATCTATTTATCAGGTAAGGTCCTGAGCTGCCATCTTAGAACTCATGTCAGTATGCGGACAATAACTGTGTTTGCCACAGATCTCTGCCTTTATTTAAATATGTATTCATTTTCATATGCAGTGAAAGCTGGGGTCCAGCTTCTAGGTGCAGAACATATATTTGACAAAAAACTGTTTCATATGCTAGTAAGGTAAACATTGACAGTAGTAAACAGTACAAATATCCTAATAGCTATCTGTTGAGAGGAGGGAAGACTATGGATGGAGAGGTGGTTAATAGTGTAGGTTGAATGTTTCTCATTCTCCTTTTTCTGATAGAGACTTCTAGCTGTAGATTCCACATCTTTAGAATATTCCCCAGCATCTGTATCTAGATACTACTCTGCGGTACCTTTGCGCACAGGTAGTTTGCACCACGTGGCTCAGCATTGACCTCGTTCCTCTCTGGGAATGACGTGAAAGGCCTATAGGCGCAACTCGTCAGTGCTTATGTCAGTTCCTTTCGTTCCACGCCACCAAATGTGTATCCAAAGCTCTCTCTTGTTGCTCAGAGACATTTACATCAGCTATTCGGTCAAAAATGTACAGTGTGCAAGGGAATGTCACCAGGGAAAATGGCATCAAGCACTTTAGGGACTGTTGAAAACAAATGTCAGTGACAGCACCCTGTCACCCTGCCTGTGGTGCCTGGGGTCGAGTAACAACTCTAAAGCAACTGTGCGTTGATGAATGTGAATAACATTGAAGACCATGAGGCGAAACTTTACATCATCAAACATAAGAAGACCCCATGACAAGTCTAGTCACAGGTGTGGTCAAAACCAAAGTTTTGGTCCCATTCTTGCTCCAGAAATTGAGTAAGCCGTTCCAGAAGCTGGTCTTCATCGAGATCTAAATCATGCACGGAGTCCACAAAGCACCAGAAATCAAAGAGGGACTCTGCCCCAACTCACATTCACCTGAGAAGGAGCGGGGGGGTCTCGATCTCCTCTTCCCAGAGATTGTTGACTGTGGAGCCAATCCCACAACTATTGGCAGCACACGCTGAGTTTCCAGGGCCGTCCGGCACTCTTAAAGAGATTGAAAAGTTCTTCGAGGTCAAAGTCTAACTCTTTGTTGCTTGTTCGTGGCCCAGGGAGCCAAGAGGCCCTCCTTATGGAGTACCACTGGTAGGTGCGTCCTCAGTGCTAGTGGAACCCTCTGTGCCGATCATGATGTCGCTGGCTGTGGTCCCTTCACCGCCCCTATGGTCCACACCGGTACCTGGAACTTCTACACTGGTGCTGAATCCATCAATGCTGGATATGGAGCTACCTATAGTACTCTCCGACTCCCTAGTCAGTGCCGATCCGAGCTCGGTTAAGCTGCACCTGCTGTCAATGCGCTGCTTGCCATCTCCACATGGTAGATCACACTACCTTTTCAGCATGAACTCGGACACTGATTATGAAGTGGGTGATGAGTTTTCTCAGTACTATTGAAGACCATTAATACAACAACTTGCAGGAGGCCACCAGTCTCAATGCCTCCCCGGAATCAGGCCTTCTCTCACCCTCTGGACCAGCTACCGAAGAAACAGCCTCCTATTCCATGGTGATGCATAGGTCAGCTGAAGTCCTTGACCTCCAGCTCCCCCACCTTGGCGATTCAACCTAAATTGCTGATGGAAGTCCTCCAGCTGGGACAGACCTCTTCAGAGGCCTTTCTGCCACTTAATGAGGCGGTAACAGATAAGTTGTTGGGCGCTTGGATCAACCTTGCTCTGGTCCCCCAGTCAACTAGCAAATAGCAAGACCACATCCCCCTTCCCCGTGCAACCCTGCATGCCTGTTTCAACACCCTTCCACCTAAAGTTTAATGGTGCAAGGGTCCATAAGCAGGGCTAACCTGCAAAATGTTTCTGACTATTCCCCCCTATAAGGAATCAAAGTGAGTGGAGACATTTGGTTTTTCTTTCACCAGCCTGGCTGTCCATTCAGTAAAAGTCAGCTATCTTCCGAGATGGTACTCCCATGCTTTTTGACTTAAAGGCTACAGTCCTCCTGGGTGTCCCCTTAAGATCTCAGACCGGTCTTTGCCCATCACGGATGGTCAGGACTTGCCCAAATTCACAATTTGTTGTGACTTGAACACCACAGATTTCATCGAGCGGGCCATTGACCCAGTACTGACATTTGCCATCACTGTTGTCTGCAGTGAACTGGTTTTTCAGTTGGCATCCAATCACCCCTCATTGAAATGCCTTGCCTGGGACTCACCATGGGACGCGTCTGTTTGGCGATAAGGCAGAATGTGCTCTCGAGCAGTTCAAGGAAAACAGGGCAAAGCCTCTCTGCCTCACCTCACCACCTCGCACCAGACCTACAGCTCCTTTCACGGCTTCAGCAGGGGTCACACTCCAACCACAGCATGAATCCCAGCAGTTTCCCGGTCATGGTGATGGTGTCCACTGGTGCCAAGGTCAACCAGCCCCCAGCCCTCCCTGCAGCCCCACCTGTCAAACGCCTTTAGCGTGCCCTGCATGGAGTACAGCCACCTGATGCGAGGCACAACCCAATGATTCTTGCATGGTTGGCATGCCATAACATCAGACAGATGGATCCTGCAAACTGTTTCCAAGGGCTATGCCCTCATCTTCCTTTCATCACAGCAGCTCCTTCCTTCTGGAAGAGGTGGAGATCAGAGGCCTCTAGTCTCCAGCGCAGTCTTGGCTTCACATCAGCCTTTTGGAGATAAGTTTAATTCGCTTGTCACCGAAAGCCTTACTCCCATCCATCAAATGGTGGGTGGTACAAGTGCTCCAGGTCAACACCACCGTCATGTGGTACTGTAACAATAAGGACAGGGTGTGATCATGGACCCTGTACCGGGAGGTCTTGCGCCTCCGGAAGTGGCTGGACCACCAAGGAAGATTCCTGGTGGTGAACCACCTAACAGGATCAGCGAATGCCAAGGTAGATTAGCCCAGCCGTCGGCACCTAGTGGACTACGAGTGGCAGTTATACTCTTGGCACTAGGTCTCTTCTGTGAATGGAGAGAACCTTGGCTCAGTCTGATCACCACTGCCAAAAACACGCAATGTCAGCACTTTTGAGTTTCCAAGACCCTTCTCATTTAGAAACTCGTTTTACCTCAAGAGGAATTCAGGACTCCTTTCTGCCTTTCGCCGATACCAATTCTTCCCTGAGTTCTCAAAAAGATAAGGACGGACTGGACCCAAGTCCTGGGCTTGAGCATCTGACCTCTGGTCAGGCTTCCAGCAGAACAGTCAGGTTCTCCTCTCTGGCCTTTGCAGCCTCCATCTTCCTTCTAGAGATTAGGTGGCGACAGCTGAACACTTTTGACCTTCCTCCGAAGGTGATTGATGTTGTCATGGCAACCTGGCGTCTCTTGCCAAAAAACTATATATGCCTGTTGTTAGGACAAAATTGTGGTTTGGTGTGGCAAGGCCTTGCTTTGGGCACAGTTAAAGGTCATCTTTCGGCCCTCTCAGCTTTCTTACGGTTGCCTGATCAGCCATCCTTATTTAAGTCACCTGTAGTGATGCGTTTTTTGACAGGACATATGTTTACTCCTTCTCCTTTTGTGATGGCCCAATGAGACCTGATCATTGTCCATACTTACCTCATGTGTATTTCCTTCGAGCCACTTCACACTTGTCTTTTATGGCACCTCGTGTATCAAACAAAAAGAGAGTGTCATGCGCAGGAGGATCTGTGTATGAATACCGAGGCAAAGACTGTGAAAAATTCCCTGCTAACAACACACTGGAAATCTTTTAGGGATTTTTTGGGAAGCCCTCACTCACCAACCTGGTTGGTGACATGCTTCATCATCGGGCCCACCAGGAGAAGCCGAATGCCTCCCTGGTGTGCTACAACGCCAGATTACTGCGGAGCTGGTTTTTGTGACAGTGATGTGAAAAAGTAAATGTGATTTAAAAATGTCTGAAACTGTACCAAACAAAAAATGTATTCACTGGTCAGTTAGACATGGTTAAAAGATATGTGTGGGAGAACTACCATAAATTATGATGGAAGTTTCCACTTATAGTGGGGTCGACATGTTTCTGCCCTTTGTTAGGTGTATGATTTACTGGGCATTCTTCAGGACCGTGTTGCGTGTACCTCGGCCATATGGGCGCGCTAAGGCCCACCCTAACCTGAGGACGTGAAAGTTAAAATCAAGGTTGTGGTGTAAAAATAGGTGCAAGAGAACAAACCACAAGTTGTGGGAATTACCTCAGTTGTGAGGAACCTGTGTAGTCTGAAAAGACAAAAGAACATACAAACACGTAAGACAAACATAAACGTTATGCTCTTTGTAAAAGAATGTTTCCTGCTAGGTTGGTCTCTGCTTCAAAGTGCTGTATACTGGTCTGGAAATGGCCCATGTGCCATTAGTTATATGTTAGTGCAAGAAACGCTGTATGGTTGCCCAGGGGGGCATTACAGGCGTGTGAGCATGCACTATGGCAAAATAGTGTGGGGCCACACGACAGAGTGGCTAGTAATCCAACACTCGTGAATAGCGATCAATGGGCCATGAATGTATGGCCAAAAGTGCTAGCCTCTAAAGTGATATGTTGAACATATAAATAAGGCATGGTAATCTCACTTGTACTTTAAAAGATCCACACCCCATAGGTCTCGGGAGGGGGTGGAGGCGACAATGGCACACCCTGTAGGGGAACAGTTAAATAAAGGAAAGCCAGGTTAAATTTACGCGCCAAAATGGTAGTACAAGCATAGGTTACTTAGCTCTGTGTGAGTGGTACGAAGAATCCTTACGCCCGCACCTCACCATCAAAACAGTGTTCCTCATTGCCATCACCTCAGTGTATCGTGTGTGCTCATCCACAATACTCCACCTTCTTTCCTGGCAAGCTGGTTCTGTGTACTAGGGCATCCTTTCTCCCGAAAGTTGTGGTGCTGTTCCACGAGAGCCAATTCAGCTTCCTGCTGGCTTTGTGTGTTCCACATCACCCCTCTAACGACAGGAAGAATCTCCATTGGTTGGACCCTAAGAGAGTGCTCAGCTTCTACATTGATTGAACCAAAGACCACCAGGCGGACGCTCCGCTCTTTTATAGGGTTCGCGAGAGCGAAGAAATGCAAGGCTGTGCAGAAGCATACTATCTCATGCTGGCTCGTGCTCTGCATTAAGATCTGTTATGCACTGGTGAAGAAGTAGTCTCGAGTAGACCTGTGTGCCCATTATGCATTCGCCTACTGAGTCCCAGTACTAGATATCTGCCAGGCGGCTACATGAGTGTCCATACATTCACAAAGGACTATTGTATGGATGATCAGGTTCGCTCAAAGGGGCATTTTGCCATCGAGGTTCTGTGTCACTTTGTGTTTTGAGTCCATTCACAGACTCACCTTGTGATAGGTGCTGCTTTGGTATCTATTCAGAAGGTAAGGAACAGGTCTCTATCAGACGAGCAAGTTACTTACCTTCAGGAATGCCTACCTGCAGATTCCGCAGTGACTCTCCTGTCCTCCCTGTTCTTTGAGTAGACGCCATGCTTTAATAAGATCCCCGGTCTAGCAATCTGAACACTGGGTTGCTTTTGGAGCTCGGTGTCTGGATGCACAGGGAGTCTTAAAAACATCTGATGTTTGTGCTTGAGAGTAGTGCCTATATAGGCCCTGCACATCATTTCCGGAGCAGAACAGCATTAGTGCTTAGCTATCAGCATGACTTACTGGCGACCCAAAGTACTACTGTAAAGTTTCCAGATCCAGTCTGACGCCTGTGGGATATTCAAAAGTTGCTCTCTACCAGGAAGAGCATTACCGAAGGGAAGTAACTTTTTCATGCTGGCTCTCCCACTCTAAGCTTCTCTCTGTTTCTTGCATTTACTCTACCCTCCCTTTCAGTTTCCTCTCATTGTTATTTATTGATTTTGTAAGCAATATACTGTTGACAAGATATACTGCACATAATAACAGTTAAACAATTAATATACATTTTTGTTCAAGGCTTATAGAGAGGGTGATCGATTAGAAGGATGATGGGTGGTGAACAATAACTGGACAAATCATACATGTATAATATAGCTGTGTATTGTGAAATATTTAGTTATAGATAATTGCAATATGTTGTTAATTTAGTAAATAATTGTGCCACAGGGTGCCTCTTAGGGCCAGTTTCGAAGGATGTGAGCTAAATGTTCAAATGCCTATAAGCAGGAAGAGAGGTCTTGTTTGAGTGTCACAGTAATCAATAATCAAACTGCTTCTCGTACTACTGGATGTGGTTCTGAGCTGAGCCACTCAGGATTTCAGTGAGGTCTTTGCTTTGAACAGAAGTTGCAGTAGCTTGGAAAGAGTTTTTATTTTTAGCTGCCAGCTAGTCGGATTAGTCGTGGTACTGAGCTATAGGACTGTGTCGAGAAAGTTTATAAAGAGCCCTTGTCTCAAATCTAAGATCCTTGTCAAGTGCAGTAACATAAAATAGGGGGAGACCTAGTAGAAGGTAGTTACAGCAGTCTAGTGTGCTAAGCGCTGGTGATGAGACATTCTTGGCTGTATGGAAGGAAGTGTAAAACTGGGAATTTTTGTATGTTCAGCGATTGTAATCTAGTTGTGTGGCTGTGTCAGTCATAACAGCTTCCATGTTTATTAATGAGCTGGGCTATTCCCCAAGGTTCCTGGCTGGGGTTGTTATGATCAAAAGGTCTGGGGGAAATGGTGGGTTTGGAGAGCGAGGTAGGTGCACATGCATATGGAAAATCGTCTATTTCAGTTTTGTGTGAATTAATCATAAGTGAGTGGGCAGCTCCCCTGTGGCAGATGGCTGTGAGCCACTTAGAAGCCATTGCTTTTATGGGTAGCTTAACAATCAACATTTGTACCTTCGCCAGGTCAGTTAGCCAATTCATTCACCCGACGGCACTAATACTTGTAAAACTATTTCATCTACCTTAATCAAAGATGGCATTTGATGGATTGCTGTACTTCTATTACTTTGTTCTGAGTCTTTTATTTATTTTGTGTCTGAAAAAAATCAACAAAGTTATTGAAATCAAAAAAAGAAACCTGTGTCTTGAGGAGAGGAGTGGAGGAAGGAAGTGAGAAAACAATAGGTAATGTGTTTACAGAGAGGCTTGGGAAATATGAAGGATATCACAAAGGGGTGAGGTGTAAAGAGAGATGACGCCCCAGGAATTAAAATAAAATACAATTCCTAAAGTGCAACAATTACCTGGAGGTATCTATGCGCTGAGCCAAGCTGAGAAACCGAATGTTTATGGAAAGGGATGAGAGGCTATTTAGTGAAAAGCCAGGTTTTTAAATCCTTCCTGAATGCTAGTAGATTTGCTTTTTTTGGGAATTTCTGTGGGGAGCAAGTTCCACAGCCTCGTCGTACATGTTACGAGCCTCTTCCCTCCCCAGTTAACTGGTTTGAATCTGGATATTACAAGATTTCCGCTTGGGGATGAGCGCAGTTACGTGCTGGAATGTAACATTGGAAACGTTGTCTAAAATATTCTGGGCCAAGGCCTTGAGGCGCTTTGAAGGTTATACAGAGTGCTTTAAATTGGATGCGTTTTCCTATAGGAAGCATGTGCAGTTGGACTAGAGCTTGAGATGCAGATTTGAGTTTCAGGATACGTAGCAGTGACCGCGCTGCGGCTAAGACATGCGAATTGCCTTGCGACTGAGGCCTGGTGGTAGAGAGGCTGAAAGGAAAACCTGTCGGGGATCTGATATTAAACACAATTGATTGATGTGTCTGTGATACCGAGATTGGTTGGGGAGGCCAGAAAGGTAGGGTGATCAAAAGAGTCAGTGGCCGCTTAAGGATCGAGAAGTAGGAGACTAGGCAAGAGGTGAGTATGGTGCTCAGAGATGATGAAGTTGGACATGAGGCAGAGGGAAGTTTCTGTATTTCTACAGAGTGCAAACTGCTGAATCCTTATTTGTAAATAGGTAAAGGACAGCTCAGTGATCCCTTGAAAGCTTTGGTCTGAGTACACAACAACAATGGGAATGCAACATGGGGGTCATTCGACAAACACACTTTAGGCAGAAAAGTACATGAAATGAGAGTGCACATAGAATCCATAGTCTGGTTTTCCCACCATTTGTCCTGCCTCATTTTTCTCTTCTTTATCCTATTTGCTGTCTCTATTCATTTGAGGAGGAAGCTATATTTTTCTATGTTCCTGCTCTAAAACTGGCTATATCTCTGTAGGCACTGTCATACTATTAAAATCAACTTTGAAGATATGTACCCTCATGAGCCATCTGAACGTCTTTCTTTGCTTTGTCTAACATAGTGCATTTTAAACATATATCTTAATAAAGCACTGTCCTGTAAGGCAATAATAAACTGTACAGATATTTCAAGTGAAATAAAAATTAATATACTCTTCTCTTTTCTCACTTTCCCAGTGCTCCCATCACCTGCAAACTATATCAGTGCTGGTTTATTTTTAAATGACTCTTCAAACCAATGTTCTTCTCTTTGCAGAGTCTTTCTTCTCAACCTTCTCGTCCTGGGAGGTGGTGCTCTCTGTGCTACTGTTTGTTTGGATTCTCCTGTGCCTCCTGTTCCTCGGTACCTTCTGGAAACAGAATCAAGCAAAAAGTAAGAAATCCTTCTCTTTCTGTTAGTTGACTGGACTCGGCCCATACTCGTCACTGGACATGTCTGCTCCATTTGATTTTGGTGATGGATTGCTTACCCTCTTCCTCTCTCGAGAATTATGTTTTCTACAGAACTTTCCTGATCGTTTGACTCCAAAGTAATGGGTTTGCCGGCAGTTCTGAAAATCATCTAATGAATTATATCAAAACCTCATTGCCTGACTTAATACCCTTGAACAATATTTCTTTGTTGGTGCAAATTAAAATAAACATGCCTAAAAATGAACACCTGATTTAGAACAGTGGGCATACAGAAGGCAAATCTTCATGCAACATTATAAATGAAAAGTACTAATTCACTCTGTCTTCCCCCATTTTAAACACTGCGAACAGAAATAATGCCTTTCCGAATTTGAGTTATTAATTTGGGAGAGGGTACCCTTATCAACTTAATAAACCCAATCTAGCCAGGTCCCTATCTGTTTTGTGAGAGCATCTACTTATCCCGGCTAGCTGTAGGGCAAGCATCAAGCAGTTCCCCCTAGAAATATGCACCGCCTTCAAGCAGTATCCCACAGAATTAAAGTTAAGAGCACAACAAAATAGTATCCCCTCGCTATCCAGAGAGAGACTGGATAAGGTGTGACCCTCACTCATTTTAAACATGATACCTATGGATCAACCCTGAACATCTTCTGGTGAAGTTAAGCCTCTGGATCAAAAACCGTGTTGAATGAGAGTGATACCCTAGCGACTACTTTCTTTAGAAATGATTATGCGTCTACTATTGACGTTAATATGACTTCCGAAGCTCTGGACTCAGATATTAAGGATATCGAAACCACTTTTATAGGTTATAGCGGCCTTGCAATGCCTAAAATTATGATGACTTTACCCATGTTGGGATTTGACCCAGTCCTGGTATCGGCAAATGGGTTTTCTATTAAATGGGAGAAAGTAGACCACTCAGCTTTTCTCCCATCTATTATACAGCATACTATGCCAGAAATCAATCGATGTTTAGACCCCAAGGCTGACCAGGTACAAACAAGCACTGAGTCGTAGGACACGGTCATTGCAAGCCCCAGAGAGAGGTTGGTTTGATTCCGAGTGCACACTAGCAAGAATGCAGCTTTATGTAGCGCTGCAGCAGCAACCAAAGAGAGGACCTATCTTCACTTAGGCTGGCGTGTGTGCACTTTGTATTTGTATTTGATTATTTATAGAGCGCACTGTGACCAGATAGTATCATGGTGCTAGATAGCCAAAAGACTCATCAGTCGAGACATACGAAATGACAGAAAAATGTTGTAATCATAGAGACCCGAGATTTAACCCAGTAGTTAATGGAGAAAGAGCAACGTTTTGAGGGACTCCCTGAACTTAAACCGGTCGGGTTGAGATCTAGTCGCATGTTCCATAGCTGTGCCGTTTTCACCGTGAAGGTGCATCCTCCCTGTCGGACTTTATTGAATCTCTGTTCTTGAACATAATTAAGCTTAACCGATTGACGGGACTTACCAGGAGTGTATTTTGTCATTCTGGCCTCCGATGGCTTTGTTCCTTTGTTGTGCAATGCCTTGACGACAAGGCAGAGTGATTTAAAAGTAGTCCTCTGTTTAATGGGCAGCCAATGGAGATCTTTAAGAGCACCAGAGGTAGAAGCATTCCGAGATCTATTTAGCGTTAATTTAGCTGTGACTATCCGAACATGTTCGAATTTCTTTAGTAAATAGCTAGGGGCTCCGTAAAGGAGGGCATTGCAGTAGTCCAATCTGCTTAATATAAAGGCTCTGGAAATCAAGGATCTTGCTTAGGCAGTTAATATTGGGTACAGTTTTCTTAGGCCCCGAATCAAGGGGAAGCAGCTCCCAGCAACTCCATCCACATACTTTTCCATAGAAAGGTCCTAATCTGGCACTACTCCCAGGTTTCAGACCACACTTGAGTTGCTAAGCAGGGTCTCTGTGGGTAGAGGCCAAAGAATGGAGGGTATGGAAATCAGGATTTTACTAGAGGGGCAGCAGAGCAGCTCTGTTTTACTTCCATTCAGCATAAGGGAGTTTGGATTCATCCAACTAAATATGTCTAATATGCTGGCCTGAAAGTTGCTGATTGAGTCAGCCTGATTTTTATTTAGTGATAGAATCAATTGGGTGTTGTCAGCATAATAAATAACCTTAATCGTGTAGGACTTGATAAGTGAGATTAGTGGTTTGATGTAGACATTAATCAAAATTGGGCTACGGGAGGATCCCTGGGGAACACCAATTTGAATTGTTCTGAATTTAGAGCGAAACGGGGGCAAGGACACCGCCTGGCAGCAATCATCAAGGTAAGACTTTAGCCAGTTTAACACCGGGCCCCCGACAACCACTGACAATAGTCTAGTCAGTAGAGTGCGGTGGTTCACCGTGTCAAACGCGGCCGATGGGAGAACCAATACTACTGGTTGTCCGCTGTCTGTCTTCATACGTATTTCATCAGTGACAGGGAGCAATGCAGTCTCCGTTCCATGGCTGGGTCGGAAGCCAAATTGCTCTTCCTCTAGCCATGAATGGTCCTCCAGATATTAGGGCAGAATTTTACTACCCTGATGTTCTAGTATTTTTATTGGAAAATGAAGAAGGGAGATTGGTCTGCAGTTGGCCAGAACTGTAGGTTCATCCAAGGATTTATTCAATAGTGGCTTAACTAAAGCCCTTTTCCAACATTTGGGCACCATCTCAGTTGCAAGGGATTGGTTACAAAGTTATAAGAGGGGTATTGACAGTTCATCTTCCCATCTCATCCATTGTTTTGGAGAAGAGGACAAATGGTGATTTATATCTAAACAATAACTGGAATGCTTCTGTAGAGATGGGATCAAAACTGGTTAAATTAGCTGCGGGAGGGTCAGATAGGTATGGGGTGGCATACCAAGGTGGGCTATTTGTGTTGGGAAATGAGATTTCAGATTCATTAGAATTTTCAGTATCTTCAAAAATCATCTTGATTTTATTTTCAAAGAACTCTGATAAACCATCAAATAATTGCTGTAAATTTGTATTCCCTTTTCTAAGACAAGGAGTGTTTGTAAGATCATGGAGTATTTCTAAAATCAGCGGCTAGCAATTAACTCACAATAATAATCAGCTTTTACTTTTCTGACTTTATTTTTGTAATCATTTAATGCTGTTTTTAGGTGGATCTTGTATTCACTGAGGTAATAGTGCTGCCATTTTCTTTCCAGTTGACTGCAAATTATTTTTAGCTCTTTCAGAGTTGTATTGTACCAAGGGGCAGAATTTGAGTTGTCAGAGGTATCAGTTTATCTAGTGTTTTTAAGATCTCGCTTTCAAAACCCATGACAATTTTCTTCTATAGAGTCCAGAGAATTAAAAAAGTTTGAGGAGTTAAAAACAGGTTTTGACTCAATTGTAGAAAGTTTGTCCATGATCGAATACTTAGTTCATTTTTTAAAGAACCCCTCCTTGCCCACATATAAATGAAAAGTAATCAGTGAGTGACACAAAGGAGCAACTTCCCTGACTGATATCAAGCCTTGTGGGGAGAAGATAAGGTCAAGGGTGTGTCCCCCTATGTGTGTAGGGCCTTGTACCTGCTGCTAGAGACCGATGGATTTACAGGAATTAATCAATTCCTTATATGCCGGGGATTAGTCCCCTTCTGCCCAGGTTAAAGTCCCCTTACAGAAAAAGGTTGGTATGCATAAGCATCATAATAATAATGGTATCTAACAAGTGGGAAAGAGGGAGGAGCTTGAATTATTATGTGTCCTACAAGATAAAATCCCTGCAGCCATGTTCCCTTGTGCCCCTTCAAATGGAAGCCCAGCAATTCAATTGTGTCTACTTCTTCTAGGGGGAATGCAGAAATGTTCCGTTTATCCCTGTCAAAAATGCCTATTCTACAGCCTTTCCTAATAGCTTGGGGTTTATGGAAGCCTTTAAACCCATCTGGGCAAGCTCTATTGAGGTCAAAGGCAGATTGTGATCCATGTCTGCGTAATAAATAAGACATCAAACCCCCTGGTGTCAAGAATTAAAATACCCTGGTGTCAAGAATTAAATTGATCTCCTCTGCATGTTTTGTCTGTAAGCAGGCCATCACCCATAGGAAGAAACGTATTATAGAAGCGGCATGGGAGGAATCGGTACGGGCGAGCATACAAAAGGATAGTAGATCCGTTTGGAAGGTATTAAATACCAATTATTTGAAGGGGCCTCATGAGCCGTCAACCGAGGTGCATATTGCAGAAGAGGCCTGGGTCAATCATGTCTCAGCTATATACGAAGACCATGTCCCCACGATAGTAGAGCTAGGGGCACATAACAGCCCTAGGAACCCAGAGACCCTCAATATAGACACTCTACAGTATCTTCTCCAGACCGCGTGTCCGGCTGAGGTCGTAAGGCCTTAGATGAAAGTAGTAAAAGGAAGGCTCCAGGCCCAGACAGGACCCCTCCGCTGCTTACAAATGTTTACAATACTACCGCAGTGGGAGCCCCCCCCCCCCACCCCTCCTTTCATAGAAAACCTCGATCATCATCCCGATCTATACAAAAGGTGATAAATCCTTACCTCAAAACTTTCGGCCAATATCATTGTTGGATGCCACCATGAAGGTTATGGGGCGTATTTTGCTCAACAGACTGAAAGACTGGGCAGCAGGAAATAATATACTGGTGGACATCTAATTCAGTTTTAAAAAGGGGCTGAGTACAGCCCATCAATGCTTGAATCTAAGTACCATCATTGGAAAATACACGGAGGCAAAAAGGGATTATTATATCTATCCTTCATGGATTTGTCTGCAGCTTTGACTGCGTTTCGAACTCAAAGCTGTGAAAAATCATGGAGGATCTGGGATCAAGGCAGGAACTATATGAGGCAACTGTATAAAAGAGGGGTCAGGCAGGGGTGTGTCCACCAGGCACAGAGCAATGATGGGCTTGCGCCCCCTCCCAATTCGAATTTACGCAAATGATGCTGTACTAATTGCTAGAACTGGGAGGGAGTTACAGCGTCTAATAGATCACTATATTGCCTTTATGGCTGTCCTGGATTTGAAAGTAAATGACTCTAAAACCTATACCATGACCTATGGGATCAAACCTAGGGTAAACCCTGTTTTTTTTATGTGGAAGGGCATAAACTGAGTGAATCACCCACCTTATGTTATTTAGGGATACTTTTTGATAACAAGAACTCATGGTCCCCTTTGATAACTAACAGGTGTGCGCAATGGAAAAATCCATCAATGGGATATTCACGTTTACAAAGAAGCTGGGTTTTAAGGCAATGTGGGAACGCCTTACCATATACGCACGTAAAACAATGGCATCGTATGGCACGGGGGTATGGGGAACGGTCATTACACAGTACATCCAAAGGGTCGAGGATTCATTCCTTAAACGTATACTATCTCTCCCCTCAATTTGCTTGAACTATGTTGCCCATGCTGAACTGGGAACCCTTTCCATGTCTGATAGGTTAAAGCTGTTTCTGATATTGCTTTGGCACACACTTTGGTTGCGCGAAGAAATGGGATTGAATAAATTAATCCTTAGGGATGTAATGAATTTAGATTATGCGATGAGAATCCTGTGGCTGAGATATGTCAAATCCGCATAAGAGGAGATTGGCCTAGCAAATCTTTGTATTAATCCAGATTCGTGTAAATCATTAAACAAAGAAAAATGTCAATATTGTGCCCGGAATAAGGACATGGGAGAGAGATGGGAGGGTGACAGAGTAAAAACATCTGTACTCACTTATAATAGAATGCCCCCCCTCCCCAGGAGGGTTTTAAACCATATTTGATTCTGGTACGCAATGAGAAGCAAATGTCTATTTTGACCTGTTTTAGGGCAGAAATGCTGCCGCTGATGGTAGGGTTTCCAAAGAACTGTCACTCCTTGTCAGAGTTAGCATTGTGCCCGTGTGACAGATGTCACCTATACCCAATTTGCACATTGTATTATTTTGTAAATTTTATGAAATCCCTAGGATGAAATGCATTTTACCTGTATTTAAAACATTAAATTTTAGACCGTGCAGACCAGCTCTTTTATTTTTAAAACAATTACATACACCATATGTGTGTTGTGTAAGGTCTTCTTTTTTATGGCAGGTACTGAAAATCCGGATTTCCTGTGGGAGGTATCCCTATAACTAAAGCACCTTACGGGATGTCTGATGTATGATACTAATGCGTAAAGAAATTTTATAATGTTTCTTTATTCTGAATATTTTTTTTATAATGAGTCATTGGAGTGGATTAAATAGTTTTTTTTAATTGGCTAGTCCCTCGTCCGTTTACAATTGAATTGTATATATGAAGAGTCGTTTTGTACTGAAAAGTATTGACTAAAGTTAATACTGACTGATTTTTCTAAAGTGCTTGCTCTAATGAGTCACTTGACACTGTAAGTGATACCTGTCATTGGAAGAATGTCTGTGACTGATAGTATGCATTATCATCGAATGAAGGAAGCTCCATTCGGACGATTTCGAATGAATTTAAATCAGTGCCTTCAGAGGTTGCTGGAAAGCACCATAGAAGATGTTCCTTTTGATATGGGTGGAAAAATTGGTAAAACAATGCATAGGAAGAAAGATGAGAGTGCACACCGACATAAGTGCTTAGAAGGACCCGACTCAACATTGAAAATAATAATTTATGTGTAAAATGTCACCACAATCAAAGCTTTACTTGTGAGACTGTGCTATGCAGGAGGGGATGGGAACTAGAGGATGATGACCTGCCTATATGGTGCTCCTGACACCAACTTGGAAATATTTTGTGATGAGATTCTATGCCATGTGCGAAGGGGTTTTGAGGAATCCTATTAGTCCTGATCTCGCTACAGTCTTACTGAACCTGAGAACTGAAGGCTTGAAACATAGTGGGACCGATTCACAGAACTAATCTGAGATCAAATCCTTATCTTACTACTTTTGGTATTCACAGAAGGCATTTAGTAGTAGTAAAGTTAGGACTCCTAACTTTACTACTACTAAATGTCTTTTGTGAATACCGAAAGTCATAAAGTTAGGATTTTGTCTCCGATTAGTAGTAGTAAAGTTAGGAGTCCTAACTTTACTACTACTAAATGCCTTCTGTGAATAACAAAAGTAGATTAGTTATGTGAATCGCCCTATTATTAGGAAGCTGGAGAGTAGCTACCAATATATTCCTGGCAGAGAAACAACTATTAGCCTGGAACTGGAAATAATCTGTGATACCAACTGTGAAGGAATGGGTGAGTATGCATTGGTCGCTACCAGCGATGGAGAAGCTAATATGGGAAGTGTCCGATAAAGGGAGCACGTATGATCATACGTGGCCTCCTTTGGCAAAGTACTTGTCAGGGGGAGTTCAGTCTTTTGCTTGTCCTAGATCACTGAGATGATCTAGTTGCTGTGTAGGTCGCCTAATGTCATGTCATGTTTCAGTCATTTTCTATCTGATGTAAGCACAAGCTAAAAGTGCTTTCTCAAGTAAGTTCAAATATAATCTTCTGCACCCACCCATCAAAGGATTAAGAAGGAGCGGGAAGGTAGGTGGGTTTTTCTTTCTACCTTGTATTGGACGAGGACATTAACGCTTAAGGAACATAAGTAAACACTTAAAAAAAGAATATTACCCCAGCTCTTTTAACTGTATCACACACATTTTTTATTGGAATACAGTCAAACGTCCCAGGTAAAGACCCTTATAAATTTATCATACGTTTTGTGTAATCGACACCAAAGACTAAATCAGGTTTGAGCATGCTCCAACAACTGCCACTACACCCAAGAGCTACCTCAGCAAAACATGGATGTCAGACATAGATTTGCCTTGTTCTCCAGCAGTCATATATCTTTAAAAGATCTATGCATAATTTAATTAAAAGGTACTGTCTACCCTCCTCCTACTCTTGCTTCCCTTAAACCTTCTCCCATTCCCCTTTCCAACTCATTGTTCTCAGTTATAGCTTTTTTTACCTCAAAATGACATTTCTGAACTGAAGCTACTCATGTTGTCATTCCCAGGGTGTCAATTTGCTTTCTTTAATTGTATCTTAAAACATATTTCAGTTTATGAATCTTTGTACATTTTTGTGAAATCTTTATTCCTAAATGTAAATTAAACAGTTAAACGGTTGTAATGGCATAATGCCTGTTTTAGAGGGGGTGGCAATGGAAAGTTATCCAGTTTCTGGAGAAATATGCTAAGTAATTCCACTGGTTGATTCTCCCCAAGATGCAGCATTTAGCATTTTGGAAAGTGGAAGATATCACATAACCACCAAATTCCAAATCAGGCCCTTAGGGTTTAACATTGTAAAATAATGCTCATTTGGAAAGCCATAAAGAACCGAAAACATTTTTTAAGTGTTGTTCCTCTGTTTATTTCCCAGGGATCATCCTTGCAGAACTGGGTGAGTTGTTACTTTTTTTGTTATTGCTAAATTGTCTTGTTTGCCTTCTGTCAAGACCATAGACAGATGTTTGTTGGGGTTGTTTTGTGAGCAAAAGTCTTTGCTGCACAAAGTGGCAGGCTTTGGACATGCTGAAGGCGAAATTGTAATGTTCAGAAATGGCATTGAAATAAACAGATGCCTTTGTTAGATGCAATGTCAACATTACAGCTCCTTGAGAGTCTGCAGATTGATGAGGCTGTAAATTGCTATTCCTCCGTTTCTGGTAATTCGCTAGGCAGTGTATCAAAACTTTGTGATCACTTTTCGAGTTAGTAAGGATTGATTGTTTACCGACTGTCATCAATCAATGTACTTGTATAGCGTGCTACTTACCCGTAAGTGTCCCAAGGCGCTGGGGCGGGAGGGGGGGGCCTTGGGTGGAGTGTTCTGCTACAGCTCGAAGAGCCAGGTTTTGACGAGTCTACTGAAGGTGAGTAGGTCTTGGGTCTGCCGTATGTGGGTGGGGAGGGTGTTCCAGGTTTTGGCGGCGAGGTAGGAGAAGGATCTGCCGCCGGAGTTTGTTCGTTGGATGTGGGGGACAGCGGCGAGGACGAGGCTGGTGGAGCGGAGCTGGCGGATGGGTGTGTGGAAGCTGAGTCTGCTGTTCAGGTAGGCTGGTCCGGTGTTGTGAAGTGCTTTGTGTGCGTGGATGAGGAGCTTGAAGGTGATCCTCTTGTCGACTGGGAGCCAGTGTAGGTTTCTCAGGTGGGGGTGATGTGGCTGCGGTGGGGGATGTTGACAATCAGTCGGGCGGAGGCGTTTTGGATGCGTTGTAGTCGTCTTAGGTGGATGGGATTCCTGCCTAGAGTGCGTTTCCGTAGTCCAGTCTGCTGCTGACGAGGGCCTGTGTCACCGTTCTTCTTGTTTCGGTCGGGATCCACTTGTAGATTCTGAGGAGCTTGTGGAGGGTGTTGTAGCAGAAGGAGGTGACGGCGTTGACCTGCTTGGACATGGAGAGGGAGGAGTCGAGGATGAATCCTAGATTGCGTGCGTGGTCGGTGGGTGTTGGTGCAGTTCCCAGTGTGGTCGGCCACCAGGAGTCGTCCCAGGCTGAGGGGGTGGATCCGAGGATGAGGACCTCGGTCTTGTCCGAGTTCAGTTTCAGACAGCTGCTCCTCATCCAGACGGTGATGGCCTTCATTCCTTCGTGGAGGTTGGTTTTGGCAGTGTGTGGGTTCTTGGTGAGGGAGAGGATGAGCTGGGTGTCATCGGCATAGGAGATGATGTTGAGGTCGTGGTGGCGGGCCACTAGTGCGAGGGGGGACATGTAGACGTTGAACAGCGTCGGGCTGAAGGATGTGCCCTGGGGGACGCCGCAGATGATGTGGGTGGCTTCGGATCGGAAGGGTGGGAGGTGGACGCTCTGGGTTCGGAAGGACTAGGTCCAGTCAAGGGGCTTCTCTTGGATTTCGGCTTCTAGGAGGTGTGTCTTTAGAGTGCGATGGCAGACCGAGTCGAAGGCGGCTGACAGGTCCAGAAGGATGAGGGCTGATGTTTCGCCATTGTCTAGTTGGCGCCTGATGTCGTCTGTGGTGGCGAGGAGGGCAGTCTCGGTGCTGTGGTTTCGTCTGAATCCGGACTGGGACGGGTCCAGGATGTTGTTGTCTTCCAAGTGGCGGGTCAGTTGCATGTTGACGATTTTGTTGATTACTTTGGCTGGGGATGGGAGCAGGGAGATGGGCCGGAAGTTCTTGAGTTGCTTGGGGTCTGCTTTGGGCTTCTTGAGGAAGGCGTTGATTTCGGCGTGTTTCCAGCTTTCTGGGAATGTCGCTGTTTTGAAGGAGATGTTGATCACCTTCCGTAGTTGGGGTGCGATGGCTGCGTCTGCTTTGTTGAATACGTGGTGTGGGCACGGGTCACACGGAGATCCTGAGTGGATGGAGTTCATGACCTTGCGTGTCTCTTCGTTGTTGGCGTTGGACCAGGAGGTCAGGCGGTTGGCGCTGGTTTTGCTCACAGGGGAGGTGGAGTCTGGCGTAGTTGGGGCGGTCATGGTGTTGAAGCTGTCGTGGATGTCAGCGATCTTGCCGTGGAAGAAGATGGCCAGTGAGTCGCACAGTTCTTGTGAGGGCGGGATGTCGTTGGCGCTGGGGTCGGAGAGTTCCTTTACGATGCTGAAGAGCTCTTTGCTGTTGTGTGCATTGTTATCCAAGAGGTCTTTGAAGGAGTATCTCTTGGCTAATATGATGAGGGGGTGATGTCTGCGGGTGGTGTCCTTGTGGGCTGCGTGGTTGTCTGGTTTGCGTTCGTGGAGCCATGTCTTTTCCAGTTTTCGGCATGCAGGTTTGGAGGCCTGGAGCTCGTTGGTGAACCATGTGGCTCTCTTGCTGGTGTGGCTGTGGGAGGGTTTCTTGAGCGGGGCGAGGGTGTTGGCGCAGTTTTCGATCCACTGTCTGAGGTTGAGGGCTGCGGCGTCAGAGTTGGTGGGGTCGGTGGGTGGGTTCTTGGCGAGGGAGGGGAGTAGCTGGTCATCGGTGACTTTGTTCCAGCAGCGGCGAGGCAGCTGTTGGGTGCGATGGTGCGTGGTTGGTTTCTTGAATGTGAAGTGAATGCAGTGGTGGTCGGTCCAGTGGAGTTCGGTGGTGTGATTAAAGGCGACGTGGGAGCCTGTGGAGAAGATGGGATCAAGCGTGTGGCCGGCGGCGTGGGAGGGTGTGGTGACGAGTTATCTGAGGCCGTGGTTGGCGAGGTTGGTGATCAGGGTTGCGGAGTTGCCGTCGTTGTTGTTCTCGAGGTGGAAGTTCAGGTCCCCGAGGAGGATGTAGTCCGTAGCGGCGAGTGCGTGGGTGCTGGCGAGGTCGGCGACGGAGTTGCTGAAATGAGCCCGGGGTCCGGGTGGTCTGTAGATGAGTGTTCCTCTGAGGGTGGTGTTGGGGTCGGTGTGTATTTGGAAGTGCAGGTGTTCAGCGGTGTTGAGGGTGTCGTCTGCGTGAGTGGTACTTTGAGGGTTGACTTGTGGATGATGGCTATTCCTCCTCCGATTCCGTTGGCGCGATCCCTGCGGGTGATCTTGTAGCCTTCCGGGATGGCAATGGCGATATTGGGCGCAGAGGAGTTGTTCCACCAGGTCTTGGTCAGGAAAACCACGTCTGGGGCGTAGATGTTGAGCAGATACCAGAGCTCGACGGCGTGTTTGCGTGCGGAGCGGGTCATGAGGAGTATGCAGCGGAGGTGGTTGGGTCCAGTCCTTGGAGGTTTGGTGTTTCTGTCGCAGGTGAAGCTGCAGTTGTGGCAGGAGAAAGGTCTGTGGGTCTGTTTCGGGGCGGCCTGGAAGCAGGTGTGGTTTCGACCGGCGTTGAGTGCGTGGAGGTTGCTGGCATCGTAGTGGAGTGTGGTGGCTTGGCGTTCGTAGGGTCCAGGGGCTCTGGCGCTGGGCGCGGTCCAGGGTGGACGGGCGCAGACAGGCTTGCCTTAGGCGCGCCTTTGGCGTGCCAGCGGCACACCCACTGCGCGGCCGCTTTTCGGCCTGCATTTGAGGAGGCTTGGGAGGGAGGAGCGGCTGGGAGGCGGGAGCGGGGAGGCCAATGGGAGTGCTGGGGGGCGGGGCCGCAGGAAGGCCGGGAAGAGAGCGGTGGGGGGGCGGGGTGGGAGACGGTGGTCGAGCTGGAGACAACATTCACAAAGGCTAACCTATCCAAAAGGACTGATGTTGTCTGCTTATGGTAGTAAGGTGTAATCACTGACTCCTTGGAACCAGCCTCTGTGCTGGATTCTTACAAGAGATTAAGACAGGTATTGCAACCTGTCCATGTGATACATCTGGCTCCATAGGCTCACCCTGATTAGTTTACAAGCACACCGATATAGGATTTTTGTTGGGGCCATTGCAGGTAAGAGATGAATGTGAAGCTTCCCTGTCGATGTCCTTTGGTTGCGTTTCTGCTTTCTTCAGGTCTTAGAGTGAGATAACAACAAGGTGTCTGGAGTCAGAAGAATTTACTACAAAAAAACAAAACACACAACATCTTGTGAAGATATGTGTTCTGGAAACTATGTTTGTCCACGTGCAGCTCATATGAATAATGAATGGCTGCTGAATCGTGTCCTGTTTTTTTCCTCATCTGTGGTTGCATGCCACCTAGTAAAGGAACTGGAAGCTGCTGGTAATATACTAATGTGGTTGCTGGTATGTTGCACACATGCATGTCATACATAGCTCGTTAGTGGCTTTTGTCTGCCAAACTGTTTGGAACAAAGCCGCCTTCTCTCACACAGACAGTTTTCCTAACAAGAGGTCATAATAGTGAAAAAGTTGGCTCTTTGGAATTTTTTTTACCATTTTGTTCTGTATTTTCTCCTTTATCCTCCTCATTCTTTCGGCTTGGGCATCCTATGCCTCTGTCCTCCAGGTTTAAACCCTGAGCCTCGTGTGTCGCTGATCTGTAACAACTGTGTCTCTTGTTTTTGGAAGAGCTATCCAGCTCGTGCCAGTCCTCTGTGTGGCCTGCATGCAGTATAAGGGGTGCTGCGATCACACTCTAGGCACTGGATATCATCACTAGGAACAAGATTCAGGCAATGAGTGTAGGGTTTTGGGCACTGGACATGTTTCCCTTACTGGTAGAGAGCCTCCTCCTGCAGACCTTCTTCATTATGTATGAAGGTCCCCTTCACTGGCACTATATTAAGTAGGGTGAATATCCTTGCAGAAGGTTAAAATACCTAGCTGCAAGGTAGTTTTTCCACCAGTACTTATTGCAGCTAGAACCAATTTTTATGGTCCATTGAAAGGGTGTCATGCAGTCAGAAGCTGAAGCCCCTTCAGGGACTAAATCCTGTTTGTCTCTGAAAACTCAGTTGTACTATAGGATCAAACTAATCTTTACTTTTTCGAGTGGTGCTGCAGGCCTTCGGTACTCAAGGGTCGAAAACATCACCATCAATAGGTGTGGGTCAGGGGAGCAAGGTTCAGTTCACTCCGGTGTATCTAGAGAGTCAGGACCATCTCCCGATTCGCTGATCTCTGTAAAGAGAATTGTTACCTGTTCTGAACTCAATGAACCTTGATCCAATGTCTGTACTTGGAGTGCTTGAAGATTCCATCAGCACCAGTTGCTGAGGAGCTGGTGGATGGTGCGCTGTATTAAAGAGGATCTACCCGACCGAGCAGGGAATGCATGATCTTTGTGGTTGTGCAGAGGTCACCTTTTCTACACCCAGCTCTGGTACTGTGCAGGTTGCTGTTGAGAGGGGGAGCACCATACACTCAGCGAGTGGAGAAACTTTCCACAAGAATAAGTGCTAGTTCCAGGACAGAACTGGCCAGCATACCTTCAGTCACTCAAAACCACAAGAGGCAAACGGAAGAGGAAGGCAACAAGAGGCTTTGGCCCATGTCCAACTGACCTCTCACCCTGGGGTACTTTTTAAGGAGGTCTACATCACCCATTAGGACAAGGCCCTCACCAACCTTCCTGCTGAATCAGATCTTGGAGGAGTAGCAACCGGTGCTGAGTTACTGGCACAAACAAAGAGCTTATCAAACACTCATCCAGTACCAGCAGTCCATCATCCTAGTACTCCACTCCCTTGTATGCTTCCTCTCCCAGTAAATGTGTGCTCCGAGGCAGACAGGTCAGACTTGTCAAAAATGAATCCAATCCCTGCCACTCACCTATGTGTTAGTGAGTTCCTTCTGTCAACCCTAGTAGCCCTTGGGCTACAATTTATTGGGTGTATGTAACATACGCGCCAAGATGTTGTGTATGTTGTGTATGCTCTGCCAGTACTGAGCACAAAGCAGATCCGATGAGACTACATGAAGGAACCTTCAGGGGATCAGCATTGTGTGCAGTTGGAAGTTGGGCCCCCCCATTTTCCACAGCCATCCAGGGCTGTAGTGTGTCTGATAGCATCCTGGCTGACATTTTGGCATCTGACCAGTTGTCTTCGTCCAGCTCAACCACATCGCTCTCCCACGTCTGCCTGACTCTTTGAAGCAGGTCTGGGAAGTTGAGAATGAGGCTTAGAAATTAGAGCTTAGAAATGTCCTTGCTGCTCAGTGGGACCAGAATCAGTGTGGCTAACAGTGAATTACAATCTAGTACTTCCCCTAGATGATCCCTGTATGCGGCCAATATGTGTGGAGAATCTGAAGCAATTGAAATAATTGTGATTTGTGAGGTCTGAACAACTCCGACAGATGCTCAAATGATACAAGATGATTGTGGTCCCATGTATCGCCCAATGTAGAGAAACGAAACAAGTCCCATGTCCAAATCCCAGCAGTCGGCCACCTGCAACAGTCTAGTGCCAGCCCAGAGCGGAGTTTGCACTGTGAGCTTGTGGAGCCATTTTACATGAAACCGGGCGGCTCACCAACACAGCAATGGCAGCCTTGTCAGCTCTGGAAGTGAGGCCTTGCGGCGCCTCAATATAGTGAGTTAAGGGAGCCTGGTTTCTGGAGAATGGTCAATTCTAGCCTACAGGAGGAATCGAGCCAGTTATCTATTGGCACAATGTGACATGCCCAATAATAGAGTCAAAGTTTTGGGGCCCCCAGCCCGTCCTCGAGCAACTGAAAAGGGCACAAAGCAAATTAAACCCTCTGAAGCTTGCCCGCGTAAAGGAACTCCCAAAGTAATTATTGGACATCTTAGAAACAATTGGGCGACAAAATATAGGGGTACATTTGCAAGATGTAGAGAAAAAGAGGAAGGCCCAATATCTTATAAAGAGCTACCCACCCCATCAGATTGAGCTACAACGAGGACCATGCTTCCAATGTTGGCAGTGCAGTGTCCCAGGGTACCTGGTGATCCTGACTGATGTGTACACCCAGGTACAGGAAGGGACCATCCACTATTTGAAACTGGGAGGCCATTGAGATGGGGGGCGGTGGGCCTTTCATGGGTATGTAAACTGTTTCCCCCCATTTGACTGCTAGTCTGGACACTGTACTCATTGTATATTATCATCATCTATATCAGTCAATGGCTGAGAGGCCTGCGGATGTTGATAAAAGCATATCATTGGTATATAAGAAAACACAGTCTTCACAACCCTCGGTCCACCACCCTTGTTTCTGGGTGTCACTTGTAATCCACTCCGACAGGGTTCCATAACTAGGGCAAAAAGGATAGGCGATATGGGCCAGCAATGTTAGGTACCTCGCTCAATAGGAAAGACTGGGGTGAGTATGCCATTAACTCTTACTCTCGCCCAGGGGGCATCATACTAAGCCTTTCCCAAGATATCAAACCAGGGACAAAATGCCAATGTACTGTATCAAAGGCTTCTTTGTAAATAGATGAGCATCAGTATCGCTGGGTTCCCCAGGTCATCAATCCTGAGAAGTGCAGCCTTTAATTGGCGTAGGCAGTGCCATGTACCCCCTCCAAGCATATAACCTTGGATAGTCTGGTGGCCAGGAGCTTAGGCTCCATGTTCAAGAGGGAGATGGTCCTGTAACAGAGCAAAGCTCTGGGGAATTACACAGTTTAAGGATAGTAGTTATAGAAGCACAGTGAAGGTCTTCCGACAGTGAACCTGATTGCTCAGTTACCCCAAACAGCATTAACAGCAGAGGTGCAGAAGGGATGAGAGTTGTTTAAAAAATGTAATGCAAAAACCACATGTGATGGACAGAATGCAGAACAATGTCATACATTCACCCCAGTACAGAGATCTGGGCCTGAATCCATAGTTTTTTTGCACTCCACACCACCCCAGTTCAGACATGGCCATATGCAAATCAGTCTGACTCTGTGCCTCATGGGAACAGTCCAGCCCGAACTGCCAAGCCATGCCTTCCCTGGACCGGAAACAAGCTTCTGAGGACCGGTTTCTGGCATTCCAGCCGTCTTCAGCCAGGATAGCTTGAATCCAGTGGTGTGGAGTGCATGGGACTCACGTCTGAGCATACCCATCCCACTCGGGGTGACAAATGCAAAAACCACAGGTGATGGACAGAATGTAGAACAATGTCATACATTCACCCCAGTACAGAGATCTGGGCCTAAATCCATCGTTTTTTTTGCACTCCACACCACCCCAGTTCAGACATGGCCATATGCAAATCAGTCTGACCCTGTGCCTCATGGGAACAGTCCAGCCCAAACTGCCAAGCCATGCCTTCCGTGGACCGGAAACAAGCAGTAACCCTGTACGCCAGTAGGTGGCATCGTTCGCCTCCAAGTGATGCCGTCCGTACCAGAAGTGACTGACGTGCACTGTGCCTACATACGTGCCCACCCAGCGCACTGACGTTTTCTTTTGCAACTTTCCCCACCAGAAGTGTGGATCCACAAAGAACACTGACTACTTGTGCATCAAACTAGGCCCCTTCTAAAAGAAACAACCATTCACCCTTAATCCGTTTGCAGAGCCAGGTAGATGGGTGAGTGGGTTGGTAAGGAATCTGCGGCTAGTCAAGTCAAGTCAAGTCAATAGATTTATATAGCGCGCTACATACCCAGAGGGTCTCAAGGCGCTTGAAGAAGGGTGGGGAGTTACTTGTCAAATATCCATGTTTTGAGTTGCTTTCTGAATGCTAGGTGGTTCTGAGTAAGGCGAAGGTGCGTGGGAAGTGAGTTCCAAGTTTTAGCTGCTAGATAGGAGAAGGATCTACCTCCCATGGTGGTTTTGTTGATGCGAGGTACAGTGGCAAGGGCTTGGTTGGAGGATCGTAGCTGGCGGGAGGGGGTGTAGAAGGATAGTCGTGTGTTGAGGCATTCGGGTCCTATTTCGTAGAGTGCTTTGTGTGCGTGGGTTAGGAGCCGGAAAGTAATCCTCTTATTGACGGGGAGCCAGTGGAGGTTTTTCAGGTGATCAGAGATGTGTTCTTTACGCAGGATGTCTAATATGAGCCTGGCTGAGGCGTTCTGGATGCGTTGTAGTTTTTTCTGGAGTTTTGCGGTGATGCCGGCGTAGAGGGTGTTTCCGTAGTCCAGTCGGCTTGTGACCAGAGCGTGGGTGACTGTTTTTCTAGTTTCGGTAGGGATCCAGCGAAATGTTTTTTTGAGCATGCGAAGAATGTTGAAGCAAGATGAAGAAACGGCGTTGACTTGTCTGTTCATCGAGAGTGAGGCATCCAGGATGACGCCCAGGTTCCGTGCGTGGTCCGTCGGGATGGGTGCTTTTCCAAGGGCCTCTGGCCACCAAGAGTCGTCCCAGGCGGAGGGGGAGGTACCTAAGATGAGGACTTCTGTTTTGTCTGAGTTCAGTTTCAGACGGCTGTGCTTCATCCATTCGGCTACTTCTTTCATTCCTTCGTGTAGGTTGGTTTTGGCCGTGTTAGGGTCTCTGGTGAGTGATAGGATCAGTTGAGTGTCGTCGGCGTAGGAGATGATGTTGAGGTTATGTTGGTGTGCGATGGCCGCGAGGGGGCTCATGTAAACGTTGAAGAGGGTGGGACTGAGTGAGGAACCTTGGGGTACGCCGCAGATGACTTCAGTGGCCTCTGATTTGAATGGTGGAAGGCGGACTCTCTGCGTTCTTCCGGAGAGGAACGAGGTGATCCATTCCAGTGCTTTTCCTTGGATTCCGATGTTTTTGAGGCGCTGTAGAAGGGTGCTATGGCAGACCGTGTCGAAGGCTGCGGAGAGGTCGAGGAGGATGAGGGCGACTGTGTCTCCATTGTCCAGTAAAGTTCGAATGTCGTCTGTTGCTGCGATGAGGGCGGTTTCGGTGCTGTGCTTGGCTCGGAAGCCGGATTGTGAAGAGTCGAGGGATTTGTTGGTTTCGAGGAATGCGGCGAGCTGGTTGTTGATAGCTTTCTCGATGACTTTGGCCGGGAAAGGAAGGAGTGAGATAGGGCGATAGTTTTTGAGTTCGGTGGGGTCAGCTGTGGGTTTCTTCAGGAGGGCGCTGAGTTTGGCATGTTTTCAGCTTTCCGGGAAGGTTGCGGAGTTGAGGGAGCAGTTGATGACATCTCGGAGGTGCGGTGCAATAATGGAGTCTGCTTTGTTAAAGATGTGGTGAGGGCAAGGGTCTGTGGGGGATCCTGAATGGATAGAGTTCATCAGACGGATGGTGTCCTCAGTGGAGATTGGCTTCCAGTCATTGAGGATGTTCAGGGGGGGTGGGGGTCCTGCAGTGGATTCGGTGGGTTGGTCTCCGGGTTGGTTGTCGAAGCTGTTGTGGATGTCTGCAATTTTGTTGTGGAAGAATGAGGCTAGGGAGTCGCAGAGGGCTTGAGAGGGGGTGATGTCGTTGGAGTTGGCTGAGGGGTTGGTAAATTCCTTGACGATGTTGAATAATTCCTTGCTGTTGTGAGCGTTGTTATCTAGACGGTCCTTGAAGGCTGTTTTCTTGGCGTTTCGGATTAGTTGGTGGTGTATGCGGGTGGCGTTTTTGAAGGCGTCTTTGGTGCTGGTGGTTGGGTCTTTTTTCCAGGCCTTCTCGAGGGAGCGACAGAGTTTCTTGGATTTCTTAAGGTCATCGTCTAGTTAAGGTCATCGTCTAGATAGTCTCTTCCAGATAAGGCGTTATCGAAGGTAAGTAACTTGTTCATCGCAATCCTCTGCCTGAGTGGTAAACTCTGGTATATCCGTACCTCCCCAGTAAGGCACCCTTAATGCCCTGTAGGTGGATTTCTTCTGTGAAAAGGATCTCGGGGGTGAGATGATTGACGTATCTCAGTACCTCATTGACATTCCAAGTTAGCAGCTTGACCAGCTTGTACATATTGTCTCTGGTTGAGTGGCTGTACAATCTTATTTCAAGTGCTGTGTTGCTGCGTGCCAGAACTTGGAGATGGTATGTTTAATGCGATGTTGTCAAAATCCACATACTTGGGCAGACATAGAGCAGGTGCAGCTGTGATGCCCTAAGCTCCCCGTACCAGGACATTCTTCCAAGACCATTCCGCCTATCTTCGATAATTCTGTGGTAAAGGCTTTTTTCTCATTGACTGGATAGCAGCACTCCAATGGCTTTAAATTGACCCATTCATGCTCCAGTTGGCCTCCATATGGAATAGCCAGTGAGATGGGCAGTATGGATGGTTAGGAAGCTCTTGAACCATGACCATCTAACGGATAGCCTCCTTAACAAAGAGTTAATATCGGATTATGCCCTGGAGAGTGCACCCTTGTGGGAGCACTAGAAGCTGTCCCATTGCCTCAATCGCCCTCATAGTTGACACAGACTGTTACAAATCCTCCTGTCCTGCAATACCTTCAGACAGGGGGTCCCTTTAGATGGTAGTTCCAGAGCAGTGTGCTACTCGCCTCAAAGTGCTTCGACGCCTCATCCAGGTAGTAAGCACTATATAAATACTATTTACAATTACAAAAATAACCCAGCTTACATGCTTAATAACAGCTTGTTCTTAACAAGGCCAGAGCGAGGGTTGGTTGATTCCACTGACTTGTTGTTAGTTTGGAGCCTCTTGTGAGATGTATTCATGATCTGTGCATGGGCAGAAGAGAGCGAAGAGCAATACACATGCACACACATACTTGTCACACACCCACTTGTCTAGCTGTTCCTTAAACAATAATTACTGATTACTATAAATATGAAACACAAAAAACAAACTGTTTTAACTCTTGTTGCAGGTTGGAGAAGAGCTCGAGGCCATGCAGGTGAGAGGACGCTACTCTTTTGCACCCTATACTATATTCCAAAGACTATCACTGCAGCGCGCACCACCCACAGCTCCTGCTACTACTGCCAAATGCAAGTGCTAGTATTACTTACTAATCATCACAATTAAACAATGGTGAAATATTGGACAGGTTTAGGTCACCCAAGGTTTTAGAGAAGACCTAGAAAAGCTACTTCTATACATGTTTTTAGCATGTTGAATTGTTCACCACGCTAATGACCTT
This sequence comes from Lissotriton vulgaris, assembly GCF_964263255.1. Taxonomy (NCBI): domain Eukaryota; kingdom Metazoa; phylum Chordata; class Amphibia; order Caudata; family Salamandridae; genus Lissotriton; species Lissotriton vulgaris. The sequence goes on along the minus strand of NW_028247511.1, from coordinate 718,832 downwards.
CATTGCACAAAAAATAGACAGACCTCCTCCTTCTGGTGTATTGCAATTAATATGTATAGGCATAGAGAAATAAGTGCTGGTGCCGAGCCGTGCCAAACACTATAGAAATTTAGTATTGAATCATGGCTGTCGGAATTATCTTTCCCTTGCCTTGATCTATTGGTCCCACTGAAATACAACATTGTGAGACTTGACAGGATAAACAAAACGGGTGAAGGCATCGCCTGTATACATAGATCTGACATTGCTACATTCTGACCCCCTTGAATCATATGAATACCTCGGTCTGCCCTTAGGATCCACAGAGAACCAACTTTTCAAACTACACGTTTTACCATCACCCAGGCAAAAACACCATGTTCATAAACCAGCTGATAGAAATCATCAGAGCAAACTCTACTCCTCACTCCAAAGATAACATTTTCTTAGGGGACTTCATTGTTCACTGGGAAGACTGCAATGATATTCAGGTCAATTTGTTCAGAGTCTTCCTCGAAGATTAATTCTTGGTTCAAGCATGCAATCTACCAACCCACACGAAAGACTCTACACTTGACTGGATCATCTCCAAGCTGTTGAATCAATTGCGATCATCCCTTGTGACTGGTCCGATCATCACATTATTACCTTCCAAGTACTTACATAAAGAGGAAAACAACCTCAAAATCACTCAAAGCCAGACAATGAGTCTGTGACACCAAAGATCTCAAAAGTAAGAATTTTGTGGCACAATATGAGAAAGAACTGCAAACTCCTGATAACATGGCAGACGTCCGCGAACTCACAGAACACTACAACACCATGAAGACAAAAATAATTGATGACATAGCCTCTTTAAAACTCAAAAGAATACAGGACAAAGGTAAAAACCCTTGGTTTAATGGATCTCTCAATGAAGAAAGACGGATATTCAGACTATCAGAACAGAAATGGAGAAAACACCCATCCTCCACCTATCTAAAACTACTTAAACAGGCCAGAAATACCTACAATAAAAGTATATTAAAATCAAAAAAGACTTCTTTAATAGAGAACTGGATAATGCAAAAAATCTATCAGAGGAAACTTTTTGATCTAATAAAAGATCAATCTAACAAAACGGCCAAATCCTCTCTAATAGCTCTAAAATCGAAAATCATCTGTAAAAAATGCTCTTCCTTCTTTACAGCCAAAGCCAACTCCTTGGAGATTGGGCTCAAGAAAGCTGGGGAGAACCCTTTGATCCAAAAGAGCACTCCAGCTAAGCTTCAGTCTCAACTCGTCAATGCCCACAAATAATGCTCTATGGTCAAATATCAAGTTATATGACCACAAAGATATTGCCAAGACCCTATTGACCATAAAACCGGACAGCCATTTCAATGATCCTCCACCCTCAAAATGCTGGTCTACAATCAGCCACTTGCTCATCCCCTCATGGACCAAGATTATTATTGCTTCGCTATCGCAAGGCTCAGTACCAGTTTGCCCAAAAACAGGGCAAGTCATTCCAATGTTAAAAAAAAAACAAGAGAACCCCTCAGACCCTAATAACTTTTGACCAGTAACAAACTTTCCCATGATAGCCAAAGTTCTGGAAAAATGTGTTCAACAACTGAGCCAACACATTTCTGAATTCAAACTTCTGAACGACTGCCAATCAGGGTTCAGACCAAATCACAGTACAGAAGCAGCAATTCTTCACATAGTGGATGATGCTCTACTTGCCCTAGACCGCAATGAAACTTGTCTCCTAGTACTGCTCGATCTTTTGTCCGCATTTAACACAGTAAATCATGTCAAAATACTAGACCAGCTTGAGGAAAGTAAGGGATTATCGGGCAGAGCCCTAAATTGGTTTAGATCCTTCTTTGAGAACAGAACGCAAAAATTCATGGTGAGCCAAATACTATCAGCATCACCACCTAACCTTTTTGGAGTACCACAGGGATCAACACTATTCCCATCTCTACTCAATCTATAGGTAGAACCACTAACAGAAATGTTACGGCAGGCAAATATCTCCTTTCTCATGAACGCAGATGACGCACAGCTATATATCAAGTTTACATCGCTGGAAGAGATCAAAACCATGAACCTGGCATTAAAGAGGACCGCTCATTGGCTTACTAATTATCCCCTCAAGCTGAACCCGCATAAATTCCTTCTGATTACCCCCCTCCCCCCCCCCCCCCCCAGTTTTAAAAAAAGAAGCTAAGACTTTCCTTATGAGGAAATTCCTCCCATAATAACAGAATACCAGGCACTGTTAGGATACGTTCTAGATCACGTACTATGTTAACACAAATCAATCTCTAGTAATCGTTGGGAAATGTATGCTGTAAGCACAAATGTCTAAAATTGATTATTTACGATTGTTACTGTTGCTTAAAAGTTGTGGCAAACCTGCTCTCAAATGTTCTAGGGTATGGAATTGTCGCTCTGATACCCTAATTGGGTTGTGTCCACGCCATATAAAACACTGAATAAATCAAAATAAATAAATACATTTGCATGCATCTTGCAGGGCACTGCTATTTTTCCAACAGTTCTCTGCAGGCCTCAATTTCTTGCCACTCACTTATCAGCAGGAGTCCATTTATTGACCTGCAGTACTACATTTCAGTTTCTGAGTAGGATGTCTCCTCACAGCACTATTCCTTGTCCTACTCAACCAACAAGAGCTCTAGTCCCTCTCCCACACTACTCACAAGGGCTCTATTCCTTGACCCATATTAGTCACAAAATCTCTCTGTAGACTTTCATTTCTTGACCCACTCTTCTCAGCAGGCCTTGTCTTCACAAGTGCCTCAGGAAGTCACACTCACACTTCATTTTCTGTCCCACACTACTTGTAAGAGGTCTATTCTTATCCCACACTGTGAACGAGAGCTCCATTTCCTGAAAGCTCCAATCACTGCCCCAATCACTGCCCCAAGCTACTCACAAGAGCACTCAGTAGACTTTAATTTCTTAAACCACAGTTCCTCAACGAAACCTTATTTCTTGAAAAGTGTCACATTTCTTAACTCACACCTCATTCCCTGTCCCACACTACTCACAAGAGTTACATTTGTTGTTCCACACTACTCACTGAATTCAATGATCCACTGTACTTGCCATAGCATCACTTCTTGTACCATTCTACTCACAAGAGCTCTATTCCTTTCCACACTTACATAAGAGCTCTATTCCTGGACTCCCACTTCTTTCAAGAGCTTCAGTCCTTGACCCACACTACTCACAAAAGCCCCAGACCCTTTGCCACACAACTCCCAACACCTTCAGTCCTTGACTCATGCTACTCAGAGGTCGATTCCTTGACCCACACTACTCACAGGAGATCCATTCCTTGTTCCAAACTACTCACAAGAACTCCATTCTTTGATGTACACTATTCACAAGGACTAACCATCATACGACGCAAGAGTTGCATTTATTTGCCTCCTACTCACTAGGGCTCCATTTACTAACCTACATATGTCACTAGAAAACAATTTATTGACTTGCACTACTCCACAATGCAGCAGTGCTCAGTGTTTTGAACTATGCATCTCAGCAGGGATCTATTCCATGTTTCACACTACTCACAGTGGCAGCATTTATTGAACCGCACTACTCCCAGTGCCTCCACTTCGTGATCCATACTACCCAGAAGGGCACCATGTATCTCTGTCTTTGCCAAAATTATCAGTAGGCTTCTATTTCTTGACCCATAATTCTTAGAAGGGACTTATTTCTTTAAACATGTGTCTCAGCAAGTCACATTCCTTCACTTGTGCTTCAAAGGCCAAAACACATTTAATGTGATGATGACACAGGTTTTGGTAAAATATTCCCACAAAGTAAATAGTATACAATGTCCACAAGGCAACATGGAGGTGCTTCTCAAGTAGCATCCCAGTAATGCATTCTTATAATGTAACTGTCAACTCTGTTGAGTGATTCAGTCATCAGGCTCATGTGTAACAAGGACATTGGGACCAGCTACAACTTTGAAGTTTCCCATTGATAGACTGGGAGTAAACATCTCAGGTGTCCAGTGTCATCAGCGATGTTATCAATGATGTCATAAGTGATGTCCTATGTGAGGTCCTGAGCAGTGCATGGCGAGGGCGTGAGTTATAGTTACTTCTATTAAATACCATTGGTGAATTTCATTTTTTTTGTTTCCAATTGTATTTTCACCTAACTATATCGTCACTTTAACCTTTGTGTTTTTTCAGTTAATTTCTACATTTTTTTTATTGTAAAGTAGTTGCCATGCTTAACTATTTCGTCACTTTCACCTTTGTTTTTTTAGTGAATATTTTTTTTTAATGAAGATTTTATTACCATACCTAACTATCCCAATCCCCCTCAGCACACATCCTTTGACCATGCCCTGTGCCCACCCCCGTGAACGCCCAACTCCGCAGGTGACCAATACCAGCCACACAGGACCCCCCACCCCGTGGGGTTAGGTGATTGGTCTGGCCTGTGGCGAGGCCCTGCCCCCAATTCCTTCGTAGGCAGCCAAACTCCCTCTTGCTGGCCAACCCCCTATGGTCGCACAACATAGACACCCTCCCACTCAAATTTTATGGGGGTCCTACAGTAATCTTGCAGTAATTTTGCAGTATTCCCTGTTAATTTTCACAGTAGAGGCGCACTGAGTACTGTGAGAGTACCGCGAGTAGGCGCAACAACAAATTTGTTTTATTTTTGCACTTTGAACCTATGGGGATTTCCCTAGGATCCCACCCCACAAGTGCTAGGAGTTCAGGGCACCGCTATCCAGACCCCTTGTATGTTGTTTCCTTTTAATTTCCAGGACTCGAGGACCAATTCCTAAAATAGAGGCTACAGCATTTCTTTTCATGTTCTTTACACCTTACTTTCTCAAAAAACTACCAAACTGATTTACACCAAATCACATAAAGCACTCTTTCTGGGTAAAGATCTATTTTGTCTGTCAACTTTGGTGTAATTCTATTTGGTCGTTTTGGCTGTAGCTCTGTTCAGCTTTTCTAATGGGAAATTGCAGGGGTAAAGTGCGTTTTGGGCCCCTCCCCCTTTTTCTCAGCCTCCGCTTGATGGATCCTCCTGAAACCTCCCAGGAAGGAGCAGAGGTGGATAAACCTTTTTTGTGGAATGCTTCTTAAAGATTTGATATACGGCACCAAAGATATTACCAGACCAAAAAATCAACTTCCATTTGAATTCTGGTCCTAACTATAACTACCTCCATTTTCTGTTGGGGTGGTAGCTTCCCTAAATCCCCTTGTTTTATAAAACCCTTTACCTCCATCTACTCCTGAACCCGAAAAACCCCTTACCACTACCCACCACTGGATTCTAATACCCCTTTAAAACCCCTTACTACCCTGAATCTATACTCGCACCTGAAACCTAAAACACACTTTAAAACTCTTACCACCCTGAACCCTTACCCATCCCATAACCCTTAAATCTCCCTTTTTTGAATGGCAATAACAAATTAAAAATAATTATCTGTGTGGCAAAGTACTGCATTATAAAGTATCAAAAAAGGCCTACGCAAGATTAGGGTCAGTGTTGTCCTCAAGAACATAGGAGGCAATCTGCCCACAAGGAGATTAGATAGACAGCAAAATCACATGGCAAAGACAATTAAATAAGCCTTCTTGAGACAAGTTACAGTTACAAACCGCAAAGGTTTATTAAATAATTAAAGACATTACAGAGGGCAAAATATGGTTAATTTCAATGAAAATGTATAACAAATCTTATATAGGGATTTAGCAATACGGTTCAGTAAAATGCAGCGGATGGTCTGACATTAAGTCAAACCTCAGAAGATAAAAATTCTAGATTCCAAGCAAGAGACAGACTGACCAGGCTCTGTTATCAAGAGTTGGGGTAAACCAGAGAGCTCCAGCATCATCTGTAAAAATGTGAAATTTGTACAGGAAAATATACATCAAAGGACACGTAGTCAACATGAGATGAAGACATTATTTCCAGGGCTGAACTTTACTAACCGCGGATTCCGCCTTGACCTTCCCACCTCCCTGTACTGTGAACAGGTCCCATTTTAGAGATCTGCACACTGTCCTGGTCATCTGCCTGCGGGTTGTGGGTCTGAGGGCGCGGAGAGCCTAGAAAGCAACTGACATCAGCTCGCATGGGTGGCGCTTACATTCAGCTCCTCTAGTGACTTCCGGAGTGGAACGACATCCGTGCAGGAGTACTGCTTTAAACTTTCAGGATCCAGTCTGTCGCATGGGCATATTCACAAGGAGAGAAATGTACGGTTAGACAGAGTATCCAACAAAAAAGACCATTACCAAAGGTAAGTAACATGTTCTTTAGGTTTCAAAATGGAAAAAATATCTGCTTTGACTGCTTTTACAAAAATCTTTACTGGCCTGGCCTTAAAAATACAGGCTAGGCCAGTAAACATTTGGCCTGTGGCAACACTACCTGCAAGCCACAGTCAGATGCATAGTTAATATGTGCTGGCACCGCTGAGAGTCCTGGTGTTAGCACACTTTGCTGGTACACAAATGCAGCAATTTGTTGGACCAGGATTAAGAATGTGTGCCAGATCTGGAATCTGACACTGCCAGTAAGTACTGTTGGCACTAACGTTGCCTTATCTCTCTTCCCCCTTCTAGTGAGAGTGACATTTGATCCAGAAACAGCCCACCATGAACTCATCCTGTCTGCTGACCTCAAGGTTGTGACTCGTGGAAATACTATTCAAGATGTGGAGGACACTGACCAGAGGTTTTCACTCATGCCCGCAGTCCTCGGCACCGAAGTGTTTTCCTCGGGCAGGCATTACTGGGAGGCAGATGTGGGTAAATGGACCTGGTGGGTCTTGGGGGCGGCCTGTGAATCAGTTAAGCGGAAGGGAGGGATCAAGTTTAACCCCAACGAGGGCTTCTGGGTGCTACAGCTGATTAGTGGGGAGTACAGTGCTCTCACATCCCCAGAGAAAACTCCCCTTCCTGTTCAGGAGAGAATACAGAAGGTGGGGGTGTACCTGGACTTTGAAAAGGGACAACTTACCTTTTACAATGCTGATACTATGATGCTCCTCTACACCTTCACAGACTCATGTACTCAGGACATCCGACCATTTTTCTGTCTCTGGGGCAATGGAGCTCAGATTCAACTCTGCTTTTGAATAGTAAATACAATACAAATCCAGAATATTCCCAGACTGGCACTTTCAACCATTGATACAGGCACTCGTTGAGCCAGATGTGGCTTAACATGTACGCTCTAAACACTGTGCAGAGTGCATGCGGTAGCAGGGTGATTCTTCCTGCTTCTTATACATTGGCCTAGCGTACTGAACTCCTTTTTAAAGAGTAACGTGGTCTTCCCGTGAAGTTCGCTGCAAAGAACCCCATGCAGTATGCGGATTGCGAGATTATTTATAAAATAAGAGTAGCCCCAAAGGCCTCCTAAACCTTTCATGAATCCTCATCACTCTTGCCCCTTTCCTTCTAAGATTTACAAGGTCCTACCATCAGTGGACAAAATAGCCATTACTCAAATGCCATAGAAAAGCTACTGGGCTGAGAAATAGGGTTGCCAATCCCAGAAAACTGTCTGAGTTCGATTTCAACCTAGATAGGGGTCTTCAGTTAGTGCAGCTTGGTTACCTAAACTGTACATGTTTACAGAGATGCTGCCAATAGATCACTGGTGTTACTCGGGGTCAAATTCTAGTTTATTCCCTTTTGCCCGCTATGCCACTCTAGACACAATGTGGTCGTATACAAATCACTGTTGCTCTAGCTCCATTTTGTACAGTCCAGCACACACTGCCAGTCCAGATATTCTCCAAATGGGAACGCAAGAAGCCCCAAGCTTGTTTCAGCCTATTGAGACCTCATAAGTGAGATATAGATTGATTTCTGTAGCACAATGCGCAAATGACTCCTGTCTGGCGAATCAGTTCTGGGCATTCTTTGCATTAGGGTGTCAAACTGAGGGGGGAAAAACAGGTGAAGGCTGGAATGAATAATTTAATCTCAACATTCCAGTCCATTGTTTTGTTGCCCACTATGCTACTCTTGCCAGAGACCAGCCATATGCAAACCAGCCTTGGTACAGCTTTAATCAGAACATCTCAGCCCAAACTACCTAACTCGGCCCTTACATTATAAAGTTCACTAGGATAGTCTTGTCAAAATCTGAGAAGGTACTCCCAGTAGTTAAATTTGTGCACCTCCTCTTTCATTGTCCAACATAATAATTGTCTCTGCAAGCTGCACTGTGGCCTCCAACTCTTTGGTCTCAAGTTGTTGCCTCCTTAAACTCCCACAAACGTCCTTTTTTCACCTCTCAAACTCCTTTAACCATTCTGTCCCATTGGAGCCTCAGTCTTCTGCTCCACCGTCAATACTCTGTTGGACAAAGCCTCAGGCTTTCTCTCCATTTCCTTAACCACAGTCTTAACAGTGCTTGTTTCTTCATTCAAATTCATGGTTATTTGGTTAATAGCTGGGCTTTTTTGCCCTGTGTTTTAGTCGATTCACCTTTAGACGTTACGCTGCGCATAATATTGCTTTCTGCTCTTTCTACTATTCCTAGAATAAGGAATATCAGGTGAAAAATGGCATCTTGTTATGCTCAGTTCATAACGGATATCCTGTCGCTGGCTGGGCTGATTGTAGCATGGTTAGCGGGAGGCCCTGACAGCAAGCCCCCTCCTCCCCCAAGACCTGCAATCAAGATGGAGATCCCTGATCATTCGCTTACAGGACTTGCAGAGGGCCAGATGACTCAATAGCCACTACTGTCCAGCCTCTGGGACAAACATGATTCCTAAAGCTTTCTGTCCCCTAAAGGCCCCCTTGGGGCCCTAGATTCCCTCGCTGTAGCTGCAATTACAACATGACAGAGCTTGCAGTCATGCACCTCTCAGAGCAATCCAGCTGACGCCCATCTCTGACGTTCTCAAAACCACCTCCTCATCTCACTCAAGAAGTAGCCCAGTGAGGTGAAGGCAATTTGTAGCTTAGAAGTACTGTTGTTAAGAAGGCAGACGGCCTCAGTACAGCATCTCTGCCGCACTCTTGACTCTGTTTCAGCCACTCTCTGGAGCACTTCAACTTGCCACAGAATACTCCAACTGTGGTATCTCTTCAAGATCCAGGAACAGGCCAGCTTGCAAAAGAGTGGGGTACAGATTGGAGCCTACCAAGAATGCACTCCTCCTGGGACCCCACTGCTTCCCAAATGTTTTGAAGTTTTCCATTGCCCATGTCCAAGCCGACACTTCCCTCTCAATGTTAAAGCAAAGTTTTTCCACCGGATTTAGTTTTTTTTTTTTAATAAGGGAACAAGACAGTGTTCTCAACACCTGTTAGACATGTAGTAGAAAAGCAACTATCAGCTCCTAACTAGCATCTATTATTAACACACAAGTCTTTTCACTATGGACGGGTATGTAAATTGTTGCTTCATTACCAGCCTTCTTGACGGCAACAACCAGAGTTTGCGGTTAAATGTAGCACACTTCCGTTATAGCATTATGTCAGTTAGTTACTCTGTCCGAATTGAAGTGAGGCAAGAAGTATTAATACAATTAATTGTTTTCAGGTTTATGGCTATGTAGCCTCTCCTATGACACTTATCAGATTCTCCTTTCTTTACAGTCATTAGCACATGTCCAAGATATTTAGCTTTATCACACAAGAATGTCCATTTGTCTGTAATCTATGTCATGCCGAGGGTTCTGTTGAGGGTTTTCACGTGTGCAGGAAGTGAGGCGCCTTAAACTGGTAACAGTGGGTATTTAAGTGAAAAGCAAAAGAGATGGAACGGTGCTACAAGGTCAGAGGAGACCCCAAAACCTCTGCAAGGGCCCACTCAGTACAAACAACAAAAGTCCTGTGCACACATTATGCGAGATGTATATAAATGTCATACTAAATCAAAAACAATTTGTAATAAAATGAAACAAGGTAGACACAATTAAATGGTTCTTTTTCAAAAAATTGTATTGGACCTTCCTTCTGGAAGGGTGACATCAAAGAAAGCAACCAGCCAACATGTGTTTTGTCATGCAGGCAGATGCCCGTGACTCTTCAGGGCTGTAGGTGGTCAAGGGGTGAGGGTCCCAGTAGCCGGTGATATATCCGACCCGGCTTCTAGGGATTAGGGTAGTTACTACGAGGGTAGTGTCAGCGTAGACACGGGGGAACGGGCGGGTGCATCCGTCACATCAGCAGAATGCCTGTAATGTCGGCAACGGAGAGACGGGTCTTGTCTTCCGTGGTGCTAGATACCGGTATCCAGCACTGACACTGACACACCCTTGTAGCACCTTCCCTAATCCCTAGAAGCCGTGTTGGAAATATCACAGGCTACACAGACCCTCACCCCTTGACCACTGACAGCCCTGAAGAGTCACGGGCATCTGCCCCCATGACAAAACACGTGTCGGCTGGTTGCTTTCTTTGATGTCACCCTTCCAAAAAGGAAGGTCCAATACAATTTTTTGAAAAAGAACCATTTAATTGTGTCTACCTTGTTTCATTTTATTACGAATTGTATTTCGAATAGTATGACATTTATATACACCTCGCATAACGTGTGCACAAACCTTTCGTTATCTATGTCATGCCACTTTCATCCAAAACAGCAAGAACCTTCCTTAACACAATATTGTGATCTTTCCCAAACTTTTTTATTATCAAAATATCATCTTAGCCCTCAACTGTCAATGTTTTTCAAGAATTGCATGTTCTCATCTCTGTACGATGGCTCTGGTGGATCCCAAATCAAATGGCAACCTAAGGTACTGAAACACTCCTTCAGATGTCACAAACATTGTGGAAGATGGGTGACGTAGCGCCAGAGTGCCTTACTCCGGGCCACGAGGTTCACAGTTCGATCCCCGGCACCAGAGGCAGGTTAGCCCAGCACCACGTGACTCTGGGCAATAGCTTGCTTAATCTTCCCGACGGCCCCCAGTGCCGGGTCACCTCTCCGGAGGTAGCTCTGCGCTTTACGAATGCTGGTATTTCATTTCATAATCAAATAGTGGAATTCAAGTGCAAGCTCAACCTTGTGGCATGCAGCTTTAAGCTCTTAGTGTGATAGGGTGTTATCAATATTAATCACTGAGAACACTTAATGAATTTGGGGCAAGAGATAGCAATCAACAAGTAGTGCAAGTTAGCACACATTTTCAACTCACCCGATTTATTTTGGGGCCATGACCACAGGAGAGAAACCTGTGAAAACCTGACTCATTCAGTTACATATTTCTCACACGTCTGTCTAAAACAATTCACCAGGTCACTTCTCACACTCAAGAGCACTGCCCTCCCCCTACGTTTTACAGGTTCTCCTCCTTTCTTGATTTCTTGTTTTTCTGCACAAAACCTTCATTGTTAATACTAGATTATTTCTTTAACAACAAGGCATGTACCCCATCATTAATACAATGATCGGTTGTAATAAGCAGGGCGTAACATCATCTTTAGGTAGCTCTCGTGAGGTCAACAAAGCAGATATCCGTTGTATATTACATACATACTTTCATCAGTGAAGCAATGGTGCAATTGAATGTTACAAAAGGTATAACCTAGATCTCAATTGATTCTTCACCATACATACCGTGTTTAACATCTGTTGCATTATATTCAATATAACAAAATATTTTGTAAAAATGTATATGGAAAATAATAGTAGATGTTGAGGTTAACTCTACCATAACCTGTCACTTACCATGTAAAGGGATCTCACACACTGTTGATTAGAAATATCAGCCAAACAATGGCACTTCCTTATTTTCATTATCGCACTCCTCTTGTTCCAGAACATTCTGGAATAAATTACGGTTACTTTGACCCTATTACTTGGGCACAATACCCAACCTTATTGCACACCTTGTTACTTGCAAGGCATATCTTAATTTCAGCTGTTCACTTCAAACCACATTGATTTGCATATTGTATTGTGCCATATATCGCCTTTCCTTTCTGTATTCCCTTGCCCATTGCTGTTATCATCATCACTGTGTGGACTGCCTTTATTCAGCTCTCTAACAAACAGATCTGACCTTTCATCACTTTCAGCAATTTTTATAATTTCTTCAGAATTTTAGATTTTTCTTTCACAATAACTGATCTTATATTAGCTTAATCGGGCAGTCAACCACAACTTGATGTCTGCTGTTTTGGAAGTATAAGCAGACTATTAATGCCTCCACATAACTCTTGACTGACTTTTATATGAGGCTGGTGAGAAGAGAAGGATGTGTGCCTCTCCGTTGAAATGGTATTTCCCCCCCAGGAAAATAATGCTTTATCCTTGACATCCTTGCAGGTATAGATCAGATGGATAAAATGCAAGTAATGGTCAAGTGTCCTTAAAGCATACAAAATATTTCTCACTTCTAGAAGTTAGTGTAGAACCTGTACGGAGCTTCCCATCTGGAGTCTGTAAAAAAGGTGGTGATACATTTACCTTGTGTATTTACACCCCTATTTTGTCAATAGAAAAGAGATGCCTCTAAAGTACCAAGCAAAGCAAATTAGAGAATGTCACCAGCACAGCACAGTCTTGCAGTAATACCACTATATAGTACATTTTCAATAGTTCAGTGGCAATACTAGCAGATCGTGCTATGTTCAGACATACATTGGCTACAACAGCCACTATGAATTCTGACTTGTCAGCAGCACTGCATCAATAAAGATGCTGCTCTTACTCTTACTATGTGCTCTTACTTTTATGTAGCCCAACTCGCATGGTGTTTTTAGCACAGACACTTGTCATCTAGCTACCAGATGACAGTTGATGCTCTTGCGCCATCACACACATTTGGATACTGCTAGCATCACAACATGGGAAGTAATACCACTGCTGCCAACTGGTTTACACCTCTGAATCGTTGCATTGCTATTGTGAATCAAGGTGCAGGTGGAATTGTAGGTGGCTCTCAGCACAGAGTGACAGTGCATGACTGCCAGCGACTGGTGAACACAACATGTATATCCTAGCTAGATGCTGTGAACACACATATAAGGGAAAGACAGATCATGGGAACCACACAAGTAGATGCACTGCTCGACAGAGGAAGTAAATTCAGCCCAAGTAGAACAGGCCTCAACACACCACAAAGCACCATATGGGCTCAATTATTTTATTTTCAATTTTAAAGATGAATACACTGAATAAAGGTAATTTAGACTTTATTACAGGATGCCTCCATATTCCTCCTTTATCTGAGCCAAGATCTAGGTGCTCCTAATGTGCATGTATGAGTTAGCTGTTATCATATTCCACAAGAATACTGAAGTGTTGCTATTATGCTTATCAACCACAGATATTGTCTTTCTTCTCGAGAGCATCGAGCTGCATTTTACAGTGACACCAAATAACAAAAACAGTGTCATATTTCTATATTCAGTTCATATTAGGAGACAAAGGGGTTATGATATTTGGGACGGTCAACCCATTTTCACGTCACATTTAATGGCTATTTATTCCTAAACAGTTTTTTGATTCCCAGGGTTATTTTTCCTTTAATACTTTTGCTGCATGATACAGTATTATTTTAAAAACATCTTCCTCTCGGAGTAGTCTTCATACGTACTCATTTGTTAAAAAAGTATGCATTTGTTTAAAAAGGTATGAAATATTTTCTGTTTTTATGGTGATATCGGAACATTGAATTTTTTAATATAAATATTTTTTCATGATGTTTTATGAATTTAGATGTATGATGAATATTTATATGGTTTTCAAATTAGTGGTTTTGTCTTTAATTGTTTATTTGCGGCGTCCTGTTATGCACAAGGTCTTACAAAGTATTTTGATGTCATCAGTGGGCTTGCCCCGCTGTATTTAATTAATTGAATAGCTGAGAGTCCTGCACTGTTGCACTAATTAGCCCAGAGGAAGGCTGGAATAAGACCGTGCCAAGCTGAAACACAGCTTTTACAGGGCTTTACTAAGAACTTAAAGCAGCACTGGTAAAGATGTCTTCCTTACTGCCCTCCTCTCTCTATCCATTCATTGTCAATGTCTCTCTCTCTATTTATCTCCAATGTGCCCACTTGGCGGCAGTGGAACAGTCCCTTTGAAACCTTTTTTTTTCACCCTAGCATAGAAATGACTATCGGGTGATCTGTTATTTTACCTGGAGAGAATAACCCAAACAGTGGCCTTTGACTTTCAATAAGCAGCCTTCAATGACACTGACCCTCAACCCCCCCCCCCCACCCACACCCACCCCTCTACTTCCAGCCCATTGAAAATGTCTGATGGGATAAATGGCCATTATGGCTGTTGACAATATTACAACCTGTCACCATTATACCAGTTGGAGCTTATTGATAATTTGGTTATCAAAAGGAATGGTGATAATACCTAACTGAATTGGAGCATGGTATGCATGGGAATAAATGTAAGATATGTGTGTTTAATGTTCATATAAGAGAGTGCAATTAAAATAGTGTGTTTTGTATTTATATTTTTTATACACTTATGTTTTGTAGATGTCATTTGGCAATAATAAAATAGTGTTTTTTGTATTTATGTTTTTTGTACGCTTATGTTTTGAAGATGTTATTTTGCAATAATAAACTAAAATATTTTGTTAATGTTTTGGACTTATATAATTTGTGTCTCAATGTGTACTTTCTTGAAATATCTGTGTGAATATTGAGCATATTTTTCGAGATAGAGCTTTAAGGGCACATGCATCATTGCACCCGTTTGCGATTCCTAAATTGCGAAATTTAAGGAATCACAATTTAGAAATCGCAAACAGCAATGCATGATTAATTCGCAAATATTTTTGCGATTTCTTAATTTTCCTTAATTGCGATTCACATTTTGCAAATCGCAATTAAGGAAAACCTTCCCATTGATTCCTATGGGCCAAAAGGCCCATAGGAATCAATGGGAAGGCATTAACATTTTGCGATTTTCATTTTGCAAATCGCAATTTGTTAATGCATTTCAGGGGTGCTGAGGGGGGTCCAAAGGACCCCCGCCTGCACCCTTGAAATGTTATTTTAAGTGCAAGTTTCACACACATATGTCCAAAGGACATGTGTGTGTGTGTAACATGACACTTTCAAAAATGCTTTTTTGAGCATTTTTGAAAGATTTCGCAAATTAACACGAGGTTCACCCTTGTGTTAATTTTCTCCCCCTATTTGCGAATTCGCATTTTTTTTAAACATTCATGCATTGCATTTAAGGAATCGCAAAAATGCGATTCCTTAAATGCAATTGCATTTTTAGAAATCGCAAAAAATTGCGATTTTTAAAAAATTGTTTAATGCATCCCAAAAAGTGATTTTGGAATCGCAAACGGTGCGAACTCCAAAATCGCTTGATGCATGTGCCCCATAGTGTTCACTTTGTAGTTAATGCCCCTAGTCCTCTTGTGGAGGGTCTGGATTCCTAGGTCTCGCTGCAGGTACTTTAGATGTGTGGCATAATGTCATTGATACATCAAACAAGTCCAATAAGTAGTACAGGGAGCTTGTAGGTTTTGAATCAGCCCCCTTCGGTCGTAGGCTTGTACGTGTTTTTCATGGCTTGTCATTGCTTGAACGGGCTGTTCATCAAGGCCAGGGTATTACGTAGATAGTTATATTGGGATAGGCCGTATTTTAAGTTTTTATGACGGGATGTCATGCAGTCCTTTTGTTAGGCCTAATATGTAGCTTCTCACTGAGACCCAGTGTGTATTCTTTGTTTACACAATCTCATTTTAATATTTGATTAATGATTTTTTAAGGAAGTGTGTGGTGTTTAAATGTCTTGAACGCAGTGCTTGCCATAACAACATGCATACATTTCTGTCACGGTATCTTGTTGAATGCACTACTTTTTTGTTTACAAAGTAAAAACATCCTTACACAGGCTTTCTTAAACAGACCCCCCAGGATATAGTGGCATGGATTAGCAAATTTAGCTGCACAAAAATGGAAATTTAGCGGCACAAATATGGAAATTTAGCGGCAATTTTGCGGCATTTTATGTGCCCATTTTTCCTACAACAAACACAGATATCTTAGTTTTTTTAGTTATTTAACAACATGAAGCTATGTATATTTGGTTTCTTTACAATGTAGACACTTTGGGGCAGATTTAAAAGAGCCTTGCGCTGCTTTTACGCCGCCGTTGCGTCACTTTTGTGACGCAGCGGCGGCGCAAAAGATGCACCATGGTGCGGGGTATTTACTACGTGACGCATCTCCCAGATGCGTCACGTTGCAAAGCCCTGCGCCAGAAGATGCGTACCATTGCAGGTCAGTTTGTGTCTTGCAATAGCCTTAGAGCTTGGTGCCACTGTACCTGCTGCACTAATGATGGCTATACCTATCGCCCCTTTTATTAGTAAGCACGTTAAATAGTACAGTGTATTTTGAACATGACCTGATATCCCACCGGATGCCCGTTCGACAGACCTAACCACTAGAGAAAGAGCAGTCAAAACCGCCAAGTGGTCACTTGTTAAACAGTAGCGAACTGCATGTTGGTACTTGTAGTTTCGTTGCAAAATGTCAGCCTGCAAATCGTCTCCGATTTTAAAAGCGGGGACTGGTTGAAGTTGACACCCATGACATGGGGCCACTTGACGCCCGTGTTAAATTTCTCGCCTCTAGGATTTTTCCCATGGCTCACTCCCAGGGGGAAATGGTCTGCAATAGGTGAGCTCAACCCTCTGACTTCATCCCTTGTCCAGCGCGCCTCTGCAGATACCCCGTCCCGTGTGCGCCTCAGCTCTCTCGGCTGAGTGGTTCTCTCTATTTATCTTGAGGGACAGACATCTCTGCACGGCGCTCCGTCTCCAAGCCAGCGAATAGGGTGACCAACTGGCATTGGTGCAAATTCAGGACGGTGAGTGTAAAAATTCAGGACAAAGGGTCAAAATTCAGAACACAAATTCAGGACAGGAGCTCAAAATTCAGGACAAAATTTCAGGACAATAGGTACGTTTTACAGACACATCAGAGGTTGCGCAATAGTATATAAGTAAGCCCAGCCATTTCCAAACATATTCAACCGTTTGCAAACCTATCCATCATATATCCTTCCATCTATCATTTCACTCATCCATCCCTTCATCCATCCCCTCATCCATCCTTTCACTCATCTCCATTATCCATCCACCCTTTCACCCTATCCATCTGTACACTTATCCATCCACTCTTCATCCCATCCATCAATTCACTCATCCATTCAGCCATTTACCCTTTCACCAATCCAGCCATCCTTTCACTTACTAATCCTTCCACCCATCCACTATTTTAGTCATCCATTCATCCTCCCTTTCTCTCTCCATCGACCCTTTCACTTAGCCATCCTTCCTTCCATCCATCCTTTCACCCATCCATCATCCATCCATCCATCTGTCCTTCCCCTCATCATCCATCCTTCCCCTCATCACCCATCCATCCTTTTTCCCTCATCATCCATCCTCCATCTACCCACCCACTCTTCATCCATCCATCCTTCCCCTCATCATCCATCCATCCTTTCACCCGCCCCCTCATCATCCATCCATTCCCTCATCATCCATCCATCCACCCTTCCCCTCATCATCCATCCTTTCACTCACCCCCTCGTCAACCATCCATCCATCCATCCCCTCATCATCCATCCATCCTTTCACCCACCCACCCATCCTTCCCCTCATCATCCATCCCCTCATCATCCATCCATCCACCCTTCCCCTCATCATCCATCCTTTCACCCACCCCCTCAACCATCCATCCATCCCCTCATCATCCATCCATCCTTTCACCCATCCATCCATCCATCCTTCCCCTCTATCCATCCTTACCCTCATCCATCCTTCCCCTCATCCATCCTTCCCCTCATCCATCCATCCTTCCCCTCATCCATCCTTTCTTTCATCCATCATCCATCCTTCTCCTCATCCATCCATCCTTCTCCTCATCCATCCATCCTTCCCCTCCATCTATCCATCCTTCCCCTCATCCATCCATCCTTCCCCTCCATCCATCCATCCATCTCCTCATCCATCATCCTTCCCCTCATCCATCTTTCCCCTCATCCATCATCCAGCTACCCTTCCACCCATACATCCAGCTATTTACATTTTCTGTCCATCCTTCCCCTCTCATCAATCCATCCATCCTCTCTCATTATCCATTTATTCAATCTTTCATTCATCCATTCACCCTTTCACTAATTCATCCAGCCATTCACCCATCCCTTCACTTACTTACTCGCCGACCTTTCCATATTAATTTTGAGCTGAGCCCTTTTGAGAAGAGGCCCATCAAGAACTTCACCCTCGCTGCAGGGGCCGTTCCAGGACTGGGACAGAAGCCACCCAGGGCGGAGACAGGATCTACCACAGCGGGGGACAAGAGCCATCACAGGTGTAGGTGGACTGGAGCCACAACATGGGGGGACAGGAGCCATCACAGGCGGGGGTGGACTGGAGCCACCACATGGGGGGACAGGAGCCATCACTGAGGGGAGGGCAGGAGCAATCACAGGAGAGGGAACAGGATCCACCAGGGTGGGCACAGGGGTGGGCATGCAGTATTCTAGTATCATCTTGGGCTCCTCGCCCCCTCCTGCACAAGACAACGAGAAGACAGGCTCTCTGTCCAAAATGCCATCCCCCACTGTGATGTACAGTACTTACAGGAAATACTCTAAGAGAACTGATTGAACTGATTGTCCTCCATACTCTGTTAATCAGTGTGGGTGCGATTGTGCCATTTCTGTATTTTCTTAAATTATAGACTGCATGTTTGAAGAACCGAGGTTTGCTTACAATTTAGTGACAGTAATTACGCTCTGTGAAGAGAACCACGTGCTGCCTCGGTGTAATCAGGGATGTAATCTGGCCGAGTCTCGGATGTTTGGGGCCCTGGGTAGAAATGGAATGTGTGAGCCCCCCTCTAAATAGCAGAGACATGACACATTCAGGGCTGTTTGCATGTGAATAGATGTCGCAGCTCCTGAACCTGCAGCCCCTCCCTCTCAGTCACCTTCGAAGCACCTCTTAACAGGTCATCAAGGGCTGGAGGTGTGAGGTTTGCCATCCCGCTGTGACGCTTCAATGCTGCTGAGTATCTGAGGAGCTTTGGTGCAGCATCGGAGACAGAGGCACAGGCGATAGCCACATAAAGCAGACCCCCCAGGATATAGCGAAAAATGCTGCAATTTCTACAAAAATGCCGATTTCGCAGGCATTTTTGTAAAAATCGCTGCATTTTTTAAAAAGTGCCGATTTCGCGGCAAATCGCGATATCCTGGAGGGTCTGCTTAAAAATGTTATTATATAATGTCCATTTGAACTATGCAGTTGTTTGCAATAGTTTGCTACATATGACTTCTTCTGAATCCTTTTCATAGCACTTGTCTTTGGAGGTACAGCTTGTAATGTAATGTAATGTAATGTAAATGCCAATTTGTATCGCGCGGCAATCGCTCCAAGGAGCATCTAGGCACCCAAAAGAGGACCACCAGATGTTAGGTAGTCTCTATGCTTACTTGACCGAGACCCGGATTACACTAGGCTTCTGGCAGTTGTGTCTTGGAGATTAAAGATCCAGGTTTTTAGGTGTTTGCGGAAGTCTGTTTCTTTGTCCAATAATCTCAGCTGGGGGGGGAAGAGGGGGGGACAGAGCTTAACCTCTGTTTAGAAGGGGGGCCCTACTACTTTCTAGTACAGCTAGGGGTTACACAAACATCCAACTATAACCAAAAGTTTCCCAAAAAAACAGACCTATTGGTATTCCCAATGCATGTTTTGTGTTATGTTTTGAAACTACTCCAGAGAATAATGCTGTAGTGGCAGGCAACCATACTGCAGTTAACGGATAGCGAACTCCTTGTTCTGAAATAAACTACCAATGCATTTCAAGACATTAAGGTTGCAAACTCATTTGGAAGTTGGAGGAATTTCCAAATACTCAGCGTCATCAGAATTACTGCAGGAGACTACTGCTTTCACACAGCTTGCTTTTCAATACGTGTCCATACAGATCTGAAATCCCTCCCTATTTCAGATCACAACTAGAAATAATTGCTCTGGTGTTGGCTGTCAGCCTAGTATCTTTGGCATTTCTTGTTTTCTTTTATATATTTATTGTTAAATCTTAGTTAACTGATCCACAGTGTATTACAGTACAAAGCATTGAACTCCAAACCAGGCTGATCCTGGGAACCTGCAGTCCTACTTGTGATGAAGTACTGTTTCAAGAAGATAGCCTCTAGCCTTCAAAAATTACATTTCATCCTGACAGCAACAAAATACTCCCATAGAGAACAAATTGCTGAGAACCTCTGATGCACATTGTAAGAAATTGAATTGTTGGCTGTGCAGAGCATGAGCCCTTCTCAAGCAACAGGCACTGTCCATGACCGGGTGAACCTCAAATGTCAATAACTTAACCCTCTGGTAGCCTGGCACAAAAGCAGTGAGGCTTAACCTAGAGGCACTCAAACAGTAATGTAGTAAAAACACAACACAAGAAACATCCCACATCATTTTAGAAAAATTTAGTTAAATGTAATACATTATTTAAGACCAAAGCAACAAAAATCCAATCCATAGAATCATAGATAACGCAGTTTACAGGTTTTAGAGAACAGTAGTGCTTAAAAGCAAAGATCGCCAATTGTGGACCATCTATAGGGCAATATATCAATATTAAAATACATTATATCCCCTATTTGTAATAATACAAGGAATACCTCCCGAAAAGTAGCACAAAAAGAAGACTGTAATATCCCAAAGTAACACTATATTTATCAAACCGAATCCAAAGAACAATTAATCAATATTTAGAATTTAGGCCTGCATTGCAGGTGGCTGAATTCATTACCTGCCTCCCAGATTTGCTTGACACATGCTATTTTCTGGAGAGTTTGGATTCTTAATGGTCTCTTCTAGTTTTTAGACATATGGAGACCGAAGTGTCAATCAATTAACAAACAGAATTGCCAACAATAGACTTGCTTGTCAATCCTTCTTCAAAGGGAAGAACTGTAATGGAAAATTGATGAACGGTTGGGTTGTTGCCCTATCTGTCTAAGGACACTGTGAGTATTATGTCATTTCAGTGACCAATGTGTCATAGAGAACGTAAGCAGTCAGTCTGACACTGTATATAGAGAAATATGTGGATTGTTGTTAATTAAAAAAACTGTGATTACATATAGGCATGCCTGATGTTAGTATGTTAATACAATAATGATATATGCATTAATTTTGTTTTGAAACAATTTGTGGGTAGATTGGATGTTGCATAACCCCATACTTTCTGAAAGTGACATTTTCAAAACTGTGAATTAAAATCTGCCTATACCGTTAAAGAGGATTTTAAGTTACAATTTCTCAGAGACCAAACTCAATATTTCTAGCTGGTCCTAATTAAAAGTTATTACTTATTGAGTGTAATGGGATGGGGGCTTGGCCAGGCAACATGGCCAACAGGATGTGAGCCCCTGAGCACTCAAACAGATTTACTTAATCCTGCTCCAATGAAACCATCCCTGTAAAATGGACGCCATGCAGCGCCTAAGCCCTGCTGGAATCTGAGAAGCGACCGCCTACGAGGTTTCCTGGACTTGTGAGTGGAGTGGGCCATGCTGGCTGACCAGTTTAGGCCTGCACAACAAGGCGAGACGTGGAGCCATAGACTCTCTTGCCTATGGACACCCAGTGCTTGATCTGCGCTGTGGATCTCCCCACCTGTGTGGGATCCAGATGATGCGTCACTGGTCCCCATAGCTGCCCCAGAGGCATGGCGGGTGCTGAACTGGGAGGAGAGGAGGCCTGGAGCAGGTGGAGTCCCTACCCAGAGACTGCTGGGAGCACCGGGGCTGGAGCGGCATCCTGGTACCCCACAGTGCCTGCTGAGTGACCCATTTGTGAGAGGAACCTTACCTGGACGCCGCCATTAGCAGACGAAGTGTATTGGGAAATCGCCATCCAACCTTGCAGCCTCCCCGTGTCCCAGGAGGGATTGACCGCCATATCGCCGCTTAACAACTTGCAGCACCCGCTTCGCGGGTGCCGCTGCGCGGCGTTTGGTGTGGGGTTGAGGCAGCAGGAGCGCCGGAGAGCAACCGGGAGGAAGAGCGAACTGCGTGAGGTAACTGTGGGCACGCGCGGCAGGGACTCCATAGACTAGGAGTCCCCGCGTTGCACAGGTGTGCACGGCCGCGCCCCCAGCAAGACACGCCCCCGGCTGGCCAAGTCCTTCTTAAGAGTGAAGACTCCCTGAGAGCAGCGGGACCCATTTGTGAGAGGAACCTTACCTGGACGCCGCCATTAGCAGACGAAGTGTATTGGGAAATCGCCATCCAACCTTGCAGCCTCCCCGTGTCCCAGGAGGGATTGACCGCCATATCGCCGCTTAACAACTTGCAGCACCCGCTTCGCAGGTGCCGCTGCGCGGCGTTTCGTGTGGGGTTGAGGCAGCAGGAGCGCCGGAAAGCAACCGGGAGGAAGAGCGAACTGCGTGAGGTAACTGTGGGCGCGCGCGGCAGGGACTCCATAGACCAGGAGTCCCCGCGTTGCACAGGTGTGCACGGCCGCGCCCCCAGCAAGACACGCCCCCGGCTGGCCAAGTCCTTCTTAAGAGCGAAGACTCCCTGAGAGCAGCGGGACCCATTTGTGAGAGGAACCTTACCTGGACGCCGCCATTAGCAGACGAAGTGTATTGGGAAATCGCCATCCAACCTTGCAGCCTCCCCGTGTCCCAGGAGGGATTGACCGCCATATCGCCGCTTAACAACTTGCAGCACCCGCTTCGCGGCGTTTCGTGTGGGGTTGAGGCAGCAGGAGCGCCGGAGAGCAACCGGGAGGAAGAGCGAACTGCGTGAGGGAACTGTGGGCGCGCACGGCAGGGACTCCATAGACTAGGAGTCCCCGCGTTGCACAGGTGTGCACGGCCGCGCCCTCAGCAAGACACGCCCCCGGCTGGCCAAGTCCTTCTTAAGAGCGAAGACACGGGGAGGCTGCAAGGTTGGATGGCGATTTTCCCAATACACTTCGTCTGCTAATGGCGGCGTCCAGGTAAGGTTCCTCTCACAAATGGGTCCCGCTGCTCTCAGGGAGTCTTCGCTCTTAAGAAGGACTTGGCCAGCCGGGGGCGTGTCTTGCTGGGGGCGCGGCCGTGCACACCTGTGCAACGCAGGGACTCCTGGTCTATGGAGTCCCTGCCGCGCGCGCCCACAGTTACCTCACGCAGTTCGCTCTTCCTCCCGGTTGCCAAGTCCTTCTTAAGAGCGAAGACACGGGGAGGCTGCAAGGTTGGATGGCGATTTTTGACCGCCATATCGCCGCTTAACAACTTGCAGCACCCGCTTCGCGGGTGCCACTGCGCGGCGGTTGGTGCGGGGTTGAGGCAGCAGGAGCGCCGGAGAGCAACCGGGAGGAAGAGCGAACTGCGTGAGGTAACTGTGGGCGCGCGCGGCAGGGACTCCATAGACCAGGAGTCCCCGCGTTGCACAGGTGTGCACGGTCGCGCCCCCAGCAAGACACGCCCCCGGCTGGCCAAGTCCTTCTTAAGAGCGAAGACTCCCTGAGAGCAGCGGGACCCATTTGTGAGAGGAACCTTACCTGGACGCCGCCATTAGCAGACGAAGTGTATTGGGAAATCGCCATCCAACCTTGCAGCCTCCCCGTGTCCCAGGAGGGATTGACCGCCATATCGCCGCTTAACAACTTGCAGCACCCGCTTCGCGGGTGCCGCTGCGCGGCGTTTCGTGTGGGGTTGAGGCAGCAGGAGCGCCGGAGAGCAACCGGGAGGAAGAGCGAACTGCGTGAGGTAACTGTGGGCGCGCGCGGCAGGGACTCCATAGACCAGGAGTCCCCGCGTTGCACAGGTGTGCACGGCTGCGCCCCCAGCAAGACACGCCCCCGGCTGGCCAAGTCCTTCTTAAGAGCGAAGACTCCCTGAGAGCAGCGAGACCCATTTGTGAGAGGAACCTTACCTGGACGCCGCCATTAGCAGACGAAGTGTATTGGGAAATCGCCATCCAACCTTGCAGCCTCCCCGTGTCCCAGGAGGGATTGACCGCCATATCGCCGCTTAACAACTTGCAGCACCCGCTTCGCGGGTGCCGCTGCGCGGCGTTTGGTGTGGGGTTGAGGCAGCAGGAGCGCCGGAGAGCAACCGGGAGGAAGAGCAAACTGCGTGAGGTAACTGTGGGCGCGCGCGGCAGGGACTCCATAGACCAGGAGTCCCCGCGTTGCACAGGTGTGCACGGCCGCGCCCCCAGCAAGACACGCCCCCGGCTGCAACGTCTCCCTCAAGAACAGCGCAATACCGCTTAGCGGGACGCCGAGCGAAGCCCGGGCAAAGGGCGGGCCCTCTGTGGCCAAAAGAGGCCGGGCTGGGCCACCCCCCTAAAGTCGCCTACCGCATCTCGCACATCAGGCATTTAATCTGGACTTACTCATACTAGTTAAATCCACCCTCGCACTTGGTATTGCAGACTATGAGGAAGACCGCCAAGAAGCCCAAGATGCCCACTCTAAGATCAAGCACAAAAGCCAAAACGTATCCGCCTCCGCCTTTACCAACTCTAACCGTCATCGACAAAATGCTTAAACAAACCATAGGGGCGGTATCTAATGCCATCGCAAACACTGAAAGAAGAATGTCCCTACCACCCGTGACAATCATCCAGGAAACCCAGGAATCCCTTATCAACTTATCTGAAGCTTCCCGAGAGCTGGCAGAGGAACTTGACACTAGCCTGCCCCTCTCCCCCTCTTCTTTCGTCGACCTCCCTTGTGCCCAGGCGCCCGCCGAAATTAGTAGGGGGAGAATTGGCGCACAAATAAACAACCATAATAATAACCCATATAGCACAGAGAAAATCTCGCACAAGGAAGGCCCCAAACGCGGGGGCAAAAAAGGAACATCAAAAACTAGAAACCACAATTTGGTAACGCCCATAAACCCATCTACACCGGGAATACCCTGTTGGATCACCAACATGGTGGCCGACCTCAAAACGGACCTTGAGCATTCCATTACTGTGCTGTTAAAACCCCTTATAGCTAAAATAGATAGATTAACATCACTCGTAAATAACAGGGGGACCGACCCGAAAGCTCATTTAGCGCAAGAAGGTGGCCCAACAAAACAGAATGACGCCATATCCAAAAGCCTAACCAAAGATAAGGCCTCTACAACTTCTGACGTGGCAGCAAAGATCTCCAATAGAGTCATACAAAAAAGTATCAAAGAGACACAAAAGGCTGCTACCACACCGAACATAGGTAAAAACAATAATAACCAAACAACCACTGAAAATAATAAACTACCCCCTGGACCCTCCCAAACATTGGAAGGAAACAATGTTCAAACCCCCAAAGCGAACCCGAAGACCAATCCGACTCCTTCCATAACATCTACCAAAGAAAATAAAACAGCTACCCGCTTCAGGACAATTAACCTCCCGCCTGAAGCATTGCCCTTTGTTGTCGTTTTAACAGGGGTTCCACCTTTAAGGGAGGGCCAACGGGAATCACAAGTAGAACTGAAAAACAAATGTGCACAGTGGTTACAAATACATAGACCCCTGCCCCCTAATATTTATGGGGAAATCCTCTCCGTGAGAAGGGGGGAGTGGATTGGCAAAGGCACCAAGACCATAGCAGGGGACATAATCACGGTAAACTTTAGAGATATGGCAGCAGTCAATTTTATCTGTAATGCCCCCCCGAGCTATACCCGCTCACAAATTCACCCGGTACATCTATCCTACTTTTACCCCTTCGCATTTCAAAGACCCAGGCAGAGCAATAGACCACCACCGACCAGCATACCCCACATGGGCCTTCAATATGGACCACCCCAGTGGCAAAGTGAGGTAATTGAAATTTTTATGGTCAGATATGTCCCCTAACGTGTACCCCAACGTCTCCATGTACGAGTTAAAAGTGCATGTAATTTCCCTCCGCAACCGAATCTGAAGACGCAAATACATTTGCGTCTAACGTTAACATGTCCTCTATCAGATCCACCATGGATGGATTGATAATTCAGTTCCTAACCATGCCATGCCAACGTCTTTACATGGTGCACTTTCACGTTTTCCTGGCTGTGCCGAGCTAGGCCCTGATTTCTGCCCCCGAACCACTTCTGTCTCTGCCTCTGAAAGCTGCAGCGTGGAGATGCATCCCTGACCTCTGCCTTACTTCCTGCCAAGCAAAGCGGTGCCTGGCTCAACCTGGCCTGCCTGCCAAGACCGTATTTTGCCTTCAAGTTATCTGTTCAGCCTCCTCGAAAATACATTCCTGTCTAGTGATTTAGGTAAACATATCCCCGGCTGCAGAGCAAAGAGCAAGTCTTCTTGTCTCCATGCAAGTAATTTACAGTTCCCGTTGCCATAGTAGGCCCATGGCCCCCGCACGTAGACACATATGCACGCACTAGCATTCAGTATAGTATAGCCTCTGCCCGAGAGACCTTTTACTCCAGATAATACATCCTCTAAACATAAGATACCAGATATGTTATAGGTCCAGGTCGTTCTGACATCCCAGACTTCTGTCTCCTTTACTAGTGTCAAAGTTCTTCCCAGTTACATGTCTATGTCACGTCATGCTAGTTGCGCGCGCATCCGCACTTCCAGCTGACTCTGCAGAATCCTTATGCACCCACCCACTTATGACACGTTTCTGTGACGTTTCCAGCACACACCTCCGTGCACACCCTTGTACACGCCTTTCTGCTACGCACATGTGTTCTTATCACTTGTCACGCCTACTGTATCCATCGCTATTGTACAGTTTTACTATATATGTCATGTACTGTTAATAAATCGTTGACATCTTTTTGCCATCATTGCATATTCCCCGAACCCTTGTATTGATGGAATTGATTTCCAGGGCTCGAGCCATCCCTATTAAAGCCCGTATGACTCAGACACCACGGACTCTGCCTCTCATTCAATTGAGCTATTCTTTTTCTTGTCAGTAATTATATGGAAAAACTTGTACGGTAAATTATATTTACCACATAATTTGGCGCCCGAATAGGGACCCTCCCCCACCCCACGCGCCGGCGACGCGTCGCAGGCCTTGCCCCCTACCACAGCCGTGACGGACTTCTATGCGCATCTGCAGGTTTTCCTGTATCTCCCTCAGGCCTACGGAGGTGACGAAGACTGCGGTCGACATCCAGACGAGGCGGTGAGGAGTGCGGAGGATCCCGACCAGAGCCCAGCCGAGAGAGCAGTGTCCGAGGTGTCCAGAGGCCCACCTGTCCGAAGCGTCGAGGCGCATGCAGTGCGCAGCAGCAGTGACGTCGTAGCAGCCCAGTCCAGTCGAGTTTCCGAGGCCTTCCGTTCCGTGCTTCCCGGTGAGTACCGTTGCTGGGGACGCATCAAGACGGGTGCATTAATTTGTATCCGGTCAAGACGGGTTTGGGTACACAGATCCGGTCTGTAATGTTTTAGCAGTGCATCTGTACTGTTTAGCAGTACATCTAGTAATACAGTGATTCAGTGTTTCAGTCTTCTCTGTTTTGGTCGAAATGTTTCAATGTGTTTAATGTCGTGGTATGAGTGATTGTTTGCATTTCATTACTGTGATTATTGTGTTCACGTCCAGAGTAAGGTAACCATGCCGTTATTTTCTAAATTACGACAGATAGGAACTAGGAAAGGGATACTCGAAGAAGCAGTTCCCGTCCCACCTAGGGACACTCCTTGTCATTTTATGTACCACAAGCATGGCTTAGATGCCATACTGTACTTAGACTTATGGGTGGACTATACGAAGGGCTTGGAAGAGAATCAGAGATGGCCCGTTACAGGGACATGGGATGCCGAGTGCATCGTGAGAGTAGAAGAAGCGTTATGGAAAAAGAAAGCCAGACAGTCGCAGAAAGATGCCATAGAATTGTGGCGCAAAGAATCGCATAGACGGACAGAGAAAGAACTCAGAAAAGCAGAGAAAAACAGAGAGGATTCCGAAAAAGCTAGAGAAAAGGAACTACTAGAAGAAGGAGAACGAGTCAGAATAGAACAACATGACCGACAGAGAAATGCCCTTATTACAGGACTGTATCCAGTTCTAGCCGAGGGCCTGCCCAAGGCGACCCCGGATATGCCAAGTGATCTGCCGCCACCATTAGTTCCGACTAAAATCCGTCACAAACAGACCGCAGCAGATATATTCCTTTCTTCTTATTTAGATGGTGTAGCTCCAGCTTACACCAATGTGCCCGTATTACCCGTACCCCCTGATAACAATGCTCAGCACCCTGCACCGGCTAATCAAGCCACGACCCCTCCACGTCACCAATTTCCCGCACATGTTGCCACTTCCCCTACTGGCCTTCCTACTACTGTTCCCCCTACTAATCCTTTTTCGACAGATGCAACTCAGGGTTCAATCCCATTACATATACCCGCCCCACAGTCAGGTTATGCTCATGCTTCCGCTTCAGGAGGTGCCACGGGCGGCCTCCCTCACACTCCGCCACAGTTACATCGATTGACAATGAGAGAATTAGCAATGCAGCGTACACCTAAAGCAAGCCCAGCTGAAAAGCTCAAACAAATAATTGGAGATTGTAGATACGATCCTGTACCTGGCAAGCAAGGGGACCTGTTGTTAGCATCGTTACGTTTAAGACGTGTTGCAGATTATTTGATGACATTACCAGAAATGCCAGAACATCTAGACAAAATATATCACTTTATTCGATCGGGAGAGGGTTCAGAATGTGTTCGTGAAGCCATGGCATATCAGAAAGTCGAGACTCAAGGGTTAATATTGCGATTTTTGATTAATTGTTTGATAAGGGAACAAGATCAGCCAGGTTATTCTCAAAAAGAAATGGAAGGATTGACAAAATGGAGTCAGAATATTGCAGACTGTAAGCATGACAAAGAGAAATGTATAGATGCCATGTCTAGAAAGATCCGTAAAGAAATAGTAGCCATACATGCCCGACGCAAAGCTGATAAAACACCCGAGTCAGACGAAAGGGAATCCTCAGAGGAGGAAGAACCAGAGAATCCAGCAGCGACAGAAGACACGATAGCTTATGTAGGTAGGGCGAAACTTCCTAAACAGTACTCTTCTGATAGACCTTTTGACAGACCGATACGTCTAGAAAATAAAAGACGTTTTCTTCCCCCCATACCAGAAAAATGTTCTCTTGAACAGTTATTCCAAGCCACTGATAAAATCCTGAAAGATAGAATAGGTTACAATGAACTTAGTACCATGCGTGAACAAGAACTAGCACGGTCCGCAGTACAGTGGGCCGATAATGACAGCGTGTATAGTGACGATTCAGTAGCGCAAACATTCTTGAGTCTTACTCCGACTGAACAACGTTTAGTTGGTATGTACATGATCCAACATATTATTATGCTATATGAAAGTCAGCATTTTGATCCAGGTCCCCTATATAACGTATTAGACGAATTACTCCTGAACAGATGGAGAGGCCTGGGTACTGATTTGATTAATGTTATTCTCGAACAACGTCATAGATACAGAACGTTTTTGACTCCACATTTCGTTCCGGTTCCACCCCCAGTAAGTTATCCTTTTCACCTAGACAGACAGAACCCTTTACGAGAAGTTCATCCCGTCCAGGCAGCTCCCGGGGGTGCGCTCCAACGCGTATTTGTATACACGCCCATAACTAAAATGAAGAAAATAGTGCCTAGTCATGATAAAGATCCAGCAGGGTTTCACCGTGAAATAAAAGACATGTTACTCATGGGAGATTACACATATCCTGATATTATGAAAATATTAAAAGTGCTATTGCCTGCCGGTATTTACGAGAAACTCAAAGAAAAAGAATGGGAAGTGGGAGATAAAAAGATTAATTGGACTGAATTGGAAAACGAAGAAACCGGACGAACCTCAGGTCTAGGTCTTGGGGATAAAACTAAAGCATTACCAGGATTATTAGTACAAGTCTTGCCTAGATTGTTGACAACTAAAAAAGAGGACTGGGATGCAATCTCAGCCTGCAAACAGAAACACGACGAAGACACTAGTGATTTTTATTCTAGATTCGAGAAATGTTTTGTTATTAATAGTGGCCTGAAAACAAGTAGCGAGTCTTACCCACACCTATTTGTGACCAAATTAGTTGAGAATTCATTACCCCAGGTTAAGAACCGTGTATTAAAAGTCGAGAGCACATGGCAAGCAAATACGCCTTCCCAGATGTTACAAATGCTACAGTACCACCAGAACAGAATTAGGGAGGAACATGATCACGAACAGAGACGTATGAAAGACACGAAAATGAAAGTGCTAGTTGCTCAGTCAGTTCCAGCTGATGGTCAGAAAAGGGGTACGACACAGTCCAGTAATTCGGCAGCTCCTGTTAAAGGGACATATAACTATTGTAAACAGCCAGGTCACTATGTAAAAGATTGTGCAGTTCTGAAACACAATATAGCCACAGGTAAAACTAAAGAGAGACCACGTCCACCTAGACAGGACCAGGTCCAACAACATATTCCACAGAACGTGCAGCCTATGCAGGTTCCACAACAGACCGTAGCGGTACCACAGGCCCAGCCCATTGCCGCGACACAACATGTCACACAGCAGATGTACCAGTATGCCCAATCCGATTACCCTGATTATCAGCAGTACACATGAAACAGCCTAGAGAGGTTCCTGTAGATCAAGAGGGTCCTTATGTACATAGTCAGGTATTAGGAAAGGATAGAAAATTTTTGATTGACACAGGGGCAAGCAGAACTACCATTAGTCATGACGAGGTTCCAGGGGCACCCCTCTTAGGCTCACAGAATGTTTCCCTTGGATTTTCAGGAAAGCCTATTGTTAATGAAGTATCGAAACCAGTTCCTCTTGCAGTTGGTCCATTATCCCGTACTACAGATTTATTGCTCACGAAATCATGTCCAGAAAACTTGCTGGGTATTAAAACACTAAAAGCTCTAGGAGCTGTAATTTGTTGTTCTCCGGAAGGAGTAAGGCTGTTCCTTCTTGATTTTAAGGGTCATTATGTGTTGAGAGATTTTGATCCCAGGTTACAGAATGTTCCTGCACATTTATGGGCACAAGGCCCCACTGATGTAGGTTGTATGCACATTACACCATACCGTGTTACACTCAAGCCAGGAGTTGTACTGCCCCGAATCCGACAATACAAGTTACCACCTGATGCTGTAGTGGCTTTACTGAAAATCATTGACGAGCTCATTGCACAAGGAGTGGTTGTAGAAACCGACTCCAATGTTTGTAATTCACCTATCATTCCGATTCTTAAACGCACTGATCCGAATGCACCTCCAGTCTATCGTTTGGTGATCGATTTACGTGAATTGAATAAATGCATTATACCACAGTATCCAGTGGTCCCAGACATTTCGGCATTATTGACAGCTATTGATTCTGAGGCGACGTTCTTTACTGTAATTGATCTCGAGAACGCCTTCTTTAGTGTCCCCATTGATCCGGAAAGCCAATACCTTTTCGGATTCTGTTTAAATGGCCGTAGCTTCAAATTTGCACGCGCCCCTCAAGGATTCACAGAAAGCCCCAGCATCTACAGCCAAGCATTGAAAAGACAACTTGACAGTATTCACATGCCTGCTAACACTGCCCTACTCCAATACGTCGATGATCTGTTGATCACCGCCCGAAGTGAACAAGAATGTGAACATGCATCACTGACAGTTTTGTATTTCCTGGCGGACAAGGGACACAAGGTGTCTCCTTCGAAGTTACAATTCTGTGCCCAGCAAGTGGTGTACCTTGGGCACTTGCTGTCCAAGTGGGGTAGGCAGCTGACACCTGATCGTATCCAGTTAATTGTACACATGCCACAACCCAAGACACAGAAGGAAGTACGAGCCTTTATTGGACTCACTTCTTATTGCAGACAATGGATTCCCCAATATGCATTTCTAGCTAAACCACTTATACAGTTGACAACACAGGAGGCAGCGTCTTCGTCTGTCCTCCCTTGGACTCAGGAACATACACAAGCTTTTGACGAATTAAAGAAAGCCTTATGTCAAGCACCTGTTTTAGCGACACCATGTTACAGCAAACCTTTTACACTCTTTGTCACAGAACGCGATGGCACAGCGTTATCGGTTCTCACTCAGGTTCAAGCAGACAAATACAGACCGTGTGCTTATTTTTCGAGTACACTAGATCCAGTAGCACAGGCCTTGCCTGCGTGCTTAAAATCAGTTGCAGCAACAGCTCTAGCAATTAGACAAAGTGACTCCATTGTATTGGGACATCAATTGACAGTACAGGTTCCACACTCTGTGGAAGTTCTCTTAAACAGAACACAGACCCAGCACTTGACCATAGCACGACTGACAGGTTATGAACTGACATTATTCCAGCCACACATAGAAATCAGACGCTGCAATACACTAAATCCTGCTACACTTTTACCATCGAGCACAACAGATCCTACCCCACATGACTGTGTGGATGTCATTAACACAATCACGAAGCCCAGACAAGACTTGACAGATGTTGCACTACCCGATCCAGACCTGACACTTTATGTGGATGGTTCATGTATGAGAACAAGTACAGGAGAGCTAGTGGCCGCATATGCAGTGACCACTGAAACTAAAGTCTTAGAAACACATCGCATTGACACCCTGGCAGCTCAAGCAGCAGAGCTCATTGCTCTGACCCAAGCCTGTATACGAGCCAAGAACCTTAAAGTAAACATATACACAGATTCACGCTATGCATTTGGAGTCGTACACGACTTCGGTGTTCTCTGGCAAGAGAGGGGTTTCCTGACCTCTCACGGAGCCAAAATCCAGCATGGTCCCCTCATCCAAGCTCTGTTGGAAGCAATTCATTTGCCTACAGCAATAGCCATCATGAAGTGCAAGGCACATACAAAAGTCACAGACACTATTTCCCAGGGTAACGACCTGGCAGATCGAACAGCGAAACATACAGCCCAGACTCATACTCATACGACTGATATGACAAAGACTGACATATCTTCACTGACACATTGCATGACAGTTAGGGACCCCACACAAGATGTCATTGACATACAGACACATGCTACTCCAGATGAAATAAAGAAATGGACTGAACAAGGAGGGGTCCAGACTGAACAGGGATGGATGACGAAGGGAAAGACCACATGGTTTCTCCCCGACTCTATTGTTCAAGTTATTATTAACACTGCACACAGTCCAGCACATTTAGGAGAGAAAGCCATGTTAGACAGTTTACAGAACCTCTGGTTCAACAAACACTTACGAGCAGCAGCAAAACAGAAAGTGCGTACCTGCATGATCTGTTGTCAATTCAATCCAGGAAAAGGTATTCCCGTGGAACGAGGTGGATTTCATCCTCCCGACCATCCTTTTGAAGTCCTCCAGATGGATTATATCCAGATGGACAGATGCCGAGGATTCAAGTACGTCCTCGTAGTTGTATGTGCCCTATCCCGATGGACAGAAGCATATCCCGTCCCAGATTACACTGCCCCGACCACTGCCAAGCAGTTGGTTCGTGAATTCTTCCCACGGTACGGCTTGCCCCGTGTCGTGTACTCCGATAATGGTCAGCCATTCTCGTCTGAACTCATGAAGCAGGTTTCACTTCTGTTAGGTTATCAATGGAAGTTCCACTGTGTTCGACATCCCGAAGCAGCTGGATTAGTGGAGAGACACAATCAGACTCTGAAAACCCGTCTTGCCAAAGTATGTAAAGAGAAAGGAGTAGATTGGATAGTAGCTTTACCAGTTGCCCTCTTTTATATGCGAATGGTAGCACATTCTAGGACAGGGCTATCCCCGTATGAGGTGGTCTTCGGTAGACCTCCTAATATGTGGGGGACGCCTATGCCACGTAAAATAACCGATGTTGACAGTACTATGCTGACAGATTACCTTGCTTCCTTGATGTCTGCACTACTATCATGACGTTCACAGGTCGCGGCAGCCTTTCCAGACAACACCGAGGTGAAGCCGCATGAGCTGGTCCCAGGAGATGTCGTCGTAGTGCGCAATTTTGATCGGTCAAGCCCTCTGGAGCCCCGCTGGAAAGAGCCGAAGATCGTTTTGTTGACTACAAGGACTGCAGTCAAGATCGAGGGAAGAAAAGGCTGGCTCCACTCGAGCCACGTCAAAAATTTTTATGGACTTCCGCCAAAGACTGATTCCCAGGACTTTCGCATTCCAGAGACTGATACTAAACTCCCCCTGGTAGAGAAAACTCCGTCGCAGGAGTACAAATTAAAGTTGAGGTCTAGTAAGTCAGACAGTTTAATTGTTTAAGTCCCCCCCTGGGTGAAGCGGTTAGACAGGTTCCTGACATGTACAAGCTAGACCCCCATAGTGAGAGAGATAGACAGGAGATCAAGAAACAGAAATATTGCAAGAATCTCCGAAGCAGATGTATTGTTCTCCTTCAGGAAGAAGCTGAAGACCTGGCTGTTCGAGCAGTAGCGGCTCCCCCCCCCCCAGCGCCTTGAGACCCCACGGGTATGTAGCGCGCTTTATAAGTGTCACTGATTGATTGATTGATTGATTGTTACTTTACTTGTCATGTTTTTTCTGAGTCTTACGATTATATGCCTAAGCTATATGTTACATGCATATTTTCCTATACAAGCACATTCTTCTTTCAATAACACTGCAGAGCACACGTTTAGTGAACTACCCCCACATGAATTGTCTTATCGCCTTGCACTGCGCAACAATACATTCATCCGTATGTTACACCATTCTCACCAGATCAACAATGCTACCAATTGTTGGATATGTGGCCGACTCCCTCCCTATCAGGACTATAAGGGAGCTCTGCCCCTCTTTCCTTACCCGTTTACACATAATGGTTCCTGTGGTGCATGGTTTAGTTTAATATCCTCTTTAGACACTGAATCTCGTGTTTCCCAAGGCAAATGGATATGGGGAAACCTGAACACAGTCATGAACAAAGCATGTTTCCCAGACGAAGAAGGTCTTCCACAAATGACAGGGACCGATCTAGAAAATGAAGTGTATGGATTAGGTAATTTTACACTTAACCTTATGATTCTAAATGTACAGTCAGAAACTAGTCCAGACTTGCCATCTATATCAGTTTTACCAGCAAAAGGTGTATTATGCATCAGAAAGAATGGTTCAGTACATCTAGGCCATAGTGACTGTACTACTGTGGTCGAATTCAGTGATGAAGGCAAGTCTACATTCAAAGCTTCCCGACATTCCTATTTCATTTGTGGTCAGACGGCCTATGTACGATTACCTCTAGATTGGGATGGTACTTGTTTCATCGCATTCCTATTGCCACCAGTTTTTCTAGCCCCATCTGATTATCACAGGAATTCCCGCTTTACTCACGTTAGACAAAAGAGAGGTCTCCCCATCGTTGATCAGACTGAAACTATATGGGAACAATATACAGATTTCAATAAAGGATTCTTTCCTTATTTAGGCACTGTCTCAAATAGTAAACTGATACGCAAATTAACCAGAATCCTCGAAGCAGTAGTGAATGAGACTACTTCTGCTTTGGGCAACTTAACAGAGGAGCAGTCTGCTATGAGACTTGTTGTTCTTCAGAACCGCCTTGTCCTTGACGTCATCCTGGCC
Organism: Lissotriton vulgaris; assembly: GCF_964263255.1. Lineage (NCBI taxonomy): Eukaryota > Metazoa > Chordata > Amphibia > Caudata > Salamandridae > Lissotriton > Lissotriton vulgaris. The sequence continues at coordinate 683,276 of NW_028247511.1, read as the reverse complement.
GATAGGGGCAGAGCTTGTAGAGTCATCGGATCCAGTTGTTGCGTGTTTATTCCTAATAACGCGCCATCAGTCTATAAGGCCATCACCAGACTTCACGAAATTGCCCATCAGATACATCAGAATCCAGGCTCCTGGACTTGGTCCGGTTGACTCTGGAGCGTGTTATCAGCCTGGGGATGGAAAGTCCTATCCTTCCTCGGAATAGCCCTACTCATAGTATTCAGTTGCTGTCTATGTCTTCAATGTGGGCCAGCGATTTGCGGCTTGTGCGCCACATCATGTATTCCCCGTCCTAGTCCACGTTCCCATTCCCGAATAAAGAAAGAAGAACAGATGATGTTATACGAACAAATAGATGGTCTCATGAAAATAGATATATCATGAAGGGTCCGTAGGGGACAAGGAGGGAATGAGGTAATTGAAATTTTTATGGTCAGATATGTCCCCTAACGTGTACCCCAACGTCTCCATGTACGAGTTAAAAGTGCATGTAATTTCCCTCCGCAACCGAATCTGAAGACGCAAATACATTTGCGTCTAACGTTAACATGTCCTCTATCAGATCCACCATGGATGGATTGATAATTCAGTTCCTAACCATGCCATGCCAACGTCTTTACATGGTGCACTTTCACGTTTTCCTGGCTGTGCCGAGCTAGGCCCTGATTTCTGCCCCCGAACCACTTCTGTCTCTGCCTCTGAAAGCTGCAGCGTGGAGATGCATCCCTGGCCTCTGCCTTACTTCCTGCCAAGCAAAGCGGTGCCTGGCTCAACCTGGCCTGCCTGCCAAGACCGTATTTTGCCTTCAAGTTATCTGTTCAGCCTCCTCGAAAATACATTCCTGTCTAGTGATTTAGATAAACATATCCCCGGCTGCAGAGCAAAGAGCAAGTCTTCTTGTCTCCATGCAAGTAATTTACAGTTCCCGTTGCCATAGTAGGCCCATGGCCCCCGCACGTAGACACATATGCACGCACTAGCATTCAGTATAGTATAGCCTCTGCCCGAGAGACCTTTTACTCCAGATAATACATCCTCTAAACATAAGATACCAGATATGTTATAGGTCCAGGTCGTTCTGACATCCCAGACTTCTGTCTCCTTTACTAGTGTCAAAGTTCTTCCCAGTTACACGTCTATGTCACGTCATGCTAGTTGCGCGCGCATCCGCACTTCCAGCTGACTCTGCAGAATCCTTATGCACCCACCCACTTATGACATGTTTCTGTGACGTTTCCAGCACACACCTCCGTGCACACCCTTGTACACGCCTTTCTGCTACGCACATGTGTTCTTATCACTTGTCACGCCTACTGTATCCATCGCTATTGTACAGTTTTACTATATATGTCATGTACTGTTAATAAATCGTTGACATCTTTTTGCCATCATTGCATATTCCCCGAACCCTTGTATTGATGGAATTGATTTCCATGGCTCGAGCCATCCCTATTAAAGCCCGTATGACTCAGACACCACGGACTCTGCCTCTCATTCGATTGAGCTATTCTTTTTCTTGTCAGTAATTATATGGAAAAACTTGTATGGTAAATTATATTTACCACAAAAGGCCAAACTTCGTCATGCCAAATTATGACTCTTCCTTAATGCAGCATGCACACTGGAATAGGTTCAGCACACTCGAAGAGGTTGACTGACAGGGACGGGATAATCAATCCCCTAAGACTGCAAGGTGGAAGGAGGTAAGCCCACCTTCAACAGGAAGGAGAAAGGGGGCAGGCTGTGGACCAGAACTTGTGCCCAGTAAAGGAGGCAGTATCAAATCGCCGAACACAAGTTGGGGAAAAGGAGAGCGGACAAACCCCCCAAAACATAGGACAATTATCAAACAGAGCAGACCAGCTGCCCCCAGCAGATTAGCTGCTCCCAGCAGTATACAGCCCAGCCTTGTCACCTCATCGGAAGCGGGAAAACATGCAATGCTCCCATTAGGAGACCCAAAAGGAACCCCAAAGGAAATGACCCAAGAAAACTTACAAGTTGTATCATGGAATATTGCAGGATTAGCGGCCAAATTTGAATCGCAGGAATGGCTTAGCTACATAAACAAATTCCATTTCATATGCCTGCAAGAAACCTGGGCTACCGAACTAAATAATTACAGCTTGGAAGGCTACAAAAGTTTTTCTGTCCCAGCCAAAAAAGTAACTTCGGGGAGAGCTAGCGGAGGACTCGCTATATATGTCAACTTAGACATTAAGGGCACCTGGTCCAACATCAAATGGGCCTCACATAATCTCCAAGTACTAAGGTTCACCTCACCAAGATTAACCTTTTTCCTAGTTAACTGGTATAATGCTCTTGCAACGGCGGAGAAGGGAATAGCTGTAAACGAACTGGATGACTGCCTAAGAAATTTGAACCTTTTAAATAAGACACCAAACCTCCCAAGCTTAATACTAATGGGAGATTTTAACTGCCATCTTTGTGACAAATTAAAACCCTTTAACAAAGACTGGTCAAGATGCACTTTAATGAAAGGCCCACACTTCACTCATTCAAAAGAGGGATGGGACTTAGAGAGACTAACGAAAAGGCATAACCTAACTCAAACTCTAGACCTTGTGGTACTGGGCGAAAAAGGAGAACTGACCCCAACATATAAAGGAAGAGGCTGCCACTCCTACATTGACTTTATTCTAGTCTCCCCCATTCTAGTAAGAAACATCAGCAATACTATAATAGAGGCCAGCAGCTTTAGTGATCACAACCCGGTCATTATCACAATTGAAGGTTTTGATTTTAACTCGTGCCCAAAGAGATCTGACATCATGGAAAAAGCAGTGGATCAGGGAAGAAGAATCAAATGGGCCAAAATTGATGGGGACAGATTTTACAAAAAATTACTAACAGAGGCCTCAGTAGCAATAGATAAATGCCTTGACCCAAGTGTGGGTGGTGCTCGGGTGGTCAGGGCATTCGAAGAAATTGCGCACCATGTAAATAACTCCCTAAAGACCAGTGGGTCTAATAAAACGTCCTCAAATCCCCGCTGGTTTGATTCGAACTGCACCAAGGCGCTCAAAAAACTGAAGGATAGCCTCCATTCCAAACCAAGGGACAAGATCATGGTGGCACAGAACAGAGCTGAATATAAAAAAGCTCTGAAGAAACGTAAGCAAAGCCTACAAAATCAGGCCTGGGAGGACTTAAGGGACGCCGCCGAAAGGAAAGATTCCGCAAGTTTCTGGAAAGTGATTAACTCCCCATGTTTCCAGGACCAAGGGGCACCAAAAATTATGAACATCATTTTGCCGGAACAATGGCAGCATCATTTCCAGAGTCTATACAACCACTCAAGCCACCTAACCCTGGAGGATGCACCTAGGGATCACCAGCCGGCCAAGTTGGACTTCTCCCTGAAAGAAGTCGAAATGGGAATAGCTGGGCTCAGTAAAAACAAGGCACCGGGTCCGGACGGAATTCCACCAGACCTATTCCTAGGCAGACCCGATCTATGGGCACCGTTGCTCACCAGTGTATTAAATGAGGCAGTGGTGGCAGGACTGCCTCAGTCCTGGTGAACGGCGACCATAGTTCCCATCTACAAGAAAGGGAACCGTGATGACCCCCAATGCTACCGACCCATTTCTCTCATAGATGTGACAGCAAAGGTACTAGGGCGAGTCATCCTACAGCGATTGCAAGACTGGGCCGAGGAGCATCAAGTCCTCTCGGAAATGCAATACGGCTTCAGGAAAGGTAGATCTACCACCGATCAATGCCTGAACTTATACCTCCTGATAGCTAAATACACCATCGCCGGGAAGGGGTCCATCCACATGGGGTTTATGGATCTTTCAGCGGCTTTCGACCGTGTAAATAGGAGAAAGCTCTGGTCCATGCTATTAGAACTAGGAGTGGAACAACCGCTAGTTGACACCCTGCAAAATCTCCACCGGAACACCACCGCAAGTGTGAGGTACAACCAAGAGGGTAAAAAGACCGACCCCTTCACTTGCACTAGTGGAGTAAGGCAGGGATGTATCCTCGCGCCCTTTCTTTTTTCCATCTATATCAACTCGCTAGAAAAAGACCTCCTCAAACTCAAGGTGGACTCACCCCAAATCGGTCATCGTGCTGTACCTGTACTACTCTACGCCGATGACGCGGTTTTGCTTGCTAGAACCCCTCTAGGATTGCAAAAACTGATTGACGGGTTCGTCATGTTTATGGACAAACTGGACCTGGCAACAAACCTGGAAAAATCCTACATTATGTCATCAGGGCAACCAACAAAAGGGTCTTTCACCTACCATATCGGGTCACACAAAATAGACCAGGTCAAGACCTTTTCATACCTGGGGGTACTATTTGATCACCACCTCACTTTTAAACCTCTGGTAGAAAAGCATTCCATGAAACTGGCAGCCTCAGTAGGAGCCATTATGGGGTACGGGCAGAGACTAGGAAAGTGGTCCCCGGAACAAATATTGAACTTGTATAGGTCAATCTGCTGTGCGAAAGTATCCTATGGTGCAGAAGTGTGGGGCTTCCTGGACAATAAAGTACAGCAGATCCAGACAGAAGAAAATAAATTCTTGAGGAGAATCCTGAAAGTCCCCCAGAGCGTATCAGCCCACATTATCCATGAAGAAGTAGGAGAAACCTTTATAGAAGACAGGATTAAAATTAAACCTCTCCTGGCATGGGTCAAAGTATGGACCAACCCAGAGGCGGCCCTAACAAGACAAATCATAGGGGACTGCCTCAAAAGAGATAAAGGTCAAACCATCCCCTGGCTGAAATACGTCAAGAAATCTCTAGCAGAGATTGATTGCACTAACCTCTTTACATCCCCAGACTCCATAACACCTGAGAGTAAGGCCCTGGTGAAAAAACTCTTTCCAGCACAGCTTAAGTTATCAAGGGCAGAAAAAGAAAACCATAAACCTACTAATCTTGTTTATAATGAACTTACAGCGAAGCATGGCATGGAACCTTATTTGAGGGTCATGTTTAACGCCCAGGATCGCTTCGTCATGACCCGTTTCAGACTCAACATGCTCCATCACCTCCTTGCGGTCCCGGCAGGGTTCACTCACACAGTGGAGGAGAAGGGTACCTGCGGCTGCGACCACAGGTCTCCGCAGGATACCCTTCACTTTGTTCTACTGTGCCCATTTTATACTATGCCAAGACGCAAGTTCCTGGTGGGGATTCTGAAAGACTTAAAGTTTAAACACGCAAGACTGGCCCTGAGGTTCTTACAGGAAGCGGAGGATGCTTATACCCTTTTTTGTACCATTAACTTTATTCGGATGGCAATAAGACTGAGGAATACTAGAGAAACTGGCCCCTAACATCACTCGTCCCCTTGAACATTTAAATTTATGATCCCCTTGTCTTTTTAGAGTGTCAGATAATTTTAACATTTATATCTTTTTATATGGAAAATCATTGTCGCTTTTAAATATTTTGTGTGTACTTTGTATTTGTGCTTTTATGGTGTCTTTTTAAGAACCGAATAAAGATTACAAATTGAAATTGAATTGAGTGACCGGCATAGCTACCACCTAAGAGAAGGTCCCCAGGTGCACAGGTGCTGGTCATCACTCGGGGCCGTTGGACCCGCCTGCATTGCATCATTGCGCCTGTGGGAGCCCTGTGCCGTATCGGTTGGGGGGGCTCCCACTCAGCGGTCTGAGGAGCGACCATGTGGGACACCATATTTTCAGCATGCATTGCTGGTGAACTGTTGACCAGCGGGGAGCCTGAGACATTGCCAGTGGCGCCCAGAGCCCTCAGCTGAAACACTGGCTGGATGGGCCCGGGGCGCATGCCACCTGAATGCGCTGTGACCACCTGTGTGATCATGAACTGCTACCATTGACCCGGGCCTGCTTGAGTGGAGCTGATGAAGCAGACAGTGTGGGCGCCTTGACAGCATGTGTGACTGCAGCCCTGCAACAGACTTCTAGGCTTGGTGACTAGCGCAGCTTAGCGGATTTCCCCACTTTGTTTGTCCCCATCATGTCCCCAAGCTTATGGGGCAGGCTGAACTTGTTAACATCACAGTAGCGGTAGAGTGCTGGACGTACAGCCTGTGGCAGGTTGACTCCAACTAGGCCCCAAACGCATCCCCTGCTTGGACCCTGGTGGGGGTACTGGAACTTCCTCTCACCCTGAAGGGGTGCCTCCTGGCCGCCCCGGTGACCTGAAGTGCTGGATCAGCTACAGTCTTAGCCAATGCCTCCTGACGTTCTGAGGGGTTGGGGGGTTCTCTGGTGCAGGCACGAGCCACTGCCTTGTCCATGTCTTTGGTTTGCACCTAGGCACCGGGGGCACACTCTACTGCTGGGTACTCCCCACTGTAGAAATGTCGCATGGACTGAGAGTGCTCCCTGATTCGCTCCGGCTCCCACTAGGGCCAGCTCAGTCCTGATTAGTGAGGTAACACATAGAGGGTGGCGGTGATGCCCACGCAGGAGCGTGGTACGACAAGGATAGGCTGATGTGGAACGGGTAAGACCTCTCATAGAGGGATGCCATTGACCTACCTTGATGGCCCCTGCGACTGCACACGAGTGGAAGTTAAAAGCTGGTGGCTTTGTAGGGGTGATGAAAACTGACTAACTCTTCTGGCGGCTTGAGTGCACCATGGGCAAAGACAAGACTGCACTCTTGAATCCTGCGAACACCATCACTCAGTATACCACACCGCAACACCCCACCCAAAGAATAACGCAATGGGACCGAGCGATGTAGGGGATGAACTGGAGGGGGGATACAGAGCCCTCCCATTCGGACTGGTTGGCTGCAATTAAAGACTCCAGAACTGCACTGGATCACAAAATAGAGACTGTGTCGATTTGATTTTAACCTGTTGCAGGAGGATGCTCGGAAAGCCGCAAACAGTCACAAAAGCAGAGAGGGTAACAGAGCGAACCTGCAGGGGGAGGTGGTAGCCCTGAAGTGCCAAAAGGCCCAGATTACTATGACCACAAAGGAGCTGAAATGGTGAGCAGAGGATGCAGAAGGCCGTTCCCGGCACAGTAACATCCTAGTTCTGGGTTTTCTGGAAAGAGCAGAGGGGGGTTCGACCGTAAAGTTCCTGGAAAACTGTGCGTGCACTGAACTCTATCCTCCTGGTCTCTCTGAATTGTTTGTGGTGGAATGGGCCCACAGAGCACTGGTGTCGCCACCGCCGGGGACCTCGCCGAGAGCAATAATTTCCAAAATCCTTAACTATCATGACAGAGACTGTATCCTTTGTGTACTGCAGGCCATGCACTTCAGTAACAGCAAGATTACCATTTATCCGGACTACACTAAGTAAGTGCCAGAGCAACGCAAGTTCTTTCTCTGCGTCATACAGAAATTGAGGGTGCTCCAACTGCAGTACATGTTACTGTACCTGGCAAAACTAAATGTTCTAGCGCAAGAGAAACACACTTCTTTGACAGTCCGGAGGAAGTGTGGGCTTGTCTGGAAATCTGAGGGGAGGCGATACACTCCAGCCACAGCCAAAACATACCTGAGGCACCTGTGCCAGGGGAGGGTCCCGCTGTCGCAGTCTGCCCTGAGGAATGTTCCAACACCACCCCACTGGGAGACGGAAGGTCACAGTTTGTGAGGAGGGCACCATGCAGCGCAGTACAGGGGAGACCCATAGGTTGGTGCAGCACGCCGACATGCTGTCAGCAGCCGATGGAAATGAATTGAGGGCCCCAAGCCCAACAGAAGACTTTGTGCCTGACACCCTGGTTGCCCGGGAGGTGGGAAGTGGGATGTTGTGATGAATGAGAGGAAAAGTGGATACTGCTCCCCCTTTTTAGGTCTCGGCGTCAACGCGCGGAAGCGCGTCTCCGCCGAGATCTTTTGTCAGCGACTATGCTTCCCAGGAGACAGTCCCGGCCGCGCGCATCCTTCCAGGCGATTTGTAACTGGAACGCGCGCTGTGGCCAGGCGCTGTCTCCTGGGAAGCACACACGCATGCGCATACACACACACACACAGAAGCGGCCACGCACATACATACAGTCACCCACCCCCCCTCCGCAGACATACACACACACACACACTAGTGCACCCCCCCTCTCCCCCGCCGTCGCACACATGCATACACACACAACGAGAGAACCGAGCCCCCCCCCAGCCATTTGTAAGTTACCAGCTCAATGTTGAGGGACTCCGCTCTCCTTCTGGCGTCGCGAGACGCTTTCACTCCGCCTTCTCTTCCGGTTACGTACGCAGCCCCGCCCCCGTCACAGGCGACTTTGCCTGACTTCCCGTGTGCGCAGCTTCTTTGAATTAATAACTAGCCAGTGACTCTTTAATAAATAAATGGGACGCACGCCTGGGCCCCGGCCGGGCCTCAGAGGCTCGCTTCCCTCTTTATTATTAAATGGTGCAACTGCTGCTCACCCGCGGGGCCCTGGGCTGGCCTCGAGGCTCTTCATATTAAATAGTGAGTCAGGATGCGTGCGCGCGGCGCACATTTGTCTCCGCGCCGGGTGGGGGCGGGGGGGGGGGGTAGGAGGGGGAGGGGCGCTGCTGGTTACTAATACCCTGATTGAATTGTTGGTCATGCGCATTGAGCGCACACAATTAAAAGTGGGCATGAGTTTGAGGTGTGGCATTCCAGGACCCAGCCACGCTTCTACGCCAGAGACTGTCCCACATCCGTCACGGGCCATAATTTAAATTAATTAATGTATTATTCGCCCCTGCCTGACTAGCCTTGCCCTGCCTTCTGCTGCCTGCCCAGCCCACTACAGTTCCCTCGTCCTCTTAATATCGTAAGTGTTTGCTTTATGACTAACAGCCGCGAGGGGTTCAGACATTCTGTAGTGCCTGGAACTTTGTTTCGATTTTATTTTGTTGATCTAAGAAATAGAGCAGTAAATAGGTTTATTTGTATTTCGCATTGGGTGAGGGCTGTTTAACACCCTCCCCCCTCCCCAATTTGACGAATGTTTAAGAAGGTGTAATAGATATTGCGGTTTGTATTTTTATATATTTAAAAAAGGTAGTAATGTGGTGATGCCTGTTTGGAAGATCCGTTGTGTGCGCCGTGTGGGGGGCTTTCGATATTCGCTGGCGGGTGTTTTTTTGGGTACTTTAGCCAAACGGAGGTCTGGAGTGCCAATTAATAGCAAGATACTGTTCGGACTTTGTTGTGGGGATGGTAGCTGCGTCTTGGAACTCGCTTTCAACGAAATTATGTTGTGCTCCTTTACATAAATGCAGTGTTTAGTTGATGCATTACATCCTTGTAAACATGCATGCTGTTTATCCCAGGACAAATAAAATAACAGCATCGCATTTAGCATGCGCGTCCCTCAGGTGACCTTCATAATTCAGGTTGTTGGTTTTAAACAACCAGTAGCAGTTCCTCAATATTATGGTCACCGGGGGACTGGATTCCAGCTTTCACAGCTACCTACCTAAATACTGTCTGCCACCATTGGGCCCGGTGGAAAGCACGTGCCCAGGAATAACATTTTTACAAGGACTTTCCCTCATAAAATCTTCAGTTGAGGGTGTGCTGGAGCCCCTCTTGAAGCTTCCAAGAAAAGGAGGTGTCCCGCTGTCTGACTGCCCTGTGTGGGCCCCCCATTGTGACCAGGTGACTCATTATTTGGAGACCGACTAGCAGATTTGATTCCAGCAGTCTTATTTTTTAGCGAAGAAACGTAGGCCTAGTTCTTCAAATGCATGGCTTTTTATAATCCAGACAGCCCTCTCTCATTCCCACACGGACATCTTCATTTGTTTTGTGAGTGGACATTGCTGAGTCCATAAACCCCAAGCCAGGAATTCCACCCCCCTGGTCACTGTTTCCCTGGGGTGCACGTACATTACCATAATTGCATGTACATTTTTCAGCCATGCACACATCCAATCTCCATTGTTTGGACGCCAAGACCATTGTAGACTATGCAACCGAACCTTCCTCCCACCGCCATGGAGAAAACCGAATAGGGGGCGGGCGGCATTAGTAAGAAAGTGATCTGCCTCAGTCCCCCATTAGATGCTTTGTTGCATGTACGAGGCTGGATTTCAAAAATGAAAAAAATACACAAAAGATGCCTCGGTGTGTGATGTGATATACTGTGCTGGGCGAAGATTTTCTAAATGAGAAATGTCCAGCCCAGTGTACGTGTGCGTATTTGGGTCAGGCACATCAGGTCCTAATGAGAAGAAATAATTTGTTTCGTAATGGAAACTTCCGCCAAATATGCGTGCATTTTGTTTTGTGGTTATCTGTGGGAAATGCGGCGTAGATTTCGAATTAGTGTGCACTTATGACCATAAGTCAGCATTTAAGTCTACGATCCGTGCTCTCCAAGGCAATATGCATTGGGCATTTTCTTTAGTGGGTAAACCTCCCAGCCTGCATAGCACTCCTGTAAATTTATCCTGTCAGGTATAGTGCTAAAAACTGTTAGGCATTGACAAATAAAGGTACATTTATTGGCTAAATAAATGTGGACACAAAAAAAAAATGCCATTTGCAATGCCAATAGCTCTAACTTAACAAAAGCCGAGACCATTGCAGTGCAGAGTAGTGAGTGCAGAGTAGTGAGTGCAGAGTAGTGAGTGCAGAGTAGTGAGTGCAGAGTAGTGAGTGTGCAGACTGCAGAGTAGTGAGTGCAGAGTAGTGACTGCAGAGTAGTGAGTGCAGAGTAGTGAGTGCAGAGTAGTGAGTGTGCAGACTGCAAAGTAGTGAGTGCAGAGTAGTGAGTGCAGAGTAGTGAGTGCAGAGTAGTGAGTGCGCAGAGTAGTGAGTGCGCAGAGTAGTGAGTGCGCAGAGTAGTGAGTGCAGAGTAGTGAGTGTGCAGACTGCAAAGTAGTGAGTGCAGAGTAGTGAGTGCAGAGTAGTGAGTGCAGAGTAGTGAGTGCAGAGTAGTGAGTGTGCAGAGTAGTGAGTGTGCAGAGTAGTGAGTGTACAGAGTAGTGAGTGTGCAGAGTAGTGAGTGTGCAGAGTAGTGAGAGTGCAGAGTGCAGAGTAGTGAGTGCAGAGTGCAGAGTAGTGAGTGCAGAGTGCAGAGTAGTGAGTGCAGAGTAGTGAGTGCAGAGTGGTGAGTGTGCAGAGTAGAGAGTGTGCAGAGTGCAGAGTAGTGAGTGCAGAGTAGTGAGTGCAGAGTAGTGAGTGCAGAGTAGTGAGTGCAGAGTAGTGAGTGCAGAATGCAGAGTAGTGAGTGCAGAATGCAGAGTAGTGAGTGCAGAGTGAGTGTGCAGAGTAGTGAGTGCAGAGTGAGTGTGTGCGCAGAGTGAGTGTGTGCGCAGAGTAGTGAGTGCGCAGAGTAGTGAGTGCAGAGTAGTGAGTGCAGAGTAGTGAGTGCAGAGTAGTGAGTGTGCAGACTGCAAAGTAGTGAGTGCAGAGTAGTGAGTGCAGAGTAGTGAGTGCAGAGTAGTGAGTGCAGAGTAGTGAGTGCAGAGTAGTGAGTGTGCAGAGTAGTGAGTGCAGAGTAGTGAGTGCAGAGTAGTGAGTGTGCAGAGTAGTGAGTGTGCAGAGTAGTGAGTGTGCAGAGTAGTGAGTGTGCAGAGTAGTGAGTGTGCAGAGTAGTGAGTGTGCAGAGTGCAGAGTAGTGAGTGCAGAGTGCAGAGTAGTGAGTGCAGAGTGCAGAGTAGTGAGTGCAGAGTAGTGAGTGCAGAGTAGTGAGTGCAGAGTGGTGAGTGCAGAGTGGTGAGTGGTGAGTGCAGAGTGGTGAGTGCAGAGTGGTGAGTGCAGAGTAGTGAGTGCAGAGTGGTGAGTGTGCAGAGTAGAGAGTGTGCAGAGTAGAGAGTGTGCAGAGTGCAGAGTAGTGAGTGCAGAGTAGTGAGTGCAGAGTAGTGAGTGCAGAGTAGTGAGTGCAGAGTAGTGAGTGCAGAATGCAGAGTAGTGAGTGCAGAATGCAGAGTAGTGAGTGCAGAGTGACTGTGCAGAGTAGTGAGTGCAGAATGCAGAGTAGTGAGTGCAGAGTGAGTGTGCAGAGTAGTGAGTGCAGAGTGAGTGTGCAGAGTAGTGAGTGTGCAGAGTAGTGAGTGCAGAGTAGTGAGTGCAGAGTAGTGAGTGCAGAGTAGTGAGTGCAGAATGCAGAGTAGTGAGTGCAGAGTAGTGAGTGCAGAATGCAGAGTAGTGAGTGCAGAGTGAGTGTGCAGAGCAGTGAGTGCAGGTGCAGAGTGGTGTGTGCTGTTGAGTGCAGAGTGCTGTTATTTATGATTTAAGGGAAAAAAAAGAAATGTCATGAGCAATGCCAATAGCTCTACTTTTAATGATGCCGAGACCATTGCATTGTAAATGCTTGTTTGATAAGTTGGTGAGCTCTGCATACGAGCTGGGGGGGGATGAGATTGATGGCTCTAGCGGGATGGAGTTTGTAGCGGCTGCAGTGTGTCTCCCTGGGATACCCACCATTAAGATGCTGCCTGCAGCAGCGTGTCAGCCCATGCTACTGTAATCGGTAGGGCACAAGTGAATATGGGCAGATCAAGCCCCTGGATGTCTGGATGCAGAACAGTCTCATCTGAAGGTGAATGACTGTCCGGGAAGCTGATGTATTGAGTGAACTAGCTGGTCCCTGTTGGACTGGCTGGGATGCTGTGCATGTTCGGGCACATGTGTGGGGTGGACCTGGATAGTCACAAAGTTAAACTATGTTTGTCCGGAGGGGTGGGGGTTACAGTAGGCAACATGTAGTGGTTACACGCATTATGACAGGGGCTGACCTTAGACTCTTGTTATAGAATGTCAGAGGGTTAGGGAATAGACTAACTGATATAGGCTATTCACCTTCTTAAAGTGACATCAAATCTCCATAACCTGCCTGCTTGCAGTAAACACACTTAGTTGATACAAGTGTTTCATGCCTTGCAAAGAAATGGCGAGGGCAAGTATTCTACTTCTCCTACTCAACATATGCCAAGGGGACACTAATCTAGCTGGCTCCCGGTGTCCGGTTCACCCACATGTATATGGAGACTGATGTGGGTGATTCATTTGCAGTGTTGCAGTGGAACCTGGACGCACGTGACTTGATTATCTTTAACACCTGTGCCCTGAATAATGGCGACTCTGTTTCTTCAAAACATTCAAGACCTGCTATTGCCTGATGTGGATGCAACACTCCTTTAGCTGGGTGACTTGAATTGCATTCCAGAAACTAGCATTCCAGAAACTAGCCTGGACAGGGCGTCCACGGGGCACGGGTACCAAATCTTTAATGACCACTGCGCATAGTGACATGATATGAAACTTGGGGTTTATGGATATTTGGCAGATGATCTACCCAGTGCGAGAAAGCAAAAGACACATAATTGATGGACGGAATGCAGAACAAATCAAAACATTCACCCCCAGTCGAGATCTGGGTTAAATCCATCATTCTTTTGCTCACCGTACCAGATGATCTATCCAGTGCAGCAGGTATATACCTGTTACTCCACCACAGACTGTACATACAGCAGACTGGACAGGATACTGGTGGTGGGATTCCAGCAGCTGGAAGACCTTGAGGTGACCCACTTGATGTGCTTTCTGTCAGACCACTCCCCTGTATGCTGGGCATTGTATTGCGGTGTTTATGTGCCCTAGGCTCGGTCCTGGTGGATGCCAGCTTACATCCTTGGAGGACCCATCCGGGAGAGAAGTGCTCACACAGGCGCTGTCAAATGACATGTCGGTCAACAGGGGTACCATGTCCATTAGGACATTGAGTGGGCGGTATTGAAAGCAGTCTTGAGGGGCCAATTTATGGACTTAACTTGCAGAGTGCATAGACAATTTCGACAGGAACCAGGCAAGGAGGAGGTGGTGGTGGACACGCTGCAGCCTGGAGAGCAGTTGTACCCAGATGCCCGCTGCAGAGACCACGCAGTGGATCAGCCTATAGCAGATATCTGGGATCGACTGGCCAAATATACGCTTAAGCAATACAGGCAGAGGCTGCACAGAGAGGGAATAAGTCAAGTCGGCTGCTGGTTTGAATAGGATAGTGGGCGTCTTTCAGCAGCACTTGCGGGGTGTTTACGTTGAGGATCCTGATATAATCCCAGACCACTATGTGCCGTTCCTGGAGGGCCTGGACCTCCCACACCGCGTGCCCCTGGCTGCCGAGTCCCTCGTTGCCCCTGTTGGACTGGAAGAGCTACTTACAGCACTGATGGTTACCACAAGCTAAGGAACCAGGAGGCGATGGCTTTTTCCCAAGTTCTATCAGGCATTCTTAGCAACGGTCACAAAGGGTCTCCTGGAGGTCCTTTTGAAGGTGTGCGAGCGAGGAGTCCCCAATTAATGAGAAAGGGAGAGATCTGCATGATCCTTTTAATCAGGCGGTGTCGGGCCTGACCCTGCCACTTATAGGCCACTCACCATGATTAATGTCGATGGGAAAGTACTACGCAAGTTACTCACCAACCACCCCGTATGACATGATGATCAGTGTGGGTTTATCGCCGGCCAGCACCCCGGTATGAAACAGATGTCTTGCCCATGTCCTACATGAAGTGGAGAACCAGGATGAAGAGTTGGCGCTGGTCTCCACTGATCTCAAAAAGACCTTCAACGCAGAGATTGAAGCTACCTGCTTGAAGTGCTAAGAGCAATGGGTCCTGGCCCACAATAGCGGGGGTGAGTCCGGTTGCTCTACACTGATCCCAGCGCAAGAGTGTGCTTAGGGTGAAGCTGTTCGGAGGCGAGAAATGTTTAAGAGGAGGGCACAGCAGTGTGGCCTTCTGTTGCTCATCCTGTTAGTGTTTGCAATAGAACCCTTGGAGATCAGGGTGCGTCGTGTTTTCAGACTGAGGCATATGGCTGGGTGACTCTCGCCACATCCTATTGCTCTATGTGAACAAGGCACTTTTCTATATTACCACCCCACATTTAGCGCTGCCCATACTGTTGCAACTCTTAGATGAGTTTGAGGACTTCTCCACTCTCAACCTCAACCGTAATAAGTCCTTGCTCTTTCCACTGGCAGTGCTGGTCCCTATGCTATTATATTGCTGCCTGAACCTGAGTTGGAAACTGGCAAGCTTTCAATATCTTGGGATGCAGGTGGCTCATACTGAGACACAGCAGCTACACTTTAATATAGACAAGGTTGTTGACACCCTATCAAAATCAATGATCTTTTAGGTTCCGTGATTCTGAACCCGTTCAATAAAGGTCGTCGTATCTAGACGATTTTGGTATCAGCGGACCGCAAATGACGAGTGCGGCATGTACGAGTGTTTTCGTCATAATCGATCAATGGAAACACTACGTATTCAGGGATTTCGTTTGAACCTACGGGTTCCATTTTGTGTACGGCAGCCATTTTGTGGTTGCCCTCACATAGGCCGATGACTGCGGCCGAACGAGTCTTTGGGACACGTACACCTTTAGCTGACTTCTGTGTGACCTGAACGAACTGACTCCCTTGCCCCAAGCTGACCTTGTTGAGCCAGTTTCTTGTTAGGCAGCTGGTCAGATAGGGATCAAAGAGCAGGACATTGCTGAGTTTATGGTACATGCACACACCCTTCTATCTTGCTTCTCATCTGTTTCTGTTCCTTCCTTTTTATGGCTTAATTATGGTTTGGGTTGAGGTCCTTTTATTATGGGTTTGTCCGGCCTGTCCGAGCAAGAATGTTGGATTTTGCCTTGTCATTTCAGGTGGGCTGTACAACGGAAAGTGGGCTTGTCGTTATGCGATATGTTTGAAATGTCACCGGGTGATTGGTCCCTTTGTAAATAATTGATGCTAGTCAGCAATGTGATTTTTGGCGTAAAAGACGATGTCTCGCTTTACTAAATTGTGCAGTCTCTAGCGAACCACCCGTGTTGTGCTTCGTAGACCTCTGTTCCTGGTTGCAGCCAATAAGTTTGGTCTTTGACGTCACAGAGAAGTGTCCTGTGTCTCTGTTTGCCAAGGCAGGGGAACTCCAAGACATCGGGCGTTTTCCCTGGCGCCGCTGGGTTTTAAAACCCGGTTCTTCAGTTGGCGCCCAACGTGGGGCGACTTCAGCGGTACCGGTCCAAGCCTGAAGATCGTGAGGAGCTTCGTGTGAAAATTCTGGGGGAAGGCCTGCCACTTCATCGACCCCTGTATGTCGTCGTGGTCCGAAAGTCTTTGCTGCGAGGTTCCCCGCTTTCCGACGGCTACAAAGGACTGCTGCCCTGACTGTCGCCCTGTCTTGGAGCCATTAGACGATTTGTAGAGCGAGACAATAGACGGGTCTTCTGGCGACGTCATCGATATTTCAGTTACGTATGAGTGGAGCGTATCCCAGTCCTTAGTTTTGTTTTGGGTATCCCCTTGGGATCTTTGATGTGGGACTTGCAAGCCTCAAAGCCGAGGGACTTGTGTATTCACGAGGCTATCGTCTTTGATATTCCCTTGAAGTTTGAAGCTAGACTAGTGAGCGAAGATGCCTGGTCTTAGCAGACTTGGAAAGATATTTTGTTGCGGTTGTAATAGGGATTCCCGATTGGAGGACTCGTGTCCGGTGCCTCCGATTGGAACTCCGACCTATGAGCTCTATTTAAAACATGGTGTGGGCCCTAGCACGTATAATGAGGCATGGATTAGATACACTAGGAAGGATGGTGTCCTAAAGTGGCCCCGACTTTTCTACCTGCTTCATCTGCAACTCCTACGCCTGTATTGTTTACTCCTTCTGTTACTGTTCCGACCTTGGTTTCCTCTCATTCTGCCTTGTCTTCTGTCCTTCTGTCAACTTCTCCTTCTGTTCGACAGAGAATGACTGATACTGTTGCTGGTCTCTTTTCTCCTCTCTTTGGGTCGTTAGGTATGACCCCTGTTGCAGAGCGTAAACAATTGCGTAGTCAATTGCCTGGTCCAGATGAGCGTTCAGTATTGGATCATTTAGCGCGTAAATGGGTTACTTACCCTTTGCAGTATAGTTTTGAGTGTGTTATGGATGTTTTTCGTCAATGGGAAGCACCAACGCAGAGATATGTTTTTGGGACAATGTGTGCTTTCCTTCGTGAAGAATGGGAAGATGGTGAATTGGGACGAGCTCCGCCTGAGTTGTTTCGTCTACAGTCTGAGTTTGCGAAGGGAACTATAGGGGGTATTGATGATGAGAAAGCAGTTGCGACGTTGTCGTTAAGGAGTGAGTCTCCTTCTAGGCCGTTGTTTGAGCCTGATTCTTCAGTTAGGAGAAAGGCGCGACAATATCCGATGAGAGAGGTTCCCCAGTTTGGAGAGCAGGAGATGTAGCCGCTAATCCACCTATTCCGCCTCATTTTCAGCGTGTTTGGGTACATGTTCCATGGAAGTGAATTGAAGTATTGGACCTTAAGCAGTCTTTGCCTGATCCACGTAAAAATCCTGCAGGGTACTATAAGGAATTATCACAGACGGCGGATTCATCTATTATGAATTTGGCCGATATAGACATGTTGTTTGGGAATGTTGTTCCACAGCCCATAAGAACGAGCAGCCCCGCTGGACTGGTCCTTACTTAGTGCTTTTGTCTACGCGGTCAGCAGTACGAGTGCGCGGTAAAAAGAACTGGATCCACGGCGTACTTTGTAAGAGGGCCCCTTTGCCTCTGCCGGACGACCGGTGGGTCCAGAAAGGACTTCCTGACTCAGACTGAAACTGTGCCTCGTTTTCTGCCTTTTTGCGATGCCCGTCTGATTGGAACGAACACTGAACGAGAAAGCGACGATCTTCTTCAAGAAGCTGTGCCTCCGTCAAATCGTTTGGACACTTCTGAGCCTGAGCTTTTGTTTCGAGAACAGACATTGCCTGGCAAAGAGCGTTATAATTTGCGACCAAGAGTCGTGAGACAAATAAAATAAATTCTTTCTTTGCTGATTTTTAAGGTTAAGCTCTCCTTCGAGGAACTGTTTTGATTTTTGTTTTTCGAACCACCATCCGGGTTCAGCTGTAAGGTCGCGGTGTCAAGTCTTTGGAGTGCAAGTCGAAGACGTTAGGTTGACGGTTCTGGTTGGTCTAAGGGCGTTCCCTGGACTGACAGACGCATTCCCTAGCGCGGAACACCCTACCGCTGCGAACAGCACGATTAGAGGATGGAGTTTTGAGATGGAGAGACCTGTTGAAAGAATGAGCTTCAAGAGCAAAATCTGTACTGTAATGAGTAGAAAACGTTTTTTAATATTATGTCTGTTTATGTTGTTTAGTTTAATGATGTTTTTAATAGGATATGTGACATTTTCTTTTCAAGTAACGTTTGTACCCACTGCGCAACCTATGCCTCCTCCTACTGTTTCTTCGCATTCTTTTCACCCTCTGCCCGAACATGAATCTGTTAGAAGACTGGAATTCGCTAACAATTCTTTTGTTCAGCTTCTGCACCAACACCAGCTAGTAATGAACACGACTAATTGTTGGGTGTGTGGCCTTATGCCCCATACTACCGATAAAGGTATTCCTTACCTGGTTTTGCCTTTTAGCTACAATGATTCTAAGTGGGCATACAGAACAATGTTCATCTATGCTTGTGAAGTCTATCCCCTACGTTCTGTGAAAGATAGTCCAAAGACTAGTGCTCTAGTCAAGGGTATAGTCGACATGATTAGAGGAATTAGTTCCTATGAGACTATCCCGAGAGATGAGACACAAGCATACATTGGATGGAACGTGACTGGATATGGAGTTAGTCTGAGTGTTAACCAGCGAGCGAAAAGATCCCCTCCGATTTGGATAGTGCCCCATCAGGGTCATTATTGTCTGCAAGGTTATGGCAAGAATCCGAGAGCTCAGTTAGGGAAGAGTGTTTGCACTGAGACGTATGTTTTTGCGTCCCAGACTTCCCCAGCGTTTTTAGCAGCTACGGGTACCTATTTCATCTGTTACGATAGAGCGTACACATGGTTGCCCCCTGATTTTTCGGGCACATGTTTTGTCTCGTTCCTGTTGCCTCCCACGTATACAGCTGCGGCAGATTACCACAAGACGAGAGTTGCTAGAGGTGTCTTCAGTAAGGAAGATACCGCAGGACAAGAATTAGGAGATTTTCTGAAGGGTTTTCTGCCGTTTTGGGGACCTATGGCTAACAGCAGGAACATTCGACAGCTGACGAGAGTGGTTGAGTCCACCATAGTCGAAACTGCCGGTGCCCTTAGTAACTTGATTGCTGATCGCCTTATGACTCTTCAGAACAGAGTTGCGTTAGACGTCATACTTGCAGATAGAGGAGGGGTATGTAAATTGATTCAATCGAGCTGCTGCGTTTTCATTCCAGACAACGCTCCGACAGTTTTACAAGCCATCTCCAAGCTACATAAGATCTCCGAGTCTGTACATGTGGACGAAGGAGATTGGTCGTTGATGGGATGGTTATGGAGATAGTTATCCACATGGGGATGGAAGATTCTGATGGTCATTGGGATGATCTTAACTATCCTTTTCCTGTTCTGTCTTTGTGTACAGTGTGCTCCTGCTATATGTGGCCTTTGTGCTACATCGTGTGTGAGAAAACCTGTCCAGAGAGAGTTGCTAAGTACTAGGATGATGCTACAGCAACATCTAGATGATCTGATGAATATAGACCTGGATTCAGACTGACGTGAGTTTGGATTTATTGCCTATGTAAGGGCAAAAGGAGGGTCTGAGGTTCCGTGATTCTGAACCCGTTCAATAAAGGTCGTCGTATCTAGACGATTTTGGTATCAGCGGACCGCAAATGACGAGTGCGGCATGTACGAGTGTTTTCGTCATAATCGATCAATGGAAACACTACGTATTCAGGGATTTCGTTCAAACCTACGGGTTCCATTTTGTGTACGGCAGCCATTTTGTGGTTGCCCTCACATAGGCCGATGACTGCAGCCGAACGAGTCTTTGGGACACGTACACCTTTGGCTGACTTCTGTGTGACCTGAACGAACTGACTCCCTTGCCCGAATCTGACCTTGTTGAGCCAGTTCCTTGTTAGGCAGCTGGTCAGATAGAGATCAAAGAGCAGGAAATTGCTGAGTTTATGGTACATGCACACACCATTCTATCTTGCTTCTCATCTGTTTCTGTTCCTTCCTTTTTATGGCTTAATTATGGTTTGGGTTGAGGTCCTTTTATTATGGGTTTGTCCGGCCTGTCCGAGCAAGAATGTTGGATTTTGCCTTGTCATTTCTGGTGGGATGGACAACGGAAAGTGGGTTTGTCGTTATGCGATATGTTTGAAATGTCACTGGGTGATTGGTCCGTTTGTAAATAATTGATGCTAGTCAGGAATGTGATTTTTGGCATAAAAGACGATGTCTCGCTTTACTAAATTGTGCAGTCACTAGCGAACCACCCGTGTTGTGCTTCGTAGACCTCTGTTTCTGGTTGCAGCCAATAAATTTGGTCTTTGACGTCACCGAGAAGTGTCCCGTGTTTCTGTTTGCCAAGGCAGGGGAACTCAAAGACATCGGGCGTTTTCCCTGGCGCCGCTGGGTTCTAAAACCCGGTTCTTCATCTTCTGGAACACATTGCTGCTATCACTGATGGGCAGACTGGTCTTCTCCAAAATGGTGTTGTTACCACGATGCCTGTATACATTGCAGAACTCTCTCTGCCCCATACCCCAGAAGGTGAAAAGCAGTTGAATTCTGTACTTGTATCATTATTGTAGGCGGGCCGCCTCAGTAAATTAGCCCTGTCCACGATGACCCAATACAGGAACACGTCCCGGCGAGAACACACCGCGACCAGGTCTCTGTTACACGGAGTCTCTGTCGTCATTTGCTTAGGAGTCGTACCCGACTACGCATCGTGGGGGGTTTTCAACCACTTAACCCACCCAGAAACTCTTGGATTCCTACACTGCAGTCCAAGACCACGCAATCACCCAATACGTTTTGATTACTATTTCGGGACTCCACGCACATTATTTCTTTATACTGTTTTGGAACCAATCTATTGACTCTGCCTCTTCACTAAACCTACGGTCACTGGC
Organism: Lissotriton vulgaris; assembly: GCF_964263255.1. NCBI lineage: Eukaryota > Metazoa > Chordata > Amphibia > Caudata > Salamandridae > Lissotriton > Lissotriton vulgaris. The sequence continues at coordinate 662,414 of NW_028247511.1, read as the reverse complement.
CCAGCTGGGTCGGAAGTATCACCAGCAGTGCGACCTTTTGGTTTAGATACAGCCATTATAGCCCTGAGGATTCGCAAATAGCGATGAAACACGTGTCGGCTGGCTAATCGACATAATAAAGGACTCCTACGGACTATTCTCCCTCTGGAGCATCTGATTGACTTCTGTTGTTTTGTAGCACTGTACTTTAGAGATATTTGCTAACATAATATATGTGTTACTGTTGCTTGAGTGCATTGGGTAAACCCGTAAGCTTTCAATTGGGCAGCTAGTCTACCCTTCACTGAGTGGTTTGGTAGGCTTATCCACTCACCCTTTTGCACCTAACAATTACAGCCCTCTTTTCACACATAGTGCGTTCACTTAGGCTGTGCACCCAGTTGCTCATCTGACCTAAAAGCCCTTTCGAATCCTTCTTGCACGATGACCCAATAGTATGAGGAAGGGGCATTGGAGGTGCCAAGGCTTGATCTATAGTATTACGCCACACATCTGCAACATGCTGCCCAATGGCTGGACAAGAGGGACAATGGGGCCCCTTTTTGGATTGGGAACTGCGAAGAAACCGAGTTCATCAAAAATTGAGTTTTGAAAGAGTGTCTGGGGGACTATCTTATTTCCAGCCTGTAACTGGCCAGAGGAGTTCCGCAATGCTGCTGTTTCCTGAGCAGCAGTGCCTAAATCCACATGGGAGACTACTGCTCCCAGCCTGCAACCGGCCTGCGGAGGGCCGCAACACTGCTGTTTCCAGCACAAGACCACCTAATTCCACAGTCGGAGTACCACGCCAGGGCCAAGGGCGGGCCGTCATTGGCAGGAAGAGACAGGGCAGGGCCACCTTCATTGGCTTTCGATCTCTGGGATCCTTTTGGAATTCTTGGACGACAGCAATGCCACTCTAAGGTAATGTGTGTCGCTGCATCTGCTTCCACAATCCCCAAGCCTAGCTTTTACGCTATAACACTTATTATTTTTTTATTGTATTTTATTTTATTTTTCAAAACACATTGAGCAAATAATGTACCATGTTACATCATGACAGTGGTTAAGTAGATATCTTGTCATCATACGCAATAATACATCATATCAAACATAACCATTTTCTACTAGGTGATTGAATTTCTTAATAGGCTACTACTTGTACCCCCATTTGTGCTCCAACCCTCTGGCCCCCTTTGTCCTAGTACATTATCCCCTCAGAAAGCTCACTCTTCCGATGCCTGGCTAGTTTGCTCACCCTCCAGTCCCCCTGTCTCCTTCCTCACCAAGTATGCCTGATGTGGTGACCAATAATTTTTAGGAGAAGGACTGGCACAGGGTAATAATTTGTTAATACGTCTGCTTCTGTGTTACAATATACCATGTCTGACTGCCATTCCTGTATTGTGGGTGTACGCCCTTTCGCCCACCTTATTGCCACGCGTCGTTTGGCTAGTAACAGCGCCATCGCCACCAGTATTCTATTGCGAGTGTTGATTATCTTGTTGTACAGTGCGAGCATTGGGTCAATCTCAAGTGTGGTCCCTACGACAGCATTTAGCTAGCTAAATACTTTCTCCCAGATTCTGGTGCTCTTCAGGCAGTACCATGCCACATGTATAAAATCAAAAACAACAGTTGATGGACAGAATGCAGAACAATGTCATACATTCACCCCAGTACAGGGATCAGGGTCTAAATCCATTGTGTTTTTGCTCACCATGCCATTCCAGTTTGAACCCAGCCATATGCAAATCAGTCTTGACCCTGTGCCCTATGGGAACAGTCCAGCCCGAACTGCCAAGCCAGGTCCTCCCTGGACTGGAAACAAGCATCCTAGGACCGGTTTCGGGCTTTCAGCCCTCATCAGCCAGGATAGCTTGATTCCAGTGGCATGGAGAGCACGGGAATCACGTCTGAGCATACCCGTCCCACTCGGGGTGACAAATGCAAAAACAGCAGTTGATGGACAGAATGCAGAACAATGTCATACATTCACCCCAGTACATAGCCAGAAACCGGTCCCAGGATGCTTGTTTCCAGTCCAGGGAAGACATGGCTTAGCAGTTCGGGCTGGACTGTTCCCATGAGGCACAGGGTCAGACTGATTGTCATATGGCCTTGTCTGAACTGGGGTGGTGGAGTGAGCTAAAGAATGATGATGGATTAAACCCAGATCAGTTGACTAAGAGTGAGTGTTTGATTTGCTCAAACGCTCCATCCATCATCCCCTTTGGTATCGACATGTATAAAATCTGCAGTGTGTGCGTGACATCGTGCACATTCCTTCGTATCTCTAAGACTGTATCTAAAAGGTTTCTCTGTGGTGTAGTTGTTCTATTTACGTACTTAACTCCTTCCGTGCTGCTCATCCTGAGGCACGGGGCACTGTGCTCATGAGGAGCTGAGCTTGTCATGACACACGCGGGGCTAATTCCTCCGCTGTGCTGAGCGTTCTATAAAAACGGGCATGGTCATGAAGAGCTCAGCTCGTCATGAGCACAGCGCCACCATACAGAGTGATGAGCCGAGCTCGTCACAAGTACTTGGCGCAGCGCCAACCGCGGGGAAATTTGCCCCGTGGCGAAGGTGCTAAAATGGATGAGCCTGTGCTTGCCATTTAGTGCTACGGCACTGGTCATTGAGCACCAGTATTGCCAATGTTTATCATCTAACGCTCTCTCCAAATCTCACTGCGCTTTTGTGATTTTCGGTCTACGCACTTCCTGCACCGATGCCTATATTTTCATTATTAGCCTAGCTAGAGGGAGAAACTGACTGTATTAGCACTGTTAGCCCAGTAATATCTTGTGGTTCCTGCATGTCTTTGCTTAATGTTCCCTTGAAAGAATGCCTAATTCTGAAGTATTGGAACTGTGTTATGGGTTTTTTGCCCTCTGCGACCTTTGACAAAGCTTCCCAGTCCTTTACCACTCCATCTTCGAAGAGGTCCCCCAGTTTTGTGATTCCTAGTGTTTTGAATGCCTTCACAACCCCATTTTCCTGACTTATTCCCAACCAGGCGCACCATTCTACCTCCATATGTAAGGAGTACATTAGGGAGCCCACATAGTATTCTGAAATTCATTTGCAGCCGTGTGTTTTTGAGTTACAGGGAGTCTAGAACTCCATGTCTCCATGCAGGATTGCTAAATAGCGTTCTGAGAAGCGTGTGCAGTGTGGCTGCATCTTTTTCTAGGTATTTATGCAGTAGTATTTCTTTGCCATCCAGCCAATAGAGTGCCGGAGCCCCCTGTGCTGCTCTGTAGTATAATTCCAGATCAGGGGCATTAAGGCCTGCCATGTCGTTGGGTAATAGCAGTGTCTGCCACCGTACCCTGGGGTGTTTACCTGCCCATACCAATCGCAGCAGTAACTATTTGAATTTGTCAAAGAATGCTCATGACAGTGTTATCAGAATGTTTTGGAACAGAAACAAAGATCTAGGGAGTACCACCATCTTCATATTCGCTATCTGCCCCATTAGAGGCGGTGTTAGTGCTGTTAGATTTATCTGCAGCATTTGACACCATCTCCCACCCCATCCTCTTGAATCGCCTAAAGGACATAGGCATCCAGGGAACTGTGTTGAACTGGTTATCATCCTTCTTATTTGACCATAAACAACAGGCCCAAACCCACACTTTCACTTCTCCTGTCAAACCTCTTAATTGGGATGTTCCCCAGGGCTCGGCCCTGAACCCCCTCCTTTTTAATGTTTATCCAACCCCCCTGGCAGAGCTCATCTCTAAAACTGGGATCAAAATAACATCCTACGCTGATAACCAATTATTGTTCACCTTTAGTGATGTCAGCTTCCACCTTTGATCCAGTAAAAGAGTGTCTTAAGAACACTGCCGCCTGAATGGACCGCAACTTTTTAAGACTTATTGCGGATAAGACCGAGGTCTTGTTTTTTAACAAGACCTCGGTGGCCTGATGAATTCGCCAATGCCCCTTCACCGAAGGACTCTGTTAAGAATTTGGACGTTAGATGGGACAAAACTTTATTCATCTCGACACAGGTTCAAATGGTTTCGGCCGCCTGCTTTGGTAAAATCAAAATTATTAGGAAATTCATCAACTATCTGCCTAATGCAACCCGCAAAACCGTGGTCCATGCGCCGATAACCTCCCACAATAATTATGCAAATGGCTTATATCTGGGTCTCCCACTGGGCTTGCTCCGTAGTCCCGCTCCATCACTGCTTCTCTCCTTATCTTCGACAACTTCATTGGCTACTAATTGCCAAGCGAATCGAATTTAAGGTTCTGACATTTGCTTTTCGGGCAGATAAAGGAAGATGGCCGGCCTACCTAAGACGGAGACTTTGACCCTAACAACAATCTAGATCCTTAAGGCCCAACAAACACTTCCTTGCTATCTCTTGGTTTTCAAAAGCTAGATAAGTAGGTAGAGCTTTTGAGGGGTGCGCTACCACATGTTGGAATAAGTTACCCTCCCATTTACGACTGATTCAGTCTGAGAAAGAGTTCCGCAAGTCTCTGAAAACCTGGCTCTTTAGTCGGAATGACTAGCCCTTGCGCATTTCCTTGCCCTGCTCTCTGTCTGCTATAGCGCTGGGACACCCTGCTTGGGGTAGCTATGCGCTTAATAAATGTCTTTATTATTATTATTATTATTATTATTATTATTATTGTTAGAGACAAAGGTAGTGTGATCCATCTTTCGATATGTTCCTCAAATTTCTGTATTGCTTTGCCTTAATTTTCCCGGAGTGCATGCTCCGGATCTGTTTATTTATTTATTTATTTTTTATTTTTTTTTATTTATGCATTTTTATATAGCGCGGACTTTACCCGAGGGCGTCAGAGCGCTTCACATTAGGAACAGAAATGAAACATAATGAGAAACATTACAAAAGAGCAGATTACAAAAGCATACGTTACGTTACATAAGGTAATAGTGACAATTGTGAGCAAACAAAAACATGAGGTAGTAAAAATTGTGAGCAACCAAAAATACATGAGGTAGTAAGGGTAATAATGACAATCGTGAGCAAACAAAATACTTGAGGTAGTAAAAATTGTGAGCAACCAAAAATACATGAGGTAGTAAAGGTAATAGTGACAATTGTGAGCAAACAAAATACTTGAGGTAGTAAAAATTGTGAACAACAAAAAAATACATGAGGTAGTCAAAAGTGCACAAGAGGAAAAGTGACAAGTGTGCAGTTAAAAGAGAAAAAAGAGTATAATTTGAGGTATAATACTGCAATAAGTGCTAGGCACAAGAACAGGCGTTACGTAGGCAAGGTGGCACTTGTGCAAGTATCAAAGGTAAAAACATGTGAGAGGTAGCAACCGTGTGTTCTAAGGGCAAAGTGTTGTGTGCACGTTACAAAAGGGCACCGAACACGAGTACATGGAGAATACTGCAAAAAGGCAGACACTCCCACCACAGGAAAACACTGGGAAGGCACTCCCATGGTCAAGGAAAGTAGAAAATATCAGTAGTGGGAAGTCTTCCTCCGAATAGCAAGAGGACGTGAATTACTTTTGGAGGTGTCTCTGGAGGAGGAGAACTTTGAGGTCCCTTTTGAAGGCCTGGGAGGAGGCGGTGGTCCGGAGCTCAGGCGGAAACGAGTTCCAGATTCTCACTGCGTTGCCTGAAAAGGATTGGGCCATTGTTCTTTCCTTCTTGAAAGTGGGAGGTTCAAGCAGTAGATTCTCGGCATTGCGTCAAGGTCTAGAGCCTCCAGAGAGTTTCAGTTTATTCACCAGGTAGCGGGGAGAGGAGGAGTGCAGGGCTTTGTGGGTGATACAAGCGGTCTTGTAGATAGCTCTAGCCTCAAAGGGAAGCCAGCGGAGGGTGGATAACAACGGTGTGATGTGATCGCTTCTTTTGGCCCCATAGATGAAACGAGCTGCTGAATGGAAGACAGACTTAAGTGGGGACAGGTGAGATTTGGGGAGGCCAGTAAAAAGAGAATTGCAGTAGTCTAGTCTGGAGAGGACCAGCGATTGCACCAGGGTTATAAGGTCCTGCTCCGGGAAGAAGCGACGGATTCCCCAAAGAAGGCGCAGTTGGTAGCGAGCAGATTTTGCAATAGAATTGATGTGGGGAGTTAGATTGAGTTTTTTGTCTAGAATGACACCAAGAGATTTTGCGCTGTCGACAATGATGGGTTTGTTGTTTAGTAGATTCATCTGATCCATCCATGATTGAACTGTGGTGACTAACCTTCTAGTGCGTGCGTGGTAGGATGTAGAGGTTCAGTATTCCGAGTCAGGGTGCCGCTCGCTCAGAGGAGTCTTCAAGTGTAAAGCCTGATCGTGCTACAGGAGTAGCTAAGACCACTTCCAGTTCGTGTTCATTGCCAGCGTGAGGAGTAAACAGGCGCGAGGCCGCAGAGGAGGCGAGAGGCGCGGCCCCGGGACTGCGAGGACCAGCCCACAACATCTACAGCTGTGTCCTCTTCCCGGGAGAGCCGCGCCCCCTCCCAGTGCCCGCCCCCATCAAAGTGCTCTTCACTCCTCGCGGCCCCCGCTCCGCGGGTGCCGCTCGCTCAGAGGAGTCTTCAAGTGTAAAGCCTGATCGTGCTACAGGAGTAGCTAAGACCACTTCCAGTTCGTGTTCATTGCCAGCGTGAGGAGTAAACAGGCGCGAGGCCGCAGAGGAGGCGAGAGGCGCGGCCCCGGGACTGCGAGGACCAGCCCACAACATCTACAGCTGTGTCCTCTTCCCGGGAGTGCCGCGCCCCCTCCCAGTGCCACGCCCCCTTTCCACTAAAGAGAATATAGAAAGCCTAGAGACGCGCATCGCGGGACGCGCGCGGGTCGGAGCCCGGGGATAAGCCCGGGCAAAGGGCGGGCCCTCTGTGGCCCTCAGTGGACCAAAGGAGACGGGACGGGCCACCCCCCTAACAACCGTACCGCTAATACCCCGTCCAAAGGTGTTAAACGGGATCTATCGACGTCGGAAGGCTATACACCCACCGACAGAGGATGACGAAAGTGCCAAAAACTCCAATGGCCACCAGATCAACCACGAGACTGAAACCTGTGAGTACCCCACTGCCAACTATAACTGCTATTGATAAAATGCTGCAAAAAACCATCAGCGTAGTGGCGGACGCTATCCAGGACACAGAGAGACGTCTCTCATTGACCCCAGATATGCGTTTCCCAAACCTCTCCCTACACACCACCAATAACTCATGCATTATGGATGATAGTTCTAACTCACAAGAATCTCTATTGATGCAATCGTTTACAGACCTACCATCCTCGCACATGAAGGATACAACATCAAAACCCGTATTTACGAGTTCAACTACGCTTGCAAATGAGAGCAGCCCCCCAACCTTAAGCAATAGTGGAAATCACATAAATCACCTGCATATATCTTCTCCTGACCCCGAGGTCCAGCTGATAGAGAGCCAGTCACCAGCTAGCAAAATTGCCTTGATGCCTGCACTTGATCAATCAACCCAAAAAAAGAAGTGCGCAAAGAAAAAGCGTAAGACCAAACATCCTATGAAAAACATCCATCATCCTGTAGGCAAGTCTAAGCGATCAATCAAAGACCTATGGCAGAAACTCACCCGGGAGAAACCTGCTGACAACATCTCATCAGGGCCCCTCCATATTCTCCCTCTAGACTTGGTCCAGTCCGGTAATCATAATAACAACCCAGAGACCACCCAGGTCAACGAGCAGACAGGTCACATAATTGAAGCTCCCACATTGAATATGCCATCTCTATCCGATATTGAAATATTGATTAAATCCCTTTTACACCCCATCAATAACCGGATAGTTAACATAGAGAAGGCATTAGGGAAATTTGAAAGAGCACAGAATGAAGTCTCATCTAAAATTCTCACATTGCTCAAAGCTCCTATCACAACTTCAACCTTTGTGCCAGTGAGCACAAATCTCAATATTAGCAACCCGAAACCTAAAAATTCCTATGCTACTAAATCTGTGGCTAGCCCTGCTAACCTGGCTACAACACAGAAACGGGGACCGCCCCCCACAACTATTCCTCCCATAGCTCAACAAGTAATTCAAATCCCAGCTCAGATAGCACCCACAAATAATGTGCAGAATACTTTTGCTCCTGTGGATGCCGATGACAGTGAATGGGCTGCGGAGAGTTCCCCCATAGCCACAACTAGTGTTAATAACGAAACATCCAAACATCTCAGCATCCCATCCAGTAATACCTCTTCTAATGTACCTGGGACAAACCAACTTAAACCCAGGCTACCCAGAACGTCCATACATATAAACCTCCCTCCCGAGTCTAACGCCCACACAATAGTTATGATTGGGGTACCCAAGTTAACTGAAAACATGAGGGAAACCTACACTGAACTAAAGAATAAGGTTATGCAGTGGCTAACCACTCATAGACCACTTCCCTCCCACATAATAGGGACAATCTCTCAAGTTAGGAGAGTAGATTGGGTGGGTACAAGATATAAATCAACTGAGGGAGATTGTATTGTTATTAACTTTAAAGAAAGGGGAGCTGCTAAATTTATTGCCAACTGGAGGAGCTCCTCTACAAGCAGCCTGATCCGTACAATGGGATTAAGTTATTTCTATCCACGCAACCCTGATGGCCGTAGATATAACACCAAACGTCCCAATGGTTATGATGGGCCCCCGGCGGTAGATACCTACTCCCAAACATGGGCCCCTGCCTTAGACCCCAATCAGGGGAGCACCAGAGATCTAGAAGCACAACGCTATGCTCACTCTTGGGAAGGTAGAACTTATAACTATCCAACACATCCCTTGTATGAGAATCCAGAACATGTCTACCAACCATACACAAGACCGCATTTAACCCATAATTTATTCCAGATCCCAATCTCTAATAGATATGACGCCCTATATAACTATGGCAATGACTACCTTGATGAGGTAGATTGACTGGTGTTTGTTTCACCCCCCAGTCTCTTAAGTAACCAGGTAAAACCCGTTGTTCTGCACAATATAATAAAATCTGTCGTCAGTGAAAACACTTACGCCACCCCTAGTGCTCACGTAGATATCTCTAACATAGAGACGACAACATCTAGTCCTGAAAGTTTATCTCCTAAAGGTACACCTGCCGCTCTCCTTGCTGATACAGGCCCCCCTCATCTTAATATACACCCTATCCACTTAGATAGTGATAGATGCTCCCAGACAGATACAGTGAAAAGGCATGGTGAGTCGCACCTGCCCTTACCATTATATATGACCGTTGTGACAGGGAATCCCCACAATAATCCTAGCTCCACTAAAATCTTATCATGGAACATTGCAGGTTTGGCCGCAAAAATCAAAGATCACTCTTGGATAGCCTTTGTTAAAAATTATACCATACTGTGCTTCCAGGAAACCTGGCTTACTGACAACAATGTTTTTTTTTTTTTTTTCAAAACCGTGTTTATTAAGAGTTCAATCAAGATTCAGGACAGCCCTCCACAGTCAGGAGGAGACTGTCAGCAACACAGACAGAGAAAGGCATAGTAGTGAACTCAGAGTTTTATGGAAACAAAAGGGGCACGCCCCTAAACCCCCCAGCCCACCCATCCCCAACAGCATCCCCCAACACCCCTTCCGACCACCCACCCCTTATCCCACCCTAACCCAGTGCACGTGATCGCTAGTCAGCAACAGGAGACGGAAGCAATGTCAGAGTTGGCTAATAGCCTAGGGCCCGGGGTCCACATCAAGGGCCAGCACATCATCAATGTCAGCTGGGGGATCGAGGTCCAGACCCCTGTAGTCTGCCCACCGCTTCCAGATCTTATAGTGTTTCCGGGGGCACCCCCTGGCCTCAAACACGGGTAATTCTAAACCCATCAGATAGTCTAAACCTGCCTTCCACGCACTCAGGGGGGGGGCACGTTCGCACTTCCATGCTTGGGCCAGGTCACGCTTAGCCACCACTAGTCCCAACAGCAGTAGGTGGCGCTTGTAAATGTTACCCCCAACATTTTCCAGAATATGAAGGAGACCCAGCCTAGGGGTACGGGGAACATCCCACCCCAGCACTTCCGACAGGCAGTCCCACACACCCGCCCAGAATCGGGTCAGCCTCTCACAGGACCACACGGTATGGAAAAGTGTCCCCCTCTCAGCACCACACCTCAGACATTCAGGGGCAGCTATGAGGCCCGCACGCCACAGCCGCTCCCTAGTATAATAGGCCCTATGGAGGTATTTAAATTGAATGAACCGAAGACGGACGGCTATAGCTGCACTCCGAGGGGATTCGAGGGCCTCCCGCCAATCGTCATCATCCAAGGGGCCAACATCACTCTCCCAGGAGGCCTTCAAAGTCGAAAGGGAGGGGGAGCAGTGGACGACCAGGGAGCGGTATATCTGAGAGACTTTCTTGTCGCCCAGGTCGCCCATAAACAATTTAGCCTCAATAGGACTAAAGTCGGGGAGCTGTTCCAACCCCACTAGACTGGGGCCAAGGGCATGTCGGAACTGAAGATAGCGAAAGAATTGGGACCTGGACAAATTATACTCGGAGCTAAGGTCCTGAAAGGACTTAAGCGTGGTTCCGTTGAGAACATTACCGAGGGACGAAATCCCGATCGCGTCCCAGCCGCCGAACCCGGACAAGGAGGCCAGCTCCGGTAGTAGACCGTTATGCCACAGCGGCGTCTCGGCCGTCAGCCTGCCCCACCACCCCATGCGGCGCAGAGCCTGCCGCCAGATCGCGAAAACCACCTGGGTGACCCTTGGCAAGGCCCTCCTCCGCCTGGCCGAGTACAGCAGAGTGTGGAGAGTGGCACCGCCCATCAAGGAGTGTTCCAGTGCATAGGCCGGATCGCTACGATCCCCATACCACCACTCGTTGAGCACTAGAAGGTGGGAGGCCTGGTAATACGATAGCAGGTCCGCGGACGCCAAGCCGCCACAGTAGGTAGAGAGGAAGCAGGTGCGCAGTGCCACCCTAGAGGCACCCCCGGCCCACAGAAATCTGCCCAGCACCGAGTTGACACCACGGAACCACTGCGGGTCTATTGTATACGGGTGATTCTGTAGTTGGTAGAGGAGCCGAGGCAGGGCCACCATTTTGAAAATAGCCGACCGGCCATAGATATTGAGGGGCATACGCGTCCAGGTCTTAACGTCAACCTGGACCCTGTCCCACACCGGCTGGATGTTACGATCCCATGCCACAGCAGGCGAGGCCGAGAGGTGAACGCCCAGGTACTTCATGCCGTCGACCGCCACCTGAAGAGACGCAGCCCACTGGCAACTCACCGAGGCACCCCCCAGAATCCACAGGGTTGACTTGCGAGGGTTAAGAAAGAGCCCCGACGTCTGGCCGAACTCCCGCATTATGTCGAGAACACGAGGTCCTGTACGGTGTAAATCGGTCATGAAGAAGAGCACGTCGTCCGCATATAGGGCAATGCGGTCCGAGTGGCCCGACCCCCACACAAAGCCCCGATAGAGCGCGTCCTGGCGCACTCGGGCGGCCATAGGTTCCATGGCCAGCGCGAAGAGGTACGGGGAGAGGGGGCACCCCTGACGAGTGCCCCTGGCCACGGGGAATCGCGCGGAAATCGCCCCAGAGACGCGCACAGAAGCGGTGATATCGGTATAGAGTAGCTTTACATAGGAGACGAAAACCGGACCCAGGTTCAGTAGTGGCAGGAGGGTAAGGAGGTAGGCCCAGCTGACCGAGTCAAAGGCACTATCTATGTCAGCCAACAACAGCGCCGCCTGGTCCCCAGTCGTCCCGATCGCGTCAATCGCCGCCTGCGCCCGCCGAATGTTGTGTCGTGTCGCCCGGTGCGGCATGAATCCCGCCTGATCCGGGTGGACAAGGGCCGATATGTGGGGAAGCAGGCGATTCGCAAGCGCCTTGGCCAGGAGTTTGGCTTCAAAATTAATAAGGGAGATGGGTCGGTAGGACTCGTGGCGCTCGGGGGGTCTGCCCGGCTTTTGAAACACCACAATCTCGGCGTGACGCCAGTCCGGGGGGAGGCTACCCCGCTCCCGAGCCAGTTCCAGTGCCCGCCTGTAATGCGGCCCAAGCTGCAGGTGGAATGTCCGGTAAAATTCACTGGGGAACCCACTAGGCCCAGGTGCTTTACCCGTATTGAGTTGACCCAGCGCGTCACCCAATTCCTCAGCTGTCAGGGGGAGATCCAGGGCATCGCGGACCTCGTCAGGTACCGCTTGCGGGCGAACCGCCGCGAGGTAAGCCTCAATGCCATCGGGGGAGAGGCTCTCACGGGGGGCATACTGACGCTCGTAGTAGCGCGCGAAGCTCGCAGCAAGGATCGAAGGGTCTGTTATTGCCACCCCCGCGCCGTCGACCAGCCCCGGTAAAGTGATCGGCTGAAAAGTCTGCTGACACAACCGGTGGAGCATGGTGCAGGACTTGTCGCCCCACTGGTACACCCTACTACGCGTAGCCAGCCACGCCTGGCGGGCCTCATCCAACAAGACCGAGGAGTAAGACTGTTGTGCTTGTAACAGCAGCCGCAACGTCATATCATCGGCCGCCTCCCTGTGTCGTGCCTCCCGCCTTTCCACACTCTCCGCCGCAGTGGCAATACTTTCTTGTCGGGTCCGGCGAGCAGAAGCGCACCAGGCAATATCGACAGCCCTCATGGCGGGTTTCATGGCTTCCCACACTGTCACTGCATCAACCTCATCCGTCAGATTGTCCCGCCAATAGTGGGCGATCGCACTGCGCAGATGCCGAGAATAGCCCGGTTGCTGCAGGTGCCATGTAGACATCCGCCACCTGAATGGTTGGCGCGCCTTGCAAAGGTCAATTTGAACCGCCACAGGGGAGTGGTCGGACAGCCCGCGAGGCCGGATCGCCGCCCCCTTTACTCTATCAAGGAAAGTCCCCGGTACAAATACACAGTCTAAGCGTGAAAGGGAGCCATGCACAGCAGACACATAGGTGTATTCTCGTCTCTCAGCATGAAGGTGTCTCCACACATCCACCCATCCAAGGCCATCAATCATTGCACTCAGCTTCGTAGGCGAGGCCGCAGCCGCGACCCCCTGCCTCCTCTGCCTGTCCAGAGCCACATCCAACACATCGTTCCAGTCGCCACCAATTACCGCCAGAGAACGGGGAAGTTCGGCCCACAGGGTAAACAGTCGCTCCGCAAGGGCCCACTGCAGCGGGGGAGGGGCATACACACTACCAAGGATTACGGGCTCCACACCAATCTTTCCTTGCACAAACACAAACCGGCCCTGCGGATCGAGCCACTGACGCTCATGGGTGTAAGCTAGTCGTTTATGAACCAGGATGGCCACCCCCCTCGAGCCCCTGGCAAACCCTGCATGAAACACCTGGTGGAAGCCAAACCTCTGTAGGCTCAGAGCCTTCGTACCCAGCATGTGTGTTTCCTGGAGGAGGAGCACGTCAGCCAGGTCCCTTTTTGCCCAGCGGAGCACAGCCCCCCGTTTGATCTTGTCCAGGAGCCCCCGGACATTCCAACTCAGTACACGCATGAGAGCAGTAGATGGCACAAGTCGTGGGGCGTCAGCCATTGTCCCAATGGGTCCGTGTCCACAATCCCCGCAACCCAACCCAAACCCCCAGCCCACCAGCCGCCGACAGCATACGAAACACGTGCATCCCACAGAACACATTCCCAACCCCCGCTACCCCACTGGTCCCAACCCGACCCCCCAACAACCAAACACCCCAGAACCCCCCTCCCCCACCCCAATACCTCAATAAACAATGAAGCATCTGTCGCGGTATACGGTACTTCAGAACCAAAACACAGCGTCTAAAGCCAGTCATACCAATGGATCCCAACTAGACCCCCCTTAAAACCAACCAGGCACACTCCCAGAACCACCCCCCAACCCCATCCGGAGGAGGCAGCCCATAAAGTGCACCCCGAACCCACTCCAGGGAAACAGCAACATCAGTAGTAAGGCACCACAAACCAAGGGGTGTCGGACCGCAAGCGTCCACACCCCCACCAGGAAAGGAGTCAATACTGCACCAGTCAACGGCTGCTCCATCGGCCAGAGTTCAGCAGCCACGGGGTAGGGACATCGACGAGAGGCCGCCAGTAGGTAGCCCCGGCCTGCGACAATCCTGAGTCTTCGCCAGGCTATTCTGTGTCAGGTTGTGTGTCCCCCAGCAAGGGATCCCGGGACAGGGACCTCCGTCGGGAGCGGGTTTTGCGATGGCGTTTCCCCTTGGCAGGCGGGTCGCTCCGGTCCGGCGAGGAGCCACGTGGCGACCCGGAGTGCAACCCCGGCTGGACGTGCGGGCGAATCCTGACAGTTTCATCAGTCCAATTGAAGACGGCCTCTGGTGTATCGAAGAAGAGAGTCTTTGAGTTGAAGACCACCCGGAGGCGAGCCGGGTATAGCAGCGAATACTGGATCTTGAGACCTCGCAACTTGGCCTTTGCCTCCAGAAAGGAATGCCTCTGCTGGTGAACCAGTTTGGTGTAATCAGGGAATATCATAATCTTGTGGTTGTCATAGAGCAGCGTGTCCTTGAGCCGCGCTTCCCGGAGAATAACATCCCTGTCGTGAAAGTTAAGGAGCCTTGCGATGATCGGGCGAGGTCGCTCCCCAACCGGCGGTTTCTGCGTCAAGGTGCGATGCGCGCGCTCCACCACAAAGCAGCTCGACAGGGCGTCCGGGGGCAGCCAGCTCTCCAGCCACCGAGACAGGAAGACATCCATGGGCCCTTTCTCACAGTCCTCCGGAAAGCCAACAAAGCGCAGGTTGTTCCGTCGCGCCCGCCCCTCGGCATCTTCCACCCGCAGTGCCAGGCCTCGTTGAGTCTGTTCCATGTCGGCAATCTTCTTCTTAAGGACGCCAACATCACCCTCTACTGTCGTGACCCTGGTCTCCGTCTCCGTTATGCGAGCGACCGCGTTGCGGAGGTCCTGGCGCAGAAGCATCACATCGGCTCCCACCGCTCCGATTTTCGCATCTAACATATCACGGGACTGGTTGATGGCCGTCAGCAGCGCCGCGTTGTCCGGTCCAGCACTCTGGCCCCCACCAGCCGCTCCAGCACTTCCACCGGGGCCGGTAAATTTGTCGATTGGCCCAGTCTTTGTGGCGGCCGTGCCCCTGGTCATGGCGGCGGCGGCAAAGGCGATCTACCAGTGGCACGCACCTGTAGGGGGGTCGCACCGCTCGAGGGTCCCCCACTCAGGCCCCAGCCGGGGCGGCCGAAGCACACCAGTCCACTCAGGATCTCGCCGTCGCCGAGCCGTCGGTCACAGGGAGGGACTCAGGTCGTGCAGCCCCGCCAGATCCCAGCGCATGGAAGCCTCTCCCCAGGTGTCCGACTCCTCCGATCTATGCCAGTGGAACCAGCGAGCCCCAATGTACGCAGGGGCACAATGTCCTGCACCTGCTCCTGCGCAGTTCGGCGGTCCCCACAGCGGGCCGGCGCCCGGGCCACACCGGTCTCACCGGCACCCCCGGCTCGTCACGAGCACTGGCCGCCCCCGCCCGACTCGCCTCGGTCCACGAGGGCGGAGGGTGCAGCGCGCACCGACGGCCCGGCACCGCGGTTGGCCGCAGTGAAGAGCGCCGTGCCCGCCGGCAGCAGAATGCGCCAAAGGATGCAGGGCGCTGCAGGCGCCAACAGCGGAGGGTCCCAGGATCAAAGGGTCCACGATGTGCGGGGGCCGCCAAACTCGAGGCCCCGGCTCCGCCGAGGTCAGGAAGGCCGCAGCTCCACCAAGGCTCCCACAGAGGCACGGGCCCCCACCGCTGGCAATGTGGGGAGAGATAGGGCACTCCTCGATGGCCCGCTGGTAGTGGGTAGCCCTGGAGCGCCGTCCGGGAGCGGCGCCGTCTGCCCCGGGTCTGGCCCGGGCACGCCAAAATTGAGGCCCCGGCCTGTCCGACGGGCACCAGGCCGCTCGCTTCACCCACTCGCCTCTTCGCGCCAGATGGTCTCCGCGCTTCGTGTCGGGCACCGGACGGCTCCCAGCGACGTCCGCTCGGGTCTCCTCGGTCGTGGTACACTCCGTAGGGTTCAGGGACCAGGATAACGCCAGGATAAGTGTCGGGCCGGCGGGAGCTCTAGCAAGCCACGTCCGCCATGATCGCCCGCTAAGCCACGCCCCGACAACAATGTTTTTATTGAAGGATTTCAAAGCTTTTTTGTTCCCGGTCTTCCCTCACCCAGTGGAAGGGCAAAGGGGGGGCTGGCAATATTTATTAGCCTTTCTTTGGTGATACAGATAAAAAATAAACACCAGGACAACACTAATATACAGATCCTGGAGCTTAGAAAAGGCAAAAATGTACTAACCCTGGTGAACTTCTATAATGCTGTATCGCCATCAGGGGAATGTAACATCATCAAACTTCATGAGCACCTTCAGGACAATCTGGCAGCTCTACCACGGAATAAAATAATTGTAGGTGATTTTAACGTACATATCTGTGGTCACCCGACATCGGCATCTCTGGGCTCTCTGGGATGCGGTAAGAGGTCAGGCCTTCATTTCGTGCATTGTTCACGAGGCTCTAATATGAACAATCTAATAGACGGCCTGGATTTGAGAATTGCGATGACCCTGAAAGAGGATTCCTTTATCTATGAAACCCCTACCTACAAAGGTTCAGAACAAGGCTCCTTTATCGACCACATATTGCTATCCGTTGATATGGCAATCTCAGCTTCAAATTTTAATATCCATGAAAGTATCCATAGTGACCACAACCCGATCTCTGTGGAAGTTAAAAGTGGACTGTTTGAACTCAGCAAAAACCGTAAAGACCCGGGTGTTTTAAAATTAATTAATGGCAACCGACGACTAAAGTGGTCTTCAATAAACAGTGAAGCTTTACTCGAATCAGTTAAAACAAGTTGTGCTCAAGAACTTACCCTCTGCTCCACTGATATTACTCCCCCGGACCTTATACTATCTGCCTTTGCTGCACTGACTAATAGAGTAGATCAACTACTCTCAGTACCATTGAAGGGCCAAGTCAACCAACAGCCACGATGGTTTGATCATACCTGCTCAAAAGCCAGCCGACAACTAAAAATGGCTCTCAAGATCAAACCTAGGGATCCCACATTAATCAAAATATTACGCTCTGATTACAAGTCCGCTTTGGCTTCACGCAAAAAAGCAATAAAGGCGAACATTTGGGAATCCTTACTTGATCCATCCATACTGGGCAACAGCTCCAAGTTCTGGAGTCTGATTAATAAACCAATGTTTGACGATCCGAACGCTGCCTCCATTGGAACCTGTATACCTGAAAGTGAGTGGGTCTCTCACTTTAGTGCAATCTTTAAAAGCAACGATACACTGCATACGCAAGTTCCAATTTTTCCTGAAGAAACCCCGTTGCTATTCACAGACAAAGAAGTGGAAAGGGGGATTCGCTGTCTAACTAGTAACAAGGCCCCGGGCCCAGATGGCCTCCCCCCAGACTTATTTAAATCCAACGTCTCCTTTTGGGCTCCAATCCTCACGGCAGTGGTTAATGCTGGAGCTGCTACCAGGGCCCCCAAGTCCTGGGGAGCCTCAACTATTGTCCCCGTGTATAAAAAAGGAGATAGAAGCAACGCAGCTTGCTATAGGCCAATTTCATTGATTAATTCTGTCGCCAAGGTTGTTGGTGGGATCATCCTGAATAGGTTATCCACTTGGGCCAAAAATAACGTTATGTCACCAGTGCAATATGGCTTTAGACCAGGACATTCTACAATTTCACAATGCCTGAATCTATACCTAATCAGCGGCAAATACACTCTGGCCAGAAACGGTATGCTTAATATGGCCTTTATGGACCTCTCATCGGCGTTCGATTGTGTCGACAGAAATAAACTTTGGGATGTCTTGCTGAAAATGGGGGTTGAAAAAAACCTAATCAATTTCCTGGCTGATCTTCACAGCGATACACAAGCGAACGTGCGATACACCAAAGACCTCAAAGTGACCAAAGACTTTAAAATAAATCGGGGGGTCAGACAGGGTTGTATTTTGGCGCCATTTCTTTTTAATTTATACATTAATGATTTAGAGGAGCATCTTTTAAGAACAAACACTGACTACCCTTACATAGGTAAAAGGGGCGTCCCCGTCCTTCTTTATGCTGACGACGCTGTCCTTATTTCAAGAACTGCACTTGGCCTTCAAACTTTACTGGACTCTTTTTTTCACTTTATGAACTCACGAGGCCTGAGTATTAACAATGCCAAGTCATACATCATGAAGGTAGGTCATGGGTCCAAGAAGACTTATCCTTTATCCGTCAACGGGGAAAAAATACCCTATACAACAACCTTTTCCTACCTCGGTGTACTGTTCGACAGTAAACTTACATGGGGACCAGCACTAAAGAAAAAGAAAGGAGACCTAATAAGGACCAACGCGGCAATAATTGACTTTGCTCGCAAGATGGGTAACACGCCTGTGGTCGCGATAATGAAATTATATCATGCCAAAAGCACATCTGTTGCCTGCTATGGGAGCGACCTCTGGGGGTTCTTACCAGTGCCTGATTTAACTACTACAGAAAATAACTTCTTAAAACAAATGTTATGCTTACCGAAGAGTACGGCCAACTTCTCCACCCATGAGGAACTGGGCACGCCATTCTTAGAGGATAAAATCGCAGTAAACCCCCTCTTGTGTTGGCTAAACTGCTGGATGAATAAGGAAATACCTTTCACCCAGAATATCTTATCTGAAGCACTCACATGGGACGGGAAGCTAAAGATACCCTGGATAAAGTACATCCGAGACTGCCTTCAGGATATGGGCAGGTTGGACCTCTTCTTAACACCACAGATAGTAACAAAATACGACGTAACTTCTGTAAAGACTACTTTTCTAATGACCCATCAGATGACGAGGGAAGAGACTGAACTGAAGAAGGGCAGTGTATCGAGTCACACTTTATCCAAAACATGTATCCAAATAGAACCGTATTTATCCTGGGCCACCTCCAGATATGAGCGGTTTTTATTGACCAGATTTCGTTTTGACCTTTTCCATCTGATGCTAGCCGTGCCCAGTGGTGCCCATAGGGGACAAGTGCTGCCAGCTTGCGGCTGCGACAATAAGTCTCCGCAAGATCTGGCGCACTTTTTATTTATATGCTCCTACTACATCTTACCTCGAAAAATGTTTTTAAAACCTCTTCTTAAGAAATTGAATTTTGTTCAAATAAGGCCAGCACTAATTTATCTCAAAATGTTGCATTGTGAAAGCACTTTATACATAGTCAATTTTTTAAAGACAGCCCTGAGATTTAGGAAAAGTATGGAAGGCTAATAAGTTTCCTGATGATTTGTACCGCTGCTCCCGCATGAGACGTGATAGGCTATATTGTGACCCACTGTTCTTTTTTACTTAATGTTTCTAGTGATGAACTGTTTATATATGTGTTATCTTTTTTCTCTGTACTTTTATGACTGATTTTTCTTTCAGTCGAATAAAGAAATTTTGAATTGAATTGAATTGATTGAACCGGGGGAGGAGAGAGTGAGGAGGAGAAGAGGAGGAATTCAGTTTTGGAGGGATTCAGAATTAATTGATGAGATGACATCCAGTTTTGAATGGAGTCAAGAGTAGATCTTAGGATGGAGAGATCATGAGTGGAGGCAACCTTGAGGTAGAGTTGAGTGTCATCTGCATAGAGATGATAGTGAATCCCGGATTTGCTTAGGAGGTTTCCCAGTGGTTCTAAGTAGAGATTAAACAGTGTGGGTGCAAGTATAGAGCCTTGGGGAACACCTTGACCCACCGCCACAGGAGAAGAAAGACTGTTCGCTATTTTGATCATTTGAGATCTGTCAGAGAGGAAGGATGCAAACCATTTAAGCACGGTGCCCTCCATGCCCATTCTCTGTTGAAGAATATTGAGGAGGGTGTTGTGATTAACAGTGTCGAAGGCTGCGGAGAGGTCAAGGAGAATTAGCAGACAGGACCCCCCTGAGTCGTGTATCCTCAGCGCATCATCAACCACTTGCAGTAGGGCTGTTTCAGTGCTGCAGTTTTGGATGAAGCCGGACTGACAATTGTCAAGAAGATCATTGTCCTTGATATGACGAGAGAGTTGTTTGGCTACACATCTTTCCGTTATCTTTGCAAGAAAGGGAAGGTTAGTGATGGGGCGGAAGTTGTTGAGGTCATTCGCATCAGCAGTGGGCTTTTTCAGCAGAGGGGTGACCTGCCCAGTTTTGAAGGGGACAGGAAGGGAGCCTTGCCAGAGGGAGAGGTTGATCAGAGTGGTCCAATAGGAGAGGGAATGGGTATAGAAGTCAAAGGCAATGGCACTGGGGATAGGGTCAAGCGAATCGTTGGAGGGCTTTGTTTCGCGTATGCATTTGAGAAGGGCATCTTCAGATATGGGGTCAAAGCTCTGCCAAATGGCTAAGGATTTGCGCTCCTCTGGAGGTGTAGGATGAGCAACCCGACCTACAAGTGATTTCACCTTTCCATCGAAGAAAGTAGCGAAATCCGCTGCTCTCTTTGTAGAATCCTCCACCTTGGAGGTTGGGGGAGAGCAGCTCGGAGTCTTGATGAGATCGAATAGTTTTTTGGGTCTATTTTTGGCGGAATCAAGGAGGGTTTTGAAGTGCGTCGCTTTCTCAAGGAAGATGTGCTTGTGGTATTTGGATCTTGCTGTGCGAAGCAAGGCTAAATTGTCAGTGGAAGGCAATTGCCTCCATTGCTTCTCCAGGAATCTTAGCTGCTTCCTTTCCTCATAAAGGGATTTGTTGAACCAAGGTGCTGAGGGAGTGGGCCTTATCCTTTTGCTTTTGAGTGGAGCGACGTTATTAATTTCAGCTTCAAGAACTGTGAGGCATTGGGAGGTGAGATCGTCAACAGCTATGTTCGGGTCTAGCCTTGGAAGTGAAAGCAAAGCTGATTCACAGAGGGGACCGACATCAATGTTTTTGGCATCACGGAACCAGGAGATGGCCCTCTTGGGTTGGCCAAGAGTTATAGAGTGTGAAAGTTGAAGAGATAATGGGATGAGGTGGTGGTCAGACCAGTCTACATGAATAGGGGTAGTAGTAGAAAGCATGCCTGCTTTAGAAATAACAAGGTCCAGGATTGCGCCCTTAGAGTGGGTTGGTTCAGTGCAGTGTTGGATAAGATCATTTGCCGAGAG
Source organism: Lissotriton vulgaris (assembly GCF_964263255.1). Classification (NCBI taxonomy): domain Eukaryota; kingdom Metazoa; phylum Chordata; class Amphibia; order Caudata; family Salamandridae; genus Lissotriton; species Lissotriton vulgaris. The sequence goes on along the minus strand of NW_028247511.1, from coordinate 641,333 downwards.
GAAGGTGGCCAGTGAGTTCGCAGAGGAGTCTTGCGGTGCGCCCCAGTGGAGATTGAGGTCACCTACGATGGTCTGATTGTCACTTTGAGAGTATTGGTCGCTGATGAAGTCTTTGAGATCTTCTATAAACGAAGAGCTACTGCTACGAGGCGGGCGGTAAATGATATGGAATCTGAGCGGTGAACGTTGCTGCAATTGAAGCTCAAGAGAAAGGCATTCAAAGGTGTGGGAGGAGCTGCTAGGAGACGCCTTAAGTTGGAGGGCGTTTCTGAAGATGACTGCAACACCTCCCCCCGTGTTTTCAGTTCTGTCATTCCTAAATATGGAATAACCTGTGGGTAATAGGAGATCAAATATAGAGTGCGAGGTATCTTTGAACCAGGTCTCTGTGAGGAAGAGCATGTCAAGTTTGTGAAAGGTGATGGTGTCGGAGATTTCAAGTTTGTGTTTTACTGCAGATCTGCAGTTGTGAAGCATACAGCGCAGCTCTGTCAAGACTGTTTTGGTGACGGGGGCACTTGGGCTCTGAAGGGTGATCGGGATATTGTACATTTGCGGAGGTGCTCGGGAGGGTTTAGGTGGACGCTTTGTTCTGACAGAGGTGATTGTCGGAATAGTGTAGACAGTGGGGTTGCTAGGGTATGCCTGTTGAAGAAGGGTGGCGCTCAAAGGCTTGTGTGAGTTAACGACGCTTGCAGACGAAGGGTTGAGCTTGGCTGTTTTGGGGTGAGGGGGCGAGGTGCATCTCTGGGGAAGTTGGGGGGGGGTAGAGATGCATGGAGGGGTGGGGATCTTAGAGCATAAAAGTGAAATGGCAGCTGTCAGCTGAGAGATGGAGGTGATCAGAGAGCCTAACGTATTTTCCAGTGAGAAAGAGGCAGAGCAATGAAGGAAGGGTGGCTCGATTGAAATAAGGGGGGGTGGAATTGGTGGTGGACGGCAGGGAGAGGTGAGGGGACAGGGGGTGTGTTGGGGGGTGGGGTTCACAGGTGGGGAAAGGTGGAGGTTGGGAGCGGGGGTAAATGGACAGAGTGTGTACTTGTATGCTGCGGTAGCTAACCAGTTCTTCTGACCAGCGGAGGGGGTACTCCGGTACTATCTGTGTTGTACTGGGGGAGAGTGGGTTTGAAGACAGTCCCGCAGTCACCTTGGAAGCTGTGCCGGCCATGGGAGAAGACTGAGCTGACTGGAAGTGTACTCTGCCCACTGACTCTGACACGGGACTGCTGTGGGTCAGGATGGCGCCCGCCTGGAATGCTGGTGAGGACGACTGGGAAAGAACGCTACGGAATCACTGTGGCCCACCTTCGTCTGCACGGACTCAGCCTCCCCTTTCCGGTCAGGGCGCGACCTTCGTAGCGACTGGCGCAAGACCCCCCCGCCCCCACACAGACCGAGGCTGCAGCCGACCCGACCTACGCTGTGGCAGAAACGAGAACCGTCAACCCCTTGAGTGTCGGCAGACGAGGCCGGGCATTGCGAGAGCTGGCGCCTGCTGACCTGGTGCGAGGTAGGGGGTTAACTACTACGGTGCAGATCTCCCCCGCACCACTGCTGGGTTGGCGCAGTCCATCGAGAGCACCTCGCGCCCGGTATCCGTGTCTACAGAGCAGGCGGGGGCCCCAGTATGTACCTGCGTCTGCCCCAAGCGAGTCAGGCTCTCCCGACGGCTGCGCGACCATCCTCCCCGTGTCGCATCGCAGATCGACGGTTTCTGGGGTCGGACGGACTGTGGGAAACGCCACTTGGTTCAGTGGAGAAAGCCGCTGATAAGCCCCGCCCCAGTTCGGCCCACAACAACGCTGAGAGCGCGGAGATATCTGATATCTCTCTCTCCTTTTATTGATAGTCTGGAATCGGAGGGGAAACAGAACCACTGCCACACAGCACAGGTCCAGCAAAAGGCGTCCTTGACCTAGCCTACGCATTACACTAGCATGGCTGGCAGCAACACTTGGTCGCAGATTGGCAAAATGGCTGTCCACAACAACAACAAGAATGAAGGGCTCACCCCCGCCACTGTTCACTATAATCAGAGCTTAACAGCAAGCCTTATGGAACCTAAACTAAACAAAAACATAACAACTGAGAAAGGACCAAAAAAACATTTAAGGCTGTATGAAAAGTGAAATAAGACGACATTGGGAGACCCTCAGTTAATGGAAAAAGATATAGGACTTCACACTGGTCTATGAGGCTCTTCCCAATCTGGTTGCCATATTGGAACGACTCCACCACAAGGATTTAACACACAAGCTACGCCCTCCGTCTACCCTCTCGACTTATTTAAGGTCAATATTTCTATGTATACTTCTGACAATTTAATCTATTTCTATACCCCCACCTGCTCGAGGCCCTGGGGGCACTTTTCTTTTCTTTCTTCAACCCTACCCTGCGTCCCCCTAGCCTTCTAGAAATCAATCACATTCATTCACTTTAACGGTCCTCAACCCACCTAACCTTCCTCTGCCCCCCCTCCCTCTCCCTGCATTCCTCGCATTCCTCCTGGGTCCTAGATATTCGTATTCTCTCTGGCGCCCTCTTCTCCGCACCTATCGGACTTCACATATCATGGAACTCACAGGCACGCACCTATCGGACTTCACATATCATGGAACTCACAGGCACGCACACATACAACATCATCTATCCCCCTGGCCTCTCAAAAAAATCATCCAAATGGTTTAAACACAATTTTATCAAATCACCCCCTAAAACTCTCTTCGCTGATCCCTACTTCTCCCCAGTTAACAAGCACACAACCATGGACATCATCTTTCACACGAAACGTAGAGCCCAATGGAGGAAAGTACTCCTAGCCACATTTACTGTCTCTTCCTCAAGAAAATCAGCACATGGTCTAGCTATTTCTATTGCCCCTTCCCAACTCTTCCAAGCAATAGCAACCATTACTATCCACAACAACTGTACCATCCTCATACAAGATTGGGACCGTAGCTTAAATCTCCTAGATAACATCTTCCCCATTATTAAAGAACAAGTGGATAATCCCCAAACTGCCTCCCAATCCACCCCCACTATCATCACCGAGTTGCTTCCACTCCTACTCCATTTGCTTCCTCCTCCCCGACTACCCTGACGACCACTCCCACTGATACACCGAGCGGCATTTCACCGAAACATTGTGCACATCTTCCACCTAGAGTAGCCCGACTACACCCGCACCCCCCACAGCTACTGAAATAACTCTGGGCACAACCATAGCTCCTCACCCCTCCTACACAACCACCGCCCCTGTCATCTCTCCCCCAACCCTGTCTCCCCTCCACAATACCACACCTCATACTGACCCCCTCCCGCTCAATCTACCCCCAGCCAACACTACCGAAACTACACACACTCCCCCAACAGCTATTGAACTCATTTGAGGAGAGATCACAGCTCCCCCCCTAAACGGCATTGGAACCTAATTCGGGAACCACTATAGCTCCCCATCCCACTAACACAAGCCCCCCACCAATCATCGTTCCCTCTACCTCTTCCCCTATTCGCAATACCACATCTAGCAAGGACCCCACCCAGGCCAGCCAGTCCCCCTCACCTCAGTCACCTGCACTTTACAGGTCACCCATGACCTTTCAAGACCTTTCAAATAACTGTCCACCCCTGACCTTTCAAATACCTGTCCACCCTTTGAAATCGCACTGCCTCCAACCACACTTCACACACCTGCCAACTACCATCCCTCTACTCAGCCACCCACATTAACAACCAGCCTACTCACACACACTCAAATACGCTTACTAACCCTCTCACCCCTGCATCTGTCCATACAACCTTCCAGCCCACACTTCAGACACTCACACCTATGTTACAGCCTTCCACCCCAATCATTACCACATCTGATACCAGATTAGATGAGATCATGTCCGCACTTCACTCAATCAAAGAGGATCTCCTCATTTTTAAAGCGATGCTTTCGAGACAGCCAGGGCTATCTAGATCCTACAGAACATGTATATCCAGCAAGCCCCCAGCCCACCTACCTAACACCCCGATATGTAATGTTCCCTGCTGGAAATCAATACCCTACCGTAATCTATCCTCCCACCCAATGTGTTCCACCAACCCATTTTCGGAGAATGATCTTCGCTCTCTTCTACTCTTCTATGAACCCTCCATCGCGAGTCCCGCCTCTCCCAGACACATCCCCATCCCCATCCCCTCTATCCTCTCTGACCCAAATAGGCCCTCCGCCCAGAAAAATAGAGGAATAAACGACAACAATCTTAGTAAAGTCCCAATCACGAAGGATTACACCACCCCGCCACTCCTCGGCTTAAATGCACACTCCTGAACTGCAGATCGGCCTCTAAGCACACAACCGACATAGCAGAACTCATTATCTCTACTGACCTGGATTTGATAATTCTCACTGAAACATGGCTTGCAGAATCCTCCTCGCCTCTCATTGACATCCTAGTACCACCTAACTATGACATCATCAGGCTGGACAGGAGTGGCAAGACAGGAGGTGGAATTGCATGCATCCACCGGAGCAACATCACCGTAAATAGAGCCATATCCCCTGCACTCTTCTTTTGCAAATACATATGCCTGGGCATCAACAGTAATGGTAAACCTGTCTGTACGTTATACACCATCTATCACCCACCTGGTGACAACCTCGTCTTCACAGAATACCTCATGGACATGGTCACTACATACACCGGACGACAAAACACCCACATTTTCCTGGGTGATTTTAACCTCCACTGGAACGACCTCAACAATACTGTGGTCAACTGTCTCAAAAACTTCCTCAACGCCCTAGACATCAACCAAATTTGCAACAGCCCTACACACAATAAAGGCGCAACTCTGGACCTAATAATCTCCAAGAGCGATTCCACGCACCTGGAGTCGATCCTCCCCTGCGATTGGTCAGACCATCACACCATCACCTTCTTTATCAATGAAACAGTTAAACTCAACTCAGCTCAATCCACAAAACCCAAAGTTTGGAAAAGAGACTGGAAAAAACTCAACCCAAACACATTACCTACTTCCAGCCACAATCTACTCTTGCCCCCTGCTGATGCCACCAACGTACATGATCTCACCAACCATTATCTCAACTCTATGACTTCCATAATTAAAGAATTTGCTCCCCTTCAACTAAAGAGAGTTTCCACTAAAGACTCTAAACCCTGGTTCAATGGTCCACTTAACAGTGATAGACGTTCTCTCAGAACTGCCGAACGCAACTGGAGATCGGTCCCATCCGCCATGCTCCTCATGATTCTAAAAGGAAAGAGAAATGCCTACTACCGAAAGATAAGGCGCACTAAAACAGACTTCTTCAGTCAACAACTTGACCAAGCAAGAAATCGACCACAAAAACTCTTTGAATTAATCAAAACCCAATCTAAGGACGCACCTCAAGGTCCACAAGACCTAACTCATCCACAACCAACTTGTAAAGAATTCTCTACCTTCTTCAATCTGAAGACTGAGAACATCAATAATGATCTCCTCAATGATCTAATCTCTCATTCTTGTCCACACACCAAAACCTCCCCTCTACCCACAAATGCAACACCACAAACACCTTCAAAGTATGTTTTAAAAAACAACGCAGTATGGTCATCCTTTAACACCTATTCTGAAGACGCTACAGGCAAGTTTCTCAATGCCCTGAAGCCTGCCAATCACCTCACCGACCCTCTTCCCACAAATGCGGTTAAAGAACTCACCCCATTGCTTCTCCCTCTCTGGACCAAAATCATCAACAGTTCACCCCTACAAGGTTGCATCCCTGACTCCCTTAAGGTGGGGCAGGTCTCTCCCATCCTTAAGAAACCCACAGCTGACCCTATGGACCTAAACAACTACCGACCTATCACCAATATTCCCACGCTGGCCAAACTTCTGGAAAAATCTGTTCAACACCAATTAACAAAACATATTGATCGCTTCAACCTTCTCAACAAACACCAATGCGGCTTCCGAGCAGATCACAGCACGGAATCAGCCATGACTCACATCATTGATGATGCCCTTCAAATACTGGATCAGAATGGATCATGCCTTCCTATCCTACTAGACCTCTCATCAACCTTCGATACAGTCAAACACAAGAACTTGATAGATCTGTTGTACCGTAGAATGGGCCTATCTGTATCAGTGCTTAACTGGTTTACCTCTTTTCTGCAAAACAGGACCCAAAAATTCAAGGTCAACAACACCTTCTCTAAACCCGTGCCAGTTACGATAGGAGTTCTCGCTTTCACCAACACTTTTTAACTTAATCATGGAACCACTCACTGATCTGCTACAAGCGTCCAACGTGCAATTCCACATGTACCCTGATAATACCCAACTCTACCTTAAGATCAACACTCTTGAAGACATCAACGTGCTTAACACTACCCTTAAGACCACCCAAACATGGTTGGCGGAGAATCACCTCAAAATGAATGCCTCAAAAACAGAATTCCTCCTAATTGCCCCACCTGCCAAAGTCCGCTAATGCATGATTGGATCAAACACCTTACTGCATTCAACGTTCAACCAACTATTGTGGACTCGGCGAAATCGCTGGGTATAACATTGGACTGCAACCTCAATATGCAGAAACACATTAGTAACGCAACGAAGGGAGCAAACTTTCAGAGTAATACACTGAGGAAACTGAAACCCTTCTACCGGCCAATTACTTCAAGATGGCGGTTCAAGCTCTAGTTCTACCTCGGATGGACTATGGAAGTGTCTCGCTGTGTGGTCTCCCCACAGCTACTACGGCCCCCCTGAGAGCCTCTACTCATGCGGCAGCTAGGCTCATCACTGGCTCAAAAAGACGGGCCCACATCTCCCCAGGCCGTAAATCTCTAAACTGGCTACCATTTGAAGCCAGAATTCACCTGAAAATAGCGTGCATGACGCATAAGGCCATACACCACAATGCACCCAGCTATCTCACTCAGAAACTTACAATATCCGGCGGAATAAGATCCACAAGAAGTGCTGAAAATCTCTTATTGAAGCCACAAAGATTCAACAAGAAAAAAACATACAAATGTTCCTTCTCTGGAATGGCGCCCAGGATTTTGAATGTCCTTCCCCCGGAAACAAGACTGAACCCCTCCACTGCAGCTTTAAAACGGGAAGTAAAAGGCATTCTTATGGCAAAATTCTCTTAAACACAGACTTATGTTTCCGCAAGTACATATGTACATGTTTCAATCATGTTATTGTTATTTGACTTACTTACCTTTACTGTATTACTTTCACACCTCAGGTCACATCCTATTGCCCTGCTCTATGATTGCCCTATTGTTTTTTTGTACTCTTCTTGGACTAATCCTGTATTTATGCTATTATTATCCCCATGTACTGTAAAGCGCTCTGATACCCACAAGGTTCTTGTCTGCACTCGATAAAACTCTGAAAATAAATAAATAAAGAATGGCCTCATCCCAATTAATCTGAGGTACGGAGAGGCCCCCAAAGCAGACTACCTCTCTTAAGAACTGGGGAGAGATTGCTTTATGGATCTCAAACATATAACAATGTATTGTCGGCTTATGCTGAGATTATTAGCCTATAGCCAGGGAACCGTACACCTCTATGGCAAATAATATTCCCTTAGTGCGTATGCGAAAGGTTCAGCCACAAGAGCGTATAACAAGGGTGAAAGCGGACAACCCTGCCTGGTACCTCTCATGATTTCTATAGGGTCAGTGATTATGTTTCCCACTCTTATCCTGCCGTTGGCTTGTTATACAGGACCTCAATAAGCTTGAGGTATATTTCACTTACCCCGATTCTGCGCAAAACAGCCTTTAGGAAGTCCCACTCCACCAAGTAGAATGCCTTTTTGGCATCAAGAAATACCGCTGCCGCCTTAACCTCCGGATCAAAATATTCTATAGTGCCAAATAGTGTCCGCAGATTATACGTTAACGTTCGACCTGGGACAAATCCTGCTTGTTCAGCGCCAACAACTCCTGGTTGTAGGGGTGCCAACCTGTTAGCGAGGACTTTTGCGTATAATTTAGTGTCAACGTTCAGTAGGGACAAATGCCTATATGATGGGCAGCTCTCCGGGGTTTTACCCGGTTTTAGCAATGTGGATATTAAAGCTTCGCGCCTCGATGGGGGCATAATTCCTGCCTCTGCAATTTCTTTGTATAGTGTGTGGGATGACAATATCTTGACATTCTTTATAAAAGGCCACTATTAAGCTGTCGATTCCTGGCGCCTTCCCTGCCTGCATTCTGGCCAATGCCGCTTTTATCTCACAGGGGTTCACTGGAGCCATTAGGTATTCTCTATGTTCCGTTGTGAGCCATTGCATCTGTATGTGCTCTAAATAATCCATTGCGGAGACCTCATCGTAACTAATGCTTGTGCTGTACAAATGAGCATAATATCATTTAAACTTGTTTGCTATCTGTTCCATGCCGGAGAGCACATTGTCCTCTTCGTCTAATATGCTTACGATTGCTGTGCTTTCTCTATTTGGGCACAGGAGTGTTGCTAACGCAGCACTAGGGTGTTGCCATTTCCCATATCTCCTCGCAGTGGCGTACTTCCCCATGTGTTTAATGTCATCATTAGCAGTGTCCTGATATTCAGCTAGTTTGGTCTTGATGTCACCTAAGACCCCCGCATTTCTTGTTCTCTTATGCCATGCTTCTAACTCTGCTATGTCTTTTTCTAGGCATGTTAATCTATTCCAAATGGATTTCAGGACCCCTGCATGCTTGGTAATCGTGATCACCCTGATGTAGACCTTGAATGCTTCTCACACTGTACTGTATGTATGTATGTATGTATGGCACACTTGTAAAGCGCGGCTGTCACCCAACAGGTATACTGGCGCTGTGATCTTTCATGGCCTAAACACAAAGAGCATTACCATAACGGTCCACTATAGTGTCCTTGGGAAGAGGTGAGTTTTTAATCTCTTTTTAAAAGAAGAAAGGTCTCCCAAGCTTCGGAGAGATAGTGGCAACGCATTCCATAGCCTGGATGCTGTGTAGCTGAAAGAACGGCCACGCATTCGAGTCCTCCGGATCTTAGGGACTATCACAAGGTAAGCTGAAGCTGAACGAAGTGATCTGGTGGGGACATACCAGGAGAATATCTCCCGCAAAGAAATCGGTCCCAGACCTTGGAGAGCTCGGAAGACCAAGCACAGAGCTTTGAATTCCACCCACTGAGAGATGGGCAGCCAATGAAGGTCCTTAAGAGCAGCTGTGGAAGAATGAAGGCGCCGGCGGAAGAGTGCTAACTTTGCGGCAAAATTCTGAACTCGCTGCAATTTGCCCAATAAGATGGCGGAGGCCCCCAGAAGCAGTGCGTTGCAGTAATCAAGTCTGCTCAAGATAATTCTCCGCACCACTTCTGGTCTGGCATGGGTCGGGAGCAGTGGGAGAATTTTCCGCAAGGTACGCAACAGCATCATACAAGTAGACACTGTTTTATTTACGAAACCCTCCAGTTGTAAATTGGGTTCCATCAGCACTCCCAAATTCCGAACAGAGTCGGCCGCTGATACCGTGCCCTGAAAGGCTAAAGGCAAGAAGTCTTGCGGGAGAGGGCGCGGGATACGATCTGCTGAACAATGAAGCACCTTGGTTTTTGAGCTGTTGAATTGTAAGGAATTATTACCCAGGCACTCCGCCGTAGTGACCATACAGTGGTGAAAGGTCTCTTGTGACACTGCGTTCTTACCCTCAAAAGAAAAGATGAGTTGAGTGTCATCGGCGTAGTTGGTGACTGCAATGCCAAATGATTTAATACGTTTAATCAGGGGTCGGAGGTAGAGATTAAAAAGAATAGGGCTGACGGCTGAGCCCTGGGGTACGCCCTGCTCAACCCTTTTGATGGTAGACTTGAAGAGAGGCACGGCAACTACCTGATGTCTGTTGGCCAGGTACGAAACCAGCCAGTCCAGGGCCAGACCCGCCACCCCAGCCTCCTCCAATCTCCTGATCAAAATGGCATGACTGACCGTATCGAACGCTGCCGACATGTCGATCAGCACTAAAAATGCTGCTCGACCTTGATCGGCACGCGAACGAAGGTCGTTCAGAACAGTCACCAAAGCTGATTCAGTTCCGTGAGCTGGTCTAAAACCGACTGTGCCGCATCCAGACAATCATTGATCTCCAAGAAACTGGAAAGGTGTTTTGTAACCAGTTTTTCCAGGATTTTAATCGGAAAGGGGAGCGTTGATATAGGTCTGTAGTTTGCAGGACACAAAGGGTCCAGCGATTCTTTCTTCAGCAGTGGCGAAAACTACCGCAAGCTTCCAATTATCTGGAACCATGGCAGAGCTGAGTGACTGACAGCAGATTGCATGGAGAGAAGGAAAAAGCTCATCCCTGAACAGCTTCCAGAATTTGTGCGGAAGCACGTCAAGGGGTGAGCCAGAGGCTACTACATCCGCTAGGGAACAAAACTCCGTAAGAGAAGGAAGTGGAAAACTATCCAGCCGGGCTTTCCCGGTCTCCATCTCAAAAGCGGTTGATGAAACAGCCACGGGTGCCAAAGGGCTCAGTTTACTCAGGATGGTCGCGATCTTATCCTCAAAGGCCTTAGCCAATGAGTCGTAAAGTGATTGAGAAACTGGAATAGCTGTTGTGACACACGCCGGGCGAGACAGATCATTAACAATTTTGAACAAGGTTTGGGCTTTGTTTGAGGCTGATGATAATGACTCCTCTAGATACCTGGCTTTAACACATTTAATTTGCGACTTATATGCCGCCAGTTCTTGTTTGAAGAGGAGTTTATCAGGTTCTAAATACTGCTTTCTCCATGCCCATTCAGCACGCTTGCACCAGAATTTTTGCTGAAGAAGTTCCCTCGAGAACCAGGGCATAGCAGTTTTAGTTCTATCTCGCATTTTCCTCAATGGGGCCAAATTATCCAGAGAGGCAGTAATTTGCAGAGTGAGAGAATTGTAGCTTTCGTCCGCATTACCTCTCAACTCGAAAGTATCGGTGAGCAGGTTCGGCCGGCTGGTATGTTTCAAAAGCTTCGACCAATGTCTACCAGTCTTAGCAACTCCTGAGCTGCTAAGACTTTAAACGGCCGGCTGGGAGAGCTATAGAGAAGAGGACAAGAGCGTGGTCCGTCCAACATTGAGGTAGAATATTCTCAACAGTCACCTGGTTGGTGTTTGCAAAAATGATGTCCAGAGCATGACCCTTTTGGTGAGTCTGAGAGAGAACTAATTGCTCCAAATGAGTATTACAACACGCCTGGGTCAGGTATTTAAAGCTGAGTCTGTTGGTCCATCTGGCCATAAATTAAAATCCCCTAACACCATTAGTCTGGCGTGGGAGTTCGAGAGATCATAGATCAAATCCATGAGCTCAGTCACGGCGGACAAAGCACAGGCCGGGGGTCTATAACACAGTAAACCTGTGTAGAGAACCCCACTCTGCCCCTTCAAGGAGAAACGCATCAGCTCGCAATCCGGGATCTCCTTGATTTCCAACTGGGAAAAGTCCAGCGATTCCCTATAGATTAACCCTATACCTCCCCCTCTAGCCCCAACACTAGGATTATGTCTAACCCTATATCCTGGGGGGCACGCTTGACCCAGCTCCACTACACTATCTGTCCTAGTCCAAGTGTCCGTCATGAAGAGAGCGTCAAGCTCATGTTGTTCAATGAGTAGCGCTATCTCCATGAAATGCTTGCAGAGTGACCTCACATTTAGCAAGCCACAGGACAGGAGTTCCTGACATTTATTAGATGTATGTTGGAGGCCGGATATATCAACAGATTTCCAGCTGAGGAGCTCTTCTTTAGTATAGATTAGAGGGGGGGTGATCGAAGGGGCAGCATTTTGAGCCGCCGGGCGCAAACGGGCTTACCTCTGGCGCGCCAACGACGCGCCAACGACGCGCCCACCGCGCGCCAACGCTGCGCGTAGGGTCCGCCATTGCTATTTATCACCGTAAGCACGGGAGTCCACCGATGCGAGCCTCTAGACCGCCAACCAAGATGGCGCCTAGTGAACGGCCCGTTCGCTCTACCACACACCCAATATGGCGGCAAACGCCACGATGCAAGCCACACGAGCAGCCCCGCTATCTAGATCCCGCAAAATGCGGGTGCCACAACAATTGTATATTGTACTGTACTGTACTGAAGTTATCCACTGTGCCAATGTTTTTACTAAAGTATTCTTATATCGCCGGTGCCATCTCTGCCTTGAAAACTGGGTCGAGTAGCGAGTAATGGGAGAACCTCCAGGAAAAAGGTACTATACGATGCGGCCGCAATGCAAAAAGTAAAATCACTGGAGTGTGGTCCGAGTAGGTGCGTGGGAGTGGCTTACACTTTACTTCTCTTGTTTTAAGCGTTTTTAATATGAGCCAATAATCTATACGCGTATGCGTATTGTATACCAACAAATAATGTGTGTTTCCCCCCTCGTTCTGGTTCTGGTGGCGTCATATGTCCACTTGGCCCGTATTCCTTGCAATATCTTGTAGTGCTTTGACTGCGGGGCGCCCTTGTGACTAATCTAATCTTGGATCCAATATACAATTGAAATCTCCCCCCCAGACTTGTGGTAGACTGCCTTTACTTAGCAAGCAACTACTGAGGTTGTAGTAAAAGTATTGGTCATCGTTATTAGGGCTGTGTAGTCCCACCAGTTCCACTTCTAGATCTTCTTTTCGGCATGTAGCTATGACAAATCTTCCCTCCTTGTCAAGCTGTATATTTGTTAAGTGTACCCCCGCTTTACTGACTGTCCATAAAAGGACCCCGCTGGTGTGAGATGTGAAGACTTACATTCCCTCATCCGCCCCCTTGTCAGTATTGTTGCATTAGGCGTTAAATGCTTTTCCTGCAGTATGGCTGCTTTATGTCTGTGAAAATAATCCACTATTTTCCTAAGTTTCCTATGATCATTGAGACCACGTACGATTCATGTGATAAACCTTAGTTGCGTTGTTTCTAGATTGCCTGCGTCACTCCGTACTACTTGTGCCATCGTTGTTCCGTGCCTAATGTGTTTTTGTCATGTCGTATCATTCCATGTGTTTCATTTTTTCTCAATTTAAACAGTACCTTTTCAATCCCCAGCTCCCCCGCTATGAGCCTCCCAACTTAGCATAGAGATAACTATTCCCTCCTCCTCACATCTTGACTCCCCCCTTCCCCATATATAAAATTAACCCCCATTAGATAATGGAGAACACGCGGGGTGGATGTTGCCCATTGTTCTAGTCTCGATTGGCCCAAAAGCACCAACCACACAGTGCCTTATCCCCCATTACGTGCCTCCCACCAAGTAACCTGTTCATGTTCAGGCCCATGGACCTATTGCCTATTGATTAACTTAGCCCTTGCATTTTCACCTGCTTCTCCTCTACTTCCGCCATTTAGGCTATTGACATGAGTCTCTCACCCTGAAGAACCGTCTGCGATGCAGTTCTTGTATTTTAGTTCAAGACGGGGTCACAGGGCGTGCTGCGACTAACCTTATCTATGTGTCCATTTCTAATGCATTGGCTATTCGTAATCACTATCTGTATTGTACCTCTGTTTGTTGTATACCGACCATATCTCAATGCCACATCTGCCACACCTCATTAGGTTTTTCTGTCCTGCGGTAGATACATCTGACTATTTAAGCAGTTAGCTATACTCCTCTTGTTCTTCTTCTGGTATTATTTCACCTTCTTCGCTATGCCCTCACGGTGAATTCCGTTTACTTCCAGAGTCTCTTCTTTGTTTGAGGAAGTGAAATACTTGCTTCGGGACTGTAAAGTAGTGTGCTTTTCCTTCCACCTGGACATGCAGTTTAGCTGGTTACATCATATTGTATTCTGATTATGGTTCGCGGAGCTTCCTCTTGGTTGGGATGAACAGCCTTCTCGCCTCCTTAACTTGCTGGGTGAAGTCCGGGTACAAAGACAGTTCCATCCCCTCATACTTCAATGTCCATAGTTCCCATGCTTTCCAAAGTGCTGTATCCCTGTCCTGGTAGTTGAGGATCCTTGTTACTATGGGGCGCAGAGGGGCTCCCGGGACTGGTCTGGGGTCCAATGAGCGATGGGCTCGCTCTACCACAAAAAGTTCAGTGAACGTATCTCTGCCAGGATCGTGGTCCTCCACAAACAGCTCCATATTGTCTATACGGGTCGACTCTGCAACTCCTATTACGCGTAGATTATTCCTCCTGGAGCGTGCTTCTAAATCCTCTGTCTTGGCTTTTAGGAGTTGTATAGCTTTTGTCATCTGTTTTTGTTCTGCGGTGTCCATCGCTATGACGTCTTCGGCGTCCGATACCCGTTTTTCCACTGTGTCCAGTCTCTCTGGATGCTTATCGAGCCTCTCAGTCATCCTATCTATTTGGAAAGTCAATGCGTATATTTTGCTATCAATCTTATTCTTTGTGAGGCTTCGCTGAATAGCTGTGAGGATCTGTTTCAATTCGGCGTCCACTGTTGGGTCTGCTGTGTCAACCTCCGGTTCTGTGCTACTGTGGTCAGGTTCTTTAGTACTAGGGGTCTTCCACACCTCGAATTGTAATTTAGACTGCGTTTTATCTGTGTTCCCCATGGCGGCTTGTTGATCAGTTGATTAGGCGCTGTGTCTAATCTAAAAAAAACCACACAAGGTGATGGATGGAATGTTGCACATTGGCAAAACATTCACCCCCAGTCACAGATCTGGGTTTAATCCATCGTTATTTTGCTCACCACGCCACCCCAGTTCAGATATGGCCACATGCAAATCAGTCTTGACCCTGTGCCTCTTGGGAACAATCCAGCCCTAACTGCCAAGCCATGTCTTCCCTGGACCATAATCAAGCATCCTAGGACCGGTTTCTGGCTATCAGACTTCATCAGCCAGGATAGCTTGACTCCAGTGGCGTAGTGAGCACGGGACCCACGTCTGGGCATACCATTCTCACATAGGGCGAACAGCAAAACACACCAGGTGATGGACAGAATGTTACACATTGGCAAAACATTCACACCTAGTCACAGATCTGGGTTTAATCCATCGTTATTTTGCTCACCAGGCCACCCCAGTTCAGACATGGCCATATGCAAATCAGTCTTGACCCTGTGCCTCTTGGGAACAGTCCAGCCCGAACTGCCAAGCCATGTCTTCCCTGGACCGGAATCAAGCATCCTAGGACCGGTTTCTGGCTAGCAGCCTTCATCAGCAAGGACAGCTTGACTCCAGTGGCGTAGTGAGCACGGGACCCACGTCTGGGCATACCCTTCCCAAATAGGGCGAAATAGCCAGAAACCGGTCCTAGGATGCTTGATTCCAGAAACAGGAGTTTGTTTCCATGACTGCATGAAGGCTATTGCAGACTAGATGTCGGCAAATTGTTTAAAACTGAACTCCAATAAAACCGAGGTGATTGTATTTGGAAATAACCCTTACGTATGGACCCCAGATTGGTGGCCAACAGATATGGGAAACCATCCTACCCCAAGTCCTAAAGTGAAAAATGTGGGAGTAATAGTGGACAATAAACTGACTTTCTGTGCCCACATCAGTTCAGCTGTTTCCTCTTGCTTCGTGATTTTGCGACCCTTAAGAAAAATAAAACCCTATCCCTTGGATGGCAATTTTAGGATGGTAGTCACAGTTCTTGTACTGTCATGCCTGGATTATTGCAATAGCATCTATCTGAATGCCCAGAAACAACTTCTTAATAGGCTTCAGTTAGTTTAAAATGCTGCGGCCAGACTATTGTACGGTATACCTAAATTTGATTCAGTCCGAAGAGAACTAAATCGGCTACACTGGCTCCCGGTGAAACAGAGGGTTCGTTTTAAGGCCCTCTGTATAGCTTTCAAAGCCCTTAATGGTATTGGCCCTGACCACTTGAGGCAGAGGTTTAAATGGTACACCCCCTGTAGGGCGCTACGATCCCTGGGTGCTAAACTTGTCCAAACACCGACTTTCAAGAAAACAGGCTGGGGAAGAAGGAGTTTTATCACCTTCACATCCAAGGCGTGGAATGAGTTGCCTTTCCAACTGAGGAATGCTGCCAATCTGCTCTCCTTCAGAAGGGGCCTGAAGACCTGGCTGTTCTCTCTCAGATCGCATAGACTTATGTTTTAGGCTTAGCTTAGCGCCAGTACACCCATGGGTAATCGTGCGCTTCCTATAAATTCCAATAACATAACATAACAATCGGCAAGCTAGAAGGCTTACTCGCCCTAATATTCCTTTGGACTGCATTGAATTATGGTTGGCAGATGGGAAGGTGGCCCACAATCTGATAGCTTTGGAAGCCAGATCCAGCTCTCCCACTATTAAAAGCATCTAACTCAAGTAAAGATTACTTTAATATCCACCAACCACAACTGCCCATCATTCAGTCCATCACCTGGGTTTAGATTGAAACCTAGCAAGCTTTACAATCTACTGACACCAGTAGTCAAGAGAAGCTCTATACGCTCCATCTGGTGTCATGGAATGTGGCCGGGGTAAGGTCGAAAATGGACCTCCTGCATTGGAGTCAATATGTTGAAACCTTTGATATTTGCATATTGCAAGAGAGCTGGAGTAGGGACCCAGTCTATTTAGCAGGCTATGTCAGGTTCTATCATCCAGCAAGCTCTTGTAAACCTGGCCGTCCAGCTGGGTTGGGGGGCTGATAATTTTGGTTAAAATTGTGCTCCAATGCACAATTTGTGAGTTTTCGGCCTATAACCCTGACATTCTAGTCGTTCAACTCAAGGCCAGAATAGCATCTTGCCTGACATTTATAATGTCTACGCAAGAGGAACCAGTGCAGGAAGGAGGTCGGCTACAATACATGCGCTAGAAGAACTTCTGGGCTATAGGGCTATACAACCACCTTTGATTGTAGCTGGAGACTTTAACACCACTTTTGAACCCCTGGGGAAGATGGATGTCTGTGGGACTAGGGAGGAAGAAGAGATTTGGCATGTCCACCCACCTTGATGTATCACCTATTAAAAAATGGTCAGAAGTGGCACTCCAGCTAATGCCCATTCACTGGAGTTTGGTTTAAGGGCAGCAAACGGTCGTACTAGTTCAGACCAAATGGGTGCCAATACTTATAATAGGACAAGCGATACAAGCCGAATATATTATTTTTGGTGGACTTAAGGTTATAGCCTAGAATGATCGATATGGCTGTGAGTTCTACCACTCACAGCGATCACAGCCCCCTGAATCTCTCCCGGAGATCTCATTTGGGAACTTTCTTAGTTCTCCAAAACCCATTGTATTGGAAAAGGGAGGTACTCCCATCAAACAACAAGAGATGATTATAATGGCCCCAGGTAGCCTTGGATGCAGGCAAGCTTGCAGCAATAAAGCAGAACCTCCTGACAAGCATAGCAGGGATTCAAGGCTTAAATTATCACCAGGAGGGTTGGAAGAGGTTCTAGCCTGTCAAATCACCTCTTCAAGCAGCTGGCTACATATTTTTGTGCGCCAATGTGCCCTCAGGATTTCCTCAGTTTGCCGGGTTTCACCAGGAGTGCAGAGGTCTTTGGCGTCAACTAGCCCAGGCAATTAGAACATGCAACGTGGTCCTTGTGAGGGAACTGAGGAGGTCTTATAAGTCTGCATAGGTCAGAGCAAAAAACGGAGTGGGACAAAAATAGATGGATGATAATTAGGGAGAACTGTGCCAGGAACAATTCTCAAATGTTTTGGCTTTTAGTCACTAGGGGGATCCCAATAGGCCCTTACCACCAACTAATAATATCTGGAGCCATCTGAAACCAGATTCAGGGGGAAACTTAAAACCTATCTCTTTATCCGCTAGACTTGCACTGCTATTGGCCACCTGATTCTGTCGCTTCCACTTGTCACAGCGCGGGGACACGCCGGTACGTGTAACCAGGCGCTCTACAAATCTCCCTATTATTATTATTACTATTATCTCCACCATAGCATGGTTCAACCATTTCTCTTTATTATATTCTGGGCCCTGTGTTTCAGACACAGAAGACATCTCTCTTGATGTAGCCCATGTCACAGCCATGGATTTCTTCTCTAAAAATGAAATTGCGACCTGCATTAATTCCATTGTAAAGGCTAAAGCCCCCTGGACCTGACAGCATCCTTGGTGAGGTTTTCGTATATGATAGTGAGAACTAGCCATGCTACATTTTATTCCAACATGTTTGATACCAAACATGATAGGATTCGTTGTAGCCATTTCCAAGATGGTCATGACGTAATTATGCGGTGCCCCTCTATATAGTATATGGCTGCTTCACTGACAACCTGAGATAATGGACTGTAGGGATGTCCTGCTCATGCAGGGCCACCCCCTCACTTAGAACGAAGCACTCTGCCTTCAGGATTGCAAAGGCCTGCTAGTGGGGTGACTTATAGGTTTTAAGTGCAGTGACCCTAGATACAGGAAACCTATATATACCTATATCAAGCACCATCTAACACAGGCTGCAATGACAGATCTGTAGATTTACTTTGAATGGTCTCTCATGGGTGGCATAATGCATGCTTTAGCCCATGGCAGACCTCTGGGGTACCTATGCCCTGGGTACATGGGTACCATATGCCAGGGACTATTAAGGGTATTCAAGTATCCAATCTGGGGTGTGCCTAAGTACTGAAAATAACAACTTAGGGGAGAAAGCAGATAGACTGGGGTCCTGATTAGCAGGATCCCAGTCAGACTAGTCAGTAACAGCTTAGCACCAGGCAAAAAGTGGGGGTAACCATGCAGAAGGATCCTACCTTCCTACAGTTCCCTTCCCGCGAACTGCTTTACAGCTTCGTAGAGATAACCTTCCACTACCTTTCAGTTTTGTCCAGGTTGCGTCCCCGTCACAGAGGCTATTGCTCATGTATTTTTTGTTAGCCCATTGTATTCCCGCCTTAGAGCAAAATGGCTTAAACCAATTTGCAAACAACTGGGCACACACTATCACGGCAAAGCCCTTGACATTCTAAAATCAGACTCCAGTCCAGTGATAGCCTGCTCATTCGCATAGTTTTGTGGAATCATGTGGGCAATTAGAAGGACCTTGCTGAAAGAGTGAGACTGCTGCATATGTTATCGTGTCTTCTCGTAAAAAATCATTTTGTTTTATTAGCTTAATGATCTATGTTTTATCAACAATTCATAATCAGAATTGAACATAGTGCAACTCTGGTAGTAAGGCAGCATAGCGGGCCATGTTGCCCATTTTGGAATAGGCTTAGGCTTAAGCTTTTGATGGCTTGGATTCCTAGGCACACCTATGTCCAATACATTTTTCCGATGCATTTTAGATTATGGTCTGAAGGGTATTTTTTTTCTATCAAGCTATTAATGTATTGAGTCTGTTCTTAATCGCTTGTATGAATTGCATTGCACTTGCACTTTTATGGTCTTCTGACCGAAATAAAGTTTTGATGATGATGAATTGGGAGAAGTGTGTACTGGCAGGATCGGTGGACGGGAACCGCCTCCCCGTGGCATTATTGAGGGGGCAGGAGTCGCTAGGGACCTCCCCTATGTTGTTTGCCAGACAGTGCACGTATGGCAAGGATATGTAGGAGTAGTTCTGAGGCGTACCCCTTATTATGAAGAACTCTGTCTCTGGATACTGACGCTGGTTCTGCAGATGATGGGGAGTTTGTCCATTTCGGCCTGGAGGGATGGTGGGTGTCAGGTCTGGTGGCTTAGTGGACTAATATGCCCACAGTAGGGGCCTGTGTTCAACCCTCTGGTCACCGGTTCAAATCCTGGTGGGCTCACCTAGACTTTCATTCTTCTGAGGTCTTTAAAATGAGTACCATTGAGTTGGGTAACAATACAAATCTGTTACTCAGCACCAAGATACCCTTGGGTGAACATGTGCTTTATAAAATAAAAAATAAAAATTACACATGTGCACTGTTGAGGGGCCTGTATTATGGCGAGTTTTTCATCACATTGGAACAAGTCTGTGAAGGATGTATGCTAGGGCCGGGACATTTCCTCTGTCATGCAGGGCTGGCAGCCACTACACCACAGTTCACACGTATGCTGGATATGTTATTGTCCTGCAGCGCTGGTAGACATCTGATCACACATCTCTATAGGGCGATAAGAGGACGTGGCTGGCCCCAGCCCATGGTGTGTCCTGCGTGGGAGTCAGACCTGGAGGCTCTGTTGAATGACTGCCTGGGAGAGTATCTGTAAAAAAATAAAATATATATCTATATGTGCTGTGGTAACTAATAAACATCTTGCCTGAAATCTTTGGGACTTGCCGTGGTTTTCTGTTCGCCAAAGTTGGAGGTGACCAGTATTTTGAAAAACTATATATATATGTCCACCATAGTAATGGATCTGTCCGACGCGTTTCGAAGCTCCATATGCTCCTCTTCAGGGACTTTAACGTAAGCGGCATGCATGACCGCCAACCAACTTCTCCATTTTCCATTTTCCATATGCCACACCCACCACAACACGTGTCGGGCAGATCCATTATGGAGCGGCATCTGCAAGCGGATTCCCGTCCTCACCTACGCATAAATAAAGCTGCTGCTCGTGTGCTACTCAATGATGGACAACCTTGGAGCGAGAATTTATATGCGGCCGTCCAGCGGCAGAGCAGGCACCACCCCGCTAGCCTTGGGGGTCACGGCAGTGAAGCAGCAGCCATACATGGAATCGAGGACGGGCACTCTTGCGGGGTCCATACAGGACTTGATTTGTGCTTTCCACACCACACTTCCCATAATGCACAGTCTCATCTGAGCCTCCCATTGGTGGGTGTGGCATATGGAAAATGGAGAAGTTGGTTGGCGGTCATGCACGCCGCTTACGTTAAAGCCCCTGAAGAGAAGCATATGGAGCTTCGGAACGCATCGGGCAGATCCATTACGGAGCGGCATCTGCAAGCGGATTCCCGTCCTCACCTACGCATAAATCAAGCTGCTGCTTGTGTGCTACTCAATGGTGGACAACCTTGGAGCGAGAATTTATTTGCGGCCGTCCAGCCGCAGAGCAGGCACCACCCCGCTAGTCTTGGGGGTCACGGCAGTGAAGCAGCAGCCGTACATGGAATCGAGGATGGGCACTCTTGCGGGGTCCATACAGGACTTGATTTGTGCTTTCCACACCACACTTCCCATAACGCACAGTCTCATCTGAGCCTCCCATTGGTGGTTGTGGCATATTGAAAATGGAGAAGTTGGTTGGCGGTCATGCTCGCCGCTTACGTTAAAGCCCCTGAAGAGAAGCATATGGAGTTTCGAACGCGTCGGGCAGATCCATTACGGAGCGGCATCTGCAAGCGGATTCCCGTCCTCACCTACGCATAAATCAAGATGCTGCTCGCGTGCTACTCAATGGTGGACAACCTTGGAGCAAGAATTTATATGCGGCCGTCCAGCCGCAGAGCAGGCACCACCCCGCTAGCCTTGGGGGTCACGGCAGTGAAGCAGCAGCCGTACATGGAATCGAGGACGGGCACTCTTGCGGGGTCCATACAGGACTTGATTTGTGCTTTCCACACCACACTTCCCATAACGCACAGTCTCATCTGAGCCTCCCATTGGTGGGTATGGCATATGGAAAATGGAGAAGTTGGTTGGCGGTCATGCACGCCGCTTACGTTAAAGCCCCTGAAGAGAAGCGTATGAAGCTTCGAAACGCGTCGGGCAGATCCATTACGGAGCGGCATCTGCAAGCGGATTCCCGTCCTCACCTACGCATAAATCAAGCTGCTACTCGTGTGCTACTCAATGGTGGACAACCTTGGAGCGAGAATTTATATGCGGCTGTCCAGCCGCAGAGCAGGCACCACCCCGCTAGCCTTGGGGGTCACGGCAGGGAAGCAGCAGCCGTACTTGGAATCGAGGACGGGCACTCTTGCGGGGTCCATACAGGATTTGATTTGTGCTTTCCACACCACACTTCCCATAACGCACAGTCTCATCTGAGCCTCCCATTGGTGGGTGTGGCATATGGAAAATGGAGAAGTTGGTTGGCGGTCATGCACACCGCTTACATTAAAGCCCCTGAAGAGAAGCATATGGAGCTTCGAGTCGCGTCGGGCAGATCCATTACAGAGCGGCATCTGTAAGCGGATTCCCGTCCTCACCTACGCATAAATCAAGCTGCTGCTCGTGTGCTACTCAATGGTGGACAACCTTGGAGCGAGAATATATATATATATATATTTATATATATATATATATATATATATATATATATATATATATAAGCGCGGGGACACACTGTTTAAGCGCAGGGACACACTGTTTTCTGTGTAGCCAGGCGCTCTAGAAATGGCTTTAAAAAAAAAAAATATATATATATATATACACACACACCTACACACACCTCTATACACACCTAAACACACCCACACCTACACACACACACACCTACCTCCTCCCCCCCAAAACCAGACAGGTTTACACGCTGCAGCACCAGCAGGGTGGACTTACACTAGGTATGGAGAAGCCAGACAGTGCAGGACTTCTGGGCACAGGTAGGGACGGAATTCCAGTGGACCACGCACTTATGAACTGAGCATACAACATTACATTGTTTGCTGGACTATGTTAGGAGATTAAAGGGTCATAAGATGATCTACAAATTCCTGCAGCTGGCGCTTTTTCTGGCCAGGTGCATAGTGGCTATTGCTTCGATGGCTCAGTGTGGACCTGTAGCAGAACAGTGGCATAGGGATGTAAAGGAGTGGGCACTGGCAGAGGAGGTGCACATGAAGCTGAGTAGGGTATGATGATAAACTGGAGGATGACATCCAGGTATGGAGGGATGTGTGCAACACCTTTCTAGACTCTCCCGAAGAAACGGAGTCTGCTGACAGCGATGACATGAGTGTAAGTGAGGGTAATGACATGAATCCAGGTGGGGGAAGGGCTACCCACAGCAGTGCTAGGGTGTTCACGCTCCTACCTCTCTGGCCACATGTAAGTCCCTTGTGAACAGGAAAGGCCTCTAAGGGCTACAGCACATATTGTGCCACCCTTAGAGGTCCTGTACCTTAATGCACACACACTGCTATTGCAGGCTGCGTGTTTTGGTGCAGAGAAAAGTGAAGATTTGACATGGCACACACACCTGTGTGCCATGTCAACCACCCACGGCCTATGGTATAGATAAGTCACCCCTCTAGCTGGGTGCGCAATACAACTGGTGAGGGTACAGTTGCATGAGCACAATACCCATACAGTATCTAAGTCCATTCTTAGACATTGTATGTGCAGGAAAGCCATAAAGAGTGTATGATCTGGGAGTTTGTTCACAAGCCTTGGTCCAGTGAGTGTTAGTCCAGCCACCGCCACACACCCTTACCCTTGATCACACGGCCATGTAGCCCCTTGATATGCTCACTGGATGTGAGAACGCCAGCTTGACTTTTAGTCCTTACACTACTATTCCCCCCTTGAACATGATTCTCCATATTCAACCCTACCTAGCCAACCGAACCACCCTTTCCTCCCAACTTGATGACTCTGCCCCTTCCTCTTCCTTTGTGTATCGCCTGCCCACCTCTGACTCAAGACCCTGCCTCTCCACGCTCCCACAAAACCGAAAGCCTCTTCAATATTCTCAACTGGTGCATAAGCCGAATAGAACAAAAACTTGACTCCCTAACTATAGACCTCCCTCATGTAAAATCTGGTCTTGCGAGCCTGGCCAAATCATCACTCTACTCTCCCCTGAGAATAGTGAAATGCTCTCCCCAAAACACAGCACCTTTCACTCTTAAGATCTGAACGACTCGCCTACAAGAAACACATATTTAGAGAAAAAGCCACTTCTATCACAATCAACGGGATCTTGCGAAGAACAGACCCAGTGAGCTCTTGAACCTAATCAACCTAAACCTTTACCTCCCAACCTGATACACCAGTCACCTTGAACGCTGTGAAGAAATCGCGAACTACCTCACTGACAAAATTGCAAAAATCCAAAAAGCTCTTCTCCATGATACCAGTCTGTCTTCCCTACTCAACTGCATCATTGACCCCTCTGTCACCGCTGGAACCCCCTCTCGGGACTCAACCAATGACCAGCACGTCCCCACAAAACCTGAATCTAATCAGGACAGTCATCGGCTAAAAAACAATGCTAAGTGGACAGACTTCAAACCTATGATTGAAAACGAAGCTTGTTTCCGGTCTAGGGAAGACATGGCTTGGCAGTTCGGGCTGGACTGTTCCCATGAGGCACAGGGTCAGACAGATTTGCATATAGCCATGTCTGAACTGGGGTGGCAGAGTGGGCTAAAGAACGGTGATGGATTAAACCCAGATCTTTTGACTGGGTGTGAGGGTTTGATTGATTCAGATGCTCCGTCCATCACCACCCCCTTTTGTACCACTTTTGGCCACCATAAGTGTGGCAGGGTATGCTCAGACGTGAGTCCCTTGCTCACTTTGCCACTGGATTCAAGCAAGCCAGGCTGACGACGGCTGGAATGCCAGAAACCGGTCCTCGGAAGCTTGTTTCCGGTCCAGGGAAGACATGGCTTGGCAGTTCGGGCTGGATTGTTCCCATGAGGCACAGGGTCAGACTGATTTGCAAATAGCCATGTCTGAACTGGGGTGGCAGAGTGGGCTAAAGATCGGTGATGGATTGAACCCAGATCTTTTGACTGGGTGTGAGTGGTGGATTGATTCAGATGCTCCGTCCATCACCACCCCCTTTTGTACCGCTATCCTAGATTGGATCAAGAATATGAGCGCTCTTAACTGCTCTTTCTCTCTACCGCTGTTAAGTCTCTGGGCATCATCCTGGACAAAAACATGTCCATGGAGGAGCCCATAAACAACTCTGCCAAAGCAGCGATCTGCACACTCAGACATCTCAAGAAAGTAAAGATGTTTATCCCCCACAAACCATGGGTACTCACAAACTATCTCTCGGGGGCAAATTTACAGTGTGGTTTGTGGCCGAGGAACGCACTGGTGGGGGCAGAGTCAGAGGGGGAAGAGACGGGGCTAAAGCAAAAAAAAAATTGTGACCATGAGGTTGAACACAGGTCCCTGCAGCAGACGCCTTCATCCACTGAGCCACCACACCTGGCATATACAAATCTCTCTCTCTCTCTCTCTCTCTCTCTCTCTCTCTCTCTCTCTCTCTCCTTGTCTCCCTCTCTCTCCCTCTGACTTCCTTCCTCTCTCTCCCTCACTCTCTCTCCCTCTGTCTGTCTCCCTCCGCCTGTCTCCCTCCATCGGTCTCCCTCCATCTGTCTCCCTCCCTCTCTGTCTGCGTCCTTGTCTCCCTCCCTCTCTGTCTCCCTCCCTCTTTGTCTCCCACTCGTTCTGTCTCCCTCCCTCTCTGTCTCCCACTCGTTCTGTCTCCATCCCTCTGTCTCCCTCCCTCTGTCTCCCTCCCCATGTCTCTCTCCTCCCTCTTTCTGTCTCCTCCCTCTGTCTCCCTCCCTCTTTGTCTCCCACTCTCTCTGTCTCCCTCCCTCTCTGTCTCCCACTTTCTCTGTCTCCCACTCTCTCTATCTCCCACTCTCTCTGTCTCCCACTCTCTCTGTCTCCCACTCCCTCTGTCTCCCTCCCTCTGTCTCCCTCCCTCCCTCTCTTTCTCTGTTGCCCTCCCTCTGTCTCCCTCCATCTCCCTCTGGTTCCCTCCCTCTCTGCCTCCCTCTCTCTGTCTCCCTTCCTCTCCCTCCCTCCCTCTGTCACCCTGTCTCCCTCTCTCTGTCACCCTGTCTCCCTCCCTCCCTCCCTCTGTCTCCCCCTGACTGCCTCTCTCTGTCTCCCTCGGACTGCCTCTCTCTGTATCCCTCTGTGTCTCCCTCTCTCCATCACCCTCTGTCAACCTCTGTCTCCCTCCCTCTCCCTCTCTCTGTCAGCCTCTGTCATCTCACCCCGTTTGTGTATGTTAGCTCGTGCTGAGACAGCTTCCCCACGAAACACACAACAACCGCACCCGAGTACTTCAAAGGTCTTTAAAAGACCAGTTACATGTTAATAAAGCATTGTTTTTTTTTTTTAACCTTTATTTGTATTACACGCAGTTACAAGTATGGGCCTACAACCATCCCGGCCGGCCGCTAAACAGAGCGAGAATACTGCAAGCAATATGTATAGTTATAGCAGTTCGAAACCCGGGGTCATAAAATAACAGTACATAGCTTGTAATCAGACACAACAGCTTGAAATCAGGATTTAAGAGGTTCATTTTCAAATAAGGAACTAAGGAAGAGGGGTCGCACAGTCGTACACAGTCCCGCAATAGTGTACAAATCAGGATATCTACTAACAGTATTAATACGAAGGAAATAACGGGGGGTAAGATATACAAAGCAGAAGAAATGCAGGCGCAACCCCAGCGTGTAGCAAGTCTAACCCCCGCCCCTCAACATCAAACATACCGCAAAGAGCATGAGCGACGACGACACTAAAAAAGAGAAGAAAGACTAAAGGGCCATAGAAACAAAATATCGATCAACCACCCATCCCGCAACCCCCCACCCTGCACACCCGCAGAAGGCCATGGCCTACCCCCCCAGCAGCGTGCCTGTCGCCCTAATAGAGACCCGAAATATAGAAAGATAGAGGAAAGAGGAAAAGAAAATAAGCGGAGAGGAGGGCCCTCATCGTGCCGCCCGGCCCCGCCCTTCGCCCCTACACCTCGGAAATCCCAGAAAGGAAGTAATACTGTAATGAAGAATAACAAATCCCGAGCACAATAGCGATGAAATATCGATCGAACATACCCACTGCACCGTCTGCCAACAATAAAGCCAATAGACCATGAACCACTTCATCCCTGAACCTGTCTGGCAGCGGTGCCGCCATAAGTCCACTCATTAATCAATTTAAAGCACAGTCCTGAGGGTCCAAACAATATGGGTGGGTCCGGTTTGGGCGTAGCCCCAGAAGAGCACAACAATCCAAGTCCATCTAAGTATAGACAGCAAAGATCAGGCAATATCAACACCGGTCTCGGGAACTTCCCAAAGCTCACGGATAATAACACCATCCAGGAGAGGAGAGTCACACAGTTTGGCCACCGCCGCGACATAACCAGGCCAGTCCAAGAGGGAAAACAGCGCTCCATCCCCAGCCACCAGTTGGACATGCGTCCCAAGGAGACATCCATACGAGCAATCAAGTCGGTCCGCGCGGGCACGGGAGCCCGGACCTCTAGCGGCTCCCAGTGCCTCTGTGGAGCTTTAACTTCCTCCACGGACTCAGCAGCAAGTTCATCGGCAGCCCCCTGGAATCGGACCGTGGCCGCTAGAGACGGCGAGACAGCAATGGCGTCCATTCTTTCACCCAGGTCCCAGGCATGGCAAATCATGGTCTCGTGCAAAACTGTTAGGGCAGCCAACACGTCCCAGGATGTAAACTCCTGCGTATGTTGCGAGCATCCCGGCCCCATCCGTGCAACAGCCACCTGACGTGGACGCGGGCCGTAGAGGAGGGCACCAGCCGCCATCTTAATCCAGTCAGCCCCGTCCTTCTTCATCACTGTCGGGGGCACGCCTCACCTCGAGGGCGCCACGGGATGCGTCCCCGGGGCAAAAAGCTGTGAGGCAGGCTCCTGAAAGGAGAGCCACCGAAAAGGCTAAAATCCCTGCCGGGCCCCGGGAGTCGCCCGCCTATGTCGGGGGCAGTCCTTGGCTATGCCCGGGTGACAAAGTTTGGGGAGGGGGCAGGAGGCACGCGCCCCCTCCGATCCTGTGCCACCACACTGCCCCTCAAGGGTCACCACCCATCGGACCGGGTCTTCACCGCTAGCAGCGGTCCTTCATGTCAACGGCACCCACCGACAGGCCCCCTACCGCCATCAACGGCCACCGGTGCTGCAGCTGCGGCCGGAGGCCCTGCCGAGTCAACGCCCCGGTCTCATCACCGCGTGGGCCGCGGAGCAGTCGGGGACAGTTCTCAGGATCTGCTGCACGCAGGAGCTTTGGGAGCGAACGGTAGGTGCTTGTTTTCTTTCTCCTATTAAAGTATGCCTTCGTGGCTCAGGATAGACGTCAGGATAGACGTGTGGGGCGAAAGGGCTCACGGAGCCGAGCGACTATGCGGCCATTTCGAATGCCTGCTTGGCTCCTCCCCAATAAAGCATTGTTGAATTTCACCTCTTAGCGTCCCCGCATCTCCACTCTGACTATCACTGGAATCGCCCGGCCCCCACAGAACAGAGTCTCTCAGAGTCCGGGCTGCTGCAACCGGCAGTGTTTGCTGACACAATTTTTTTTTTTTTAAAACACAGGTACAATGTCTGCAAGGTCCGCAGGCCACCAAGGTAGGCTTGCCGGGCCGCTGGTTGCCCGCAGCCGTACTATGATTACCCGTGCCCCAGACGATCTTAAAATGGTAGTCCAATCTCTTGTCATCTCAAAACCTGACTTCAGCAATTCCCTCCTTACAGGAACTCCTAAATGTCACCTGGCGTCCCTTAAAGCTGCTCTCAACAGGCTCCATCTCCCCTGTCCTTAGTAGTCTTACCATTGAAGGAAGATGTTTTTTCAAGACAGCCTGCTTCACCTACAAAGTGCTTCAAACAAAAAAAAAAACCAATACTTAGAGACCAGAATTTGAAGAGCTGGAAGAGCCAGAGCACTGAGACGCTCCAACGCTCTTCTTCTCATTCCTCCTCAATTCAACTAGAAATCATCTCAGTCTCGCTCCTTCTCAGGCAATGCGCCAACGATCTGAAACTTGTGACCTAAAGAAATCCGCTGTAACTACTCCTTCAAACGGGACCTCAAATCTCTATTCCTTAAGAGCTAACTCAACATGCACACAAACGGTTCTTCGTTTCTCTCATTGATTAATGCCTTCTTGATGGTCACACAACTTGCTCAATCACTACAAACACACATATTAAGAAATAGTCACATGATGCATCAGCACCAAAAATATGTCTGCATTACCTCTTGGGCAATTTCCTGGCTCCGTACATTACTCTATGATGGGTGCCCATCTCCTGGGACAGACCCACCTCCGGGATAAGCCTGACTGCTCTTGCCAAGCTACCAAGGGGGTGAGCAGGGATTATCTTTGACGTGTAACTCCCTTGCCCTGACTAGAGTGGGGGTCTCTGCCTGGCTTTGTCGCAAGCCTTAGCCAACCAGAGATCCCATTTCTAACAGCAGTCAAGTTAATGGTAGGGACAATATATATACCTTCTTGTACTTTATTTTCCGCCCGAAAGGCATCGGACATTGTATAGTATGATTCATCCCTGTATATGATTATTATTTGGTAGTGTTTATTATTCCTGTACATGTTTATTCTTGCCCATCCTGCGCTCACCCAGGTCTGTAAATGTTCTATTATTTGTTTATCACTTGATTCAATGCTTAGTAGAAGCGCCATATAATTCACGTTTAGATTTTACTATAGTATTTACTTTTATTGATTCATGATCTGATTGTTACCTTTCCCTATAACTGTAAAGCACTCTGATATTCTTCGGGATCTTCTGGATCTAGTCCGCGCTATATAAAACTTTATAAGTAAATAAATAGTCCTACTTTGATTTCCAAATTCTTCAAGGTATGGACACACTGTAGTATACAAGATACAACCCCCCCCTCCCCCGCCATCCCCCACCCCCACCCCCCCCCACACACACTCCTATGAACATCCTTTTATATCTGTCTTTCTGATAGATGTATCTGGTAGTACTCAAGACACCTGCCAACCTTTGTAGTTCCGTTTTTCTTTCTAGTGAGTTTTTGGGATAATATTTCTAGTTTAAAGCCGGGCATTTAATGGTAAGGAAAGTTTGTTGTTATAGAATTATGGTCCACCACACATGAATAATGTAGTAATACGCCAGACCAGGTAGGTGCAGGAACAAGTAGTTTATTGACTGTTCATCTCCACAGCTCTTAAAGGGAAACTAATACAAATAACCTCTGTGGGGCCAGGTCAAAGCAATGCTTATGACAGTTTGATAGAGAACACTAGAAGCATATGTTTTCAGAATGCTGAAAAGTTTTTACTTGATACGAACATCAGTACAGAATTGGCTCAGACTAGGATATGATTTGGATCTTGGAACCTTTGATGAAATACCATTTGAGCCTTTAGAATCTGTTCATTGCAGTTTTGTGACCTGGAAGATGTTCTTAGCAGCGATTTCCTCAGCCAGGAGACGTGGCTAACTGGGAGCTTTCTCTTAAAAACCTCAAAACATGAGAGTGTTTCCTAACAGACTGGATCTTCATTTTCCCCCCTAAAATACAGTCCCAGTTCCCTGTATTATGGGAAGTCATTTTACATAAATTTGGAGCAAGTTCTTCTTCCGAAGAAGCTCTTTCTGCTCTAGATGTTAGAAGAGCTGTTATCTATTCGGAAAGGGGATCTTCTTTTAGGAAGGTTGAAACCCCATATATCAATTGTGGTCCTGCAAAGAGAGGTTTAAAGCCTTTGATCTCTTCTTTCAGTGGATGGATATCTTCAGCAATTGCCACAGCTGATGCTGAATCAGCTTTGCCGTCTCCAGGGAGGGTACAAGGAAAGTCAACTAGAACCATGGAAGCAAGGAAGAAATGATACAATTACTGGGAAGTAACCATAACATACTATGTGCATCAAATGGCAACTGGTAAAACAGTGCATTTATAGGTGTACCCTAAACGATTTGCATACTTAGTACCACCATGAGTTACATTACCTTATCCCTTAGCCAAATTAATGGTAGTCAATTTACTGACATCAGAAGGATGGAAGGTTGAGGTGGGCCTGTTGCAACTTGAACTTGTGACCTGCACATCATAGAAATTATCAGTGGCTAGTGTTTAACTCAGTGATGGATTAGGATGGCAAGATGAGGTAGTGAATTAAACGCTTGCCAAGGGCACCTGCTGTCATCTTCAAGACATGAGCCTGATCCTGCCACACCCATCTCAGTCTTCCATCCATTCGGGTTGGTAAATTGCGTGAAACTCATTTACATGATATTTGCTAATTAAAACACCTGAAATGTACAATTTTTTTTACATTGTTTATTATTAAATTGCTGCTCATTATGTGCTAAAATGTTTCATCAAGGATGTCAGAAATGGGAAAAGAACATGTATGACATTAAACTGTGCACAGGAATTTTAATTGGTAGAGCTAGTATGCATGAAACAGATAGTGAGAGGACAGGAGAGAGAAAAATAGAAGTAGGGCGAGGAGGGGAAGAAAGAAGCAAGACACAGAAGGAGGAAGGCCACAGGCAGTTGAGAGGGAATGGAAGGGGAGAAATGACAAGGGACGTGGGGAAGATAAAGGGAGGAAGACGCCTGCATATACAGGCAGCATCATTGTACATCTGTTGCATCCCATTTACACCAAAACACACTAAGCAGTGTTGGTAAGGCAACTGTGATGACTATTTTTCCATCTGTCTATACAACGGTTGGGACCAGTGGTTTAGCAGAGCAGTATAGGCTGGGGTGGTCCCGGTATAGACCCCACAGTAGGTCCGGCCGCCTTCCTGCATCTGTTGCCAGTTTGTTACGATATACATGGCTCCCTCTTTATCTTGATGATGAAAAGTTGAAAAGCATTGACATTTCTCCCTGCTCCAACTGAGTGAGCAAAACCGGTTTGAATTAAGGATGAAAATACAGTGAGGCACTTCTGTCACATGTTCTCAAGAGGGGAAGATCTCTGGGTCCCATGGTGATGCTTTGAGACATCCCTTTCTAGAGCGATCCTCTATGCATATATTTCAGAGGCTTGGGGCGCAGTCCGAATGAGGTCTGTATTACATCGAGGTGGGGCACCATCTGAATGAGGTCTTTATTACAGCGGTTGAGGTACAGTCTGAAAGAGGTCTGTATTACATCGAGTTGGGGCACCATCTGAATGAGGTCTCTATTACAGCGGTTGAGGTACAGTCTGAAAGAGGTCTGTAGTACAGCGGCTTGGGTTACAATCTGAAAGAGGTCTGTATTACAGCGGCTTGGGTTACAATCTGAAAGAGGTCTGTATATAGAGCGGCTTGGGTTACAATCTGAAAAAGGTCTGATTACAGCAGTTGGGGTACAGTCTGAAAGAGGTCTATATTACAGCAGCTTGCGCAGAGTCTGAATGAGGTCTGTATTACAGCGGTTAGGGGCACAGTCTGAATGAGGTCTGTATTACAGTGTTTTGGGGCACAGTCTAAAAGAGGTCTGTGTGTCGCAGATCCAGAAGAAAGGAAAGACGGTTTCGGAGAAGCGTTTATGAAAGGTGTGCATTTTGGTCAAGTTGTCCACACTATAAAAAGTCAGCTGTCCCCGTTGGTAATCTAAAAACACCCCAATCTTCTCAGACTTTGCTCGGAGGGGCAGACACACCTCTGGAGTGGTGAGGGCCCGGTACTGCCCCTTGTGGAGCTGCAAGGCCCAGATTCCCGCCTCTGAAGAGAGTTTGACCGCAGATTTACGCTCCACTGATTGCGCTGCAGCCCCAAGGGTCAAGTATGCCTCATGGCCAACCTCTACTTCCCAGTAGGCCTGTCCTGAGTTAAAGCCCTCTGCTCCCAGGATGCAAAGTCGAGTGTCGAATCGCTGGGGAAGATCTGGATAGAGTTGGCGCATTTCTACACAATTTACACTTTTCTGATCTTCTGTCAGGATGAGGTAAGGGCTGGCGGTGTCAGGATCCAGGGTCACATCAACTAGGGAGAGAAGCAGAAGAGGTGATTAGAAAGATCTGTACTTCACAATCTCCAGGCCAAGAACACGGAACCTACAAATTTATCAGTTGCACAATACTGACTACAAACATATCGCCGAGGTAAGAATAAATAGAGAAGGATAGATTTTCTACTCTTAACCTTTTCTGCAATTTGGAAATTCCACTGGGAGAAAGCTACTGGAGTGGTACAGAAATACAGTACACAGCAGAACTAGTAACACCTTGCTTGGCAACAGGTATCCTTTTATCGCTTTGCATGGGTAGTGAGGTATCCACTTGGTTTAATGTTGGAAACTTTGTATATTTTGTGCAAATGTATCCTCCACCATCTTTCAATACCTTTAGTGCTGTGAAGGATCACTGGAATTATGTGATTCTGCATGTTCTCCGCATGAGCATTTGCCTCACCAGTGGCGTCCGGACATCTTAATGGGCCCCCCTGCAAGGAATGACAATGGTATATGGCACCTGCAAGCCTCCGGGCTATTGGCACTGTTCAACTGCAAGTGCCCCAGGTATAAGTAATCGGACACACGCAAAGTCTGGAGTCCCGCTCGCAACTTCTATCGTCCCGAGAAACAAAAACAAGCCTATTTACCTATTTGTAATTGATTTAATATTTGAATATTGGGTTAAGTCCCTAATTACATACGTTTTGTACTGGGGGCGGGTTGCTGTTGCTGCAGTGGTTGGCTTTGTGTGGTGCTGGATTTAGTACTGTTTCAGTTTTAGCAGTAGTAACCTACACTAGAAAAATTAGGCTCCACTCCCTTTTTCGGAGGGGTGGTGGTCTACACTTTTAACTAACTTTACACTCGAATTTTGTGAATAGCCAAAAGTAGTAAAGTTACTCAAATCTGTAAGAGTAAATTACAGACATACATTACCCACAAGTGTAAGTTACGTTTGTGATTAGCCCCCAATAGCATGCGGTTGCCTATTCATTTTTAAGACAGTCCATGAATGTGGCTTGTTTCGACCCCTCGTAAAGCTTGAAACCAGGTTCTTCCTCAGGACTGAAACTTAAAAGGTATGCCAATGTTTATGGATATTTTTCAGCTATTTCCCTCACATACTGCTTTCCCCCTTCACTCTGTGGTGCTGTCTTGCACCTGTGTGCTTCTCCCTACCTCTTCCATGTTGTGCTCAGCTTCATGTACTCCTCCACCCAGTGATTGCTTTCTCGTCCATGTGCTTCTCCCTGCTGGCTCCACTTTCTCTCTTTCGCCTGTTTGCTCCCACCCGCACCCATCAGTTGCCTTCACTCCGTGACACAAGCAACACAAGTTGTTTGACATAGTGTTGGATCAACAGGTCCCTAGCTGCACAACTTCAAGTCTATATCTGAATACAATAACGTAGTGATTTTAGAAAAGACTATTGCTAGTAAAACTACTAAGTGCAGAGATGAGGCTATGGAATGAATTAAAGAAAGCAGTACCAGAGCATTTTTTTAAAGGATTTTGGGAATTGTTGTCTTGGGGCTTCCAAAAACATGCAAATCATATGCAGAAATGCCTAGACACAAGCAAATGGACTTGGCATTTCAAAAATATTTTCTGTAGACTCGAATCTGTATTTGACTTAGTGGATAGGAAACAATTGTGGCTAGCATTAAATCATCAAACTTAGGAAAACAACTCTTGTATATCATTGGAGGTCTTCATTCAAGACAAGCACCAACAGACTGGTATGGCCTAGCAGGAGAGTATACATAGAGCTTTTCCCATTACATTACATTAGGTGAGTGCAAAGGTGTGTTCTTGCCCTTTGCTTTTCAGCTTGTACCTAAATGAAGTTGGTGACTTTTTGTAAATGCTTAATCTTGATATATCCAAGAGAAGAGTCACTAGAATACAGATTCTTCTATTTACCAACGATTTTGCTCTTTTATCAATTACAGAAATATACATGCACAAATTGATTTCACGAAATATTGTAGGATAAAACAGTTATTAATACTTTAAAACCTTTTCTGAGGTCGCTGTCGGAATTGAGACCGGGATTGTCCTTTTATTGTTTTTTCGATTAGAGCGTGATATTGTTGAAATTGTTGCACTTTCATAGTGCAATGCGATACAAGAAATATCTTCTTATAAAGACCTACGGTCTTCACACGCTTCAGTACTTTAAGGAGCTATGGCTTTAGTACCTTAATGATATTTGTTGTTGACCTAATTAAAGAAGACTACTCATTTTTGAGGTGCAAACGAGCAATCTACAGGGCTAAAGACGTATCTTTGACGTATAATTGTTTGCCTTACAAGAGTGTCTTTCTTTTCAAGGCATATTTGTAATGGATAGAACCTGAAACACTTTTTTAAATCAGGCTGGGGATGTCTGTGATTGCAGCACTGGAGAAGTGATTGAGCCCATTATCAATAGGGTTTATGCTTTTCAGTTAAAACCGACTGGAACTGACAAAACATCATCAGATGGAATATTTGCATTTCAATAGAAACTGGAAAACAACAAGTTTGTATTGCACTTTTACTGCTTTTATGCCCTATGTTGTCAAAGCAGTATGAGAGAAGACTCTAACTTAATGCATTTTTTTCTGAGATGGATGCTCCTGATATGACCTACTCAGACCAAGCTAAGCCTATTAATAGGCCCTTTTAACTTTTAATTTGCATGTTTATTGTACATTAAAATATGTGTGTTTTTTTTAATTTAAATTAATCAAGTTTATCATTTTTCCTTAAACAATGCCATAGAGAGAACTCCGCTACAGTAGCGAAGATATTTGCCTATGAGTGAAACATTGATACTAGTAGCTTTACAGATGAAAATTCAGTTTTGGTTATCTTAGATACACATTGATTTCAGATAGTATAAACATGTACGTCTACACTTGGCTGTAAATCTACAATTGGAGCTGGTTAACAGAAAATAGCAAAAAGTATAGATTTACACCTGGATGCAAAAGTCAATTTATGGGTTAGTACATTTACACATGTAAATACACTTTTGTGAATAGGACCCACATTTCATTCCAAGTAAAAATCATTTTCCCCAATCCTCCAAACAAAATCAAAATGCTGTACACCTCTAGAAGCAATACTAAGACAGACTGACTCCATGCCACCCTGGAAGTACTGGAATTGAGACACATAAGTGCCACCCTTGATTGCTGTCTGTGTCTTGTCTTTTCCGTTTCCGTTCCTGCAGACGCGAAGTGTGATTTTTTTTTTTTTTAAACAGAGTGCTGATTACTAACTTGGGGTCTTTTTAGATGTCAAAAAGAGGCCACTCCACAGAACGCTGGGGTGGGAGGGTGGTGAGAAATCTGCAATTAGACTAGGTTTCCACCAGACCTGTGCTTCATGAACGTATACACTAGCGCCCATGTCGCAGCCCGGCTGATGCCAAGGTCATACACTTCACAAGCCAACAAACTGGTAACAGCCTTAGCCCTGATGGAATGGGCTCTCAGGCCTTCCGGGGCTGCTCCTTGGACAATGCATAAAAGATGTGAATGCAGAGAACCATCCACCTTGACAAAGTCCTCTTCTGCACCACCTTCCCTTTGTGTGCAATAGACCACCACACACAAATGTAAAAGTTTAAAGTCCTTTTAGGGGTTCAGCCAATGAAGTCAAAGCCACTAGGATGGCCTGGGACCAGCCATTCCTGAGGTGTACAGGAGTCCTGTGTTCCATTCCAGCCAAAATGTATCCTATGCAAACTCCAACATGCTTATGTTTCCACACAGCACTTTCACGATGGTGGAGAAAAGATCTAGCCAGCTTTCTTCCCACTGTTGTAAGATGCCATGTGCCACAACAACATGTAGATGCCATTCATGATCTGCCAGATGCCACCTGCTCAGGCATTCGGGAGCGTTACTAAGACAATCACAATCATGAAAATGCGTTGGCGCTCCACCACCTCCAGGACACATAGTCTGATAACAAAGGACTCAGGACCCCACTCCGCCCTGTTTGTTGCAATACCATGTATCTGTGGTGCTGTCCGTGATAACTTGCAACATCCTTGTAAATAGGCTAAGTGAGCCCGACAAACGGCCAACAACTGTGAGACTGATGAGAAGCTAGCAATCCGCTGAAGAGCAAAGTCTCCTAATCTCCACTTCCTCTAGATGACCTCCCCACCATGAGTTCTGGATGGACAAAGGAAAGAGGCCTGCTGCTAGACCAATTATGTTTGAGCAGCCATTACTGCAAATCTCGAGCCGCATTCTCTGAGACCTGGATAGTATCAGCTAGAGTGCCTTTATTCTGGGCAAATTCGAACCTCCATCTCAATTGCAGAGCATGCATGTGTCATCTGGCATACCTGACGAGGATGTGTAGGAAGCTAAGAGGCTGAGAAGCCTGAGAGCTGCTCTCACCTCCATTTAGGACCAAGCCTGAAACACTAGTATCATAGCTTGAAAGTCCTCAACTTGTTATAGCTGAGTGAAAGCCCTGAATACGACTGTGTCCAGAATTGCCCCAATAAATGGAAGCCTCTGCGAAGGAGTCTGGTTGGACTTTGCCTTATTAGTGAACACCAACGATGTAAAGAGATTAGCCATCATCTGGAGATGGTCCACACCTGACTGTGACAAGTCCACCATAAACAGCCATTCATTGAGTGACTGGAAAACTGGTATCCCGACCTACAAATATTGGTAGCGACCGCTGCCCTCACTGTAGTGAAAACCCAAGGGTCGTTGGTGGTAGGGGCCAGAGGGCAGCATGTCAAAAGGAAAATGCTCCTGGCCTACTTTGACCTCAAATAACGTTTCAGGGGCTGCAGGACGGGTACATGAAAATGTGCGTGATACCAGCTTGCGTGATATCAGCCAGTCGCCCAAATCCAGAGTAGACAGGATCTGGGCCAGTATGAGAAAACTGAATTTGACCTTTCCAAGGAAGACGCTCAAGTTTGAAGGCCCTGAATAGAGCTCAGGCCAGTACTTCTTTGGAATAAGGAAATAACAACCCCTTCTGCTTTCAGAGTCCAGTCCTCTCTTGATAGAATCATTGGAGAGTAGCAACTGCAAATAAACAGAAAGATAATGCACTCCTGTGTGATCCAAAAATAATCCACTGTTTGTCCAATTCACTGTGTGCAGGAGGGTGTCACCTCCTGATCATGGATGTATAGAAACATTAGATCAATTGTGCTGTCCCATTCCAAAAACAGCATCCCCACGTAGCCCAAAATGCCTTGGGATTTGTACAAATTTTGTTCTGTTAAATTTTTTAAAGACTATTTGCAATGATGAAACAAATAAGAGACTTCTGAATGAAAAAATTGCATTAACACATCTATTGGCATTATATGATTTTGATTTCATACCCCTTAGAGATTATGAAGAAGTGGATAACTGTTTTTCTAAAATACAAGCAATCTTGGGGAAAATTAGATTAATTCCTCTGGGAAGGGAAACACTTTGTAGTGCAGGAAGGTGGCACTGTCCCCCGAACGGGACAACACAATCGATTTAGAGTTACAACAGCACCACCTGTAACAGAATGGACAGTGCTCATCTGAAATTTGCTCTGGCGGTTGGAGGACTAATGGCATGGCAAAAAAAAATGGCAGTGCCATTTTGAAAAATCTCCAAGATCAATTTGCCACACATGATAGATCACCAAACTGGGAGGAAATGTTTAATTCTGTCCACCACTGATTCAGCCTGCGCTGTGCTTCTAAGGCAAACTAAGGAGGTTTGGTGGCTGCTGTAGCAGGGGAAGAGGAATTGGATAACTGATGGCCCTGCTGACCTGCACGCTGCCTGCAAGACCCATGTCGATTGAAGAAAAAGGGTGTGTGCTGAACTGGTAAGGACGTCAGTGTCTATGCACCAGCCCTCTAGAATAGCCTCAAAACTTTCTGAGTTGGCATGGCAAGTGTTTGGCAGAGCTCAACACTCCGAGCGTACGTGCCATCGCTCTGCTGTTCT
Organism: Lissotriton vulgaris; assembly: GCF_964263255.1. NCBI lineage: Eukaryota > Metazoa > Chordata > Amphibia > Caudata > Salamandridae > Lissotriton > Lissotriton vulgaris. Next base: position 602,830 of record NW_028247511.1, on the reverse strand, counting down.
TAAAGCGCTCCAACGCAGACTTTGACTTCTCACCAAGAAGGCAGGAATCATCAAAAGGAAAATGCTTAAAGGAAGCCTGTACATCAACCGAGAATCCTGTCAAATGCATCTATGAGTGTCAATAAAATATTTGGCTGTGTCTATCATGGAACGTCTGGGCCAAAGATGCCCTATGACCACCTGGGACTGCCAGCTCAAGATCTTGCTGGTCATGTCCCAGTAGAAAACATACACTTGCCAACATCATCAATCCTCTTGGATTCCTTACCCCGAGGAGAATTTGGAAATGAGTTAATATTCACTTTTTGGATCAATGCCTATACAATAAGACTCCCTGGGATGGGATGCATGGTGAAAAAATCTGGGGCACCAGCTGTCGGTCTGTAAGGTCTGGCCACCTGCCTAGTCACAAGCAGGCCAGAAGAAGGATTCAATCAAGTGGCCATTAAAGTATCGGAAATGGTATCATTAAAGAAAGTAAAGCTTACAAAGTTGCTCACCCTGGCAGCAAAATCTCTGTTAGAGCATTTGTTTTAGTCACAATTGAGGGTAGCCGCAAATCTAACTCAGACGCCCGCCAGACCACCACTGCAAAAAAAACACTACCTTCCATTGCTAGCCCAAGTGAGGAGTTAAGTGCTGTCTCTGGCAAGATATCAAGGCCACTGGCATTCTGTAAATGAATATAAAAAGCCTTCGCAGTATAAAGAAGGGGGAGAAAACCATCTCCATCACCCTCATCATCATCAACATCTTGGGAGTCCCCTACTACTATGGCATAGAACAGATTCAGGACCAAAGAGATAGTAAAGTCTCCTGCTGCTATGTGCGACGTGGCAGAGGTACTGGGTTAGAATCAGGTTGCATGATGAATGAATGCGCCTTTGTTATTTCATTCAGACTCGATTTGTGTCTGACAGTGGCACTACACCTGATCATCCTCTGTTGTTGGTACTGGCATCAGGGTAGTAGAGACTGGCATGGATCTCAGTACAAGCTTTCATGGTGCTGGTCCAGGACAGTAACAGACCTGCCTGGAGTAACCTGACTGTAGACCTCAGTGGTTCCAGGGGGCCAGAGGCATGCCAGAGGGATCCCAAAGTACAATGAAAATTTACACCATGGCCTCCTTGAAGGCCTCGATCTGCAATGGGGTTAACAACCACCTGAGAAATTTGTGGCACATCGGGACCAACTGAGGAATCGGTTTAGTGGCTGGAGACCTTGAAGAAGGGTGACTGGCATTGTTTTCATATGCTTGGACTTTGAGTTACCAGAGAACATGGAGCGCAAAGTTGAATGGTTGTGAGAGCGCCCTTGATATGGGGATCGTGTCTGAGCCCGTGGCTTGGAGCATGAGCAAGATCTACGCAAAGGCCACACCTTCATGAAATCAGTGACATACCGCTTTGACTCCCGTTCTCGGATCACCTTCAGGTAATATGAGGACTCACGACTTAAAGAATCATGTCCCGAGCCCTCACACTAAAGACTCACCTTATGCGGTTCCCTGACAGACATCTGCTTCTTGCAGTCATGATAATGAGTGAAACCGGTCATTATGTGTGAGGATATTGTTCTCTAGTATACTGTGAAATAGTTATAAATAGCGAGAAAACCAACAAGAAAATGGAAGCAGACCCAAGTATCTATGTCTAAGGTTGTGGAAAGAAAGGAACTGTAGTCAGTGTGCAAGGGTGGCACTTGTATGTAACTCCACTCTGCCCTATCCGGGTTGGTGTTGAGTCGGCACGGAGCTGCACAGTGCCACCCAGTAGCACAAGAGCATTGCTATGGAAAAGATTTCCAGATTGAGACTGGCACCAGGGAAGTATTCAAAGGCTAGCAATCTGCAGTAAGGAGTTTCCATCAGAAGCAGGGAATTACAATAGCCCAGCAGAAACACCAATGGGTGTGTCTCTGGAGGATTGAAACAGAAGGGATGTACATAGAAGTCTCAAAAATAAGAAGCAGATTGATGACTATTGGTTAACCTGTCTGTCTACATATCATAGTTCAACGGAAATCCAAGGTCACAGAAAAAATAAACTGGAATCGGGGGGGGGGGGAGCGGGAGGCAGTTGAGGGGAGCCCTATAATGGAGGCCAAACCCCCTCAGGTAAAGGGAATTCTGGCAAGACATCATAAAGACTTCAGTCTTTTCAGCATTCAAATTTAATTATTTGTCCTCCAGCCGGTCAGCCACAGCCAGCATCCACTTTTGCAAACCATCCACAGGATCACAATTGTCCAAAGAGATTAATACACGCGTATCCTCCACACAGCTCAAACATAAAAGCAAAAGAATGGATGAGTTGAGAGTAGGACACAAAGTGGAGCCCCGAGGAACTCCTTGGACAAGAGTTATAGGGCAAAAGATGGGACTGCCAGTGCTCTCGCAGACAGATAGGATTTAATATAGTCCATCACTTGAACATGGACCCCAGAGCCAGTCAATCTAGCAAGCAGGTGCTCTCTGGAAACCATATCAAAAGCACTGATAAATCTAGAAGTACCAAGGAATAAGATTGCCCTTGGTCCTCTTGAACACATAAGTCACCCAAAAGAGATTCCAAAGCTATTTTGGTACTATGTGATGACCAAGAAAACAATCTGTGCAGTATCCAAGACATCATACAAATCCAAAAATAAAGAGAGATGTTTGTTAATAGTAATTTCTAAGATCTTAACCAGAAAAGGGAGCAGTGACATTGGTCGATAGTTGCTCATGCAGAATGGATCGGAGGTGGGATTCTTTAAGTAGAGCGTTAAAACTGGTCCTTTTAAAGCCTTCTGGTTAGAAGCTGTAATAATAGATGTATTACAAATA